>NC_088245.1:120660130-120995130 GCF_036013445.1 Caloenas nicobarica | reverse complement strand
CTTATTTTCCAAAGCAGGTGCAATTAGTTGCACAAATAGATTTGATTTTATCACTCAGCACGGTGGCGTCAGCCTGTTTCACCTCAATAACTGTAAGTAATTTTGTATTCACAACTTCTGAAAAATCAATTACATGCTGCTTATCCATAAACAGTGTACACCAAAAAAAAAAAAAGAAACCACCACAAAAACATCTCAGTTGTATCAGTCTTACAGGTGAATGAGTACAAATGATGCAATGAAGTGATTGATAATTACTGGCCTCCTCTACCACTGAAAAGTGTGAAGAGTATATTTTTTTTTTTAAACCCATCTTACAACAGAAAACTTCTGTAATTTCTTTGTTTTATTTCTCTTGTCTTTGAAAAACATTTTCTTTATATTCTTCATTTTCTGTGGATGACACTGTCAGAAAGTGCTAATTTTTCAGGAAAAAATTATATTATTATATTAAATGGATAGGTATATACAGAGAGTTCTAGAAAAGTTAAGCAAGATTGCCTGGTCTGGAATAAAGGCAATCAGCCTTTAAAATACTATTTGCATTAAAGTTACCTGTTAAAATAATTTTTTTGTCTAATCCTTTTGGGCATATATAGACAAAAAAAAAAAAAGGATGGATGCCAAATATAAAAGTTGTTTGAGCATTTCTTTGGAAATGCATCCTTCCACATCTTTAATGAGCTCATGTAGATATTCTTGCTGTGTTGTGCCTTTAGCATTGACAAGCTCTGAATATGGCTTTTCATCATTATGATTTCACCGTATTTTGGATATGTAGAAACATAAATTTTTGCTCAGATATTATTGGTATTCTTAATTTTAATGCTTACTTTTAATACAGAATGATACTAGAGCAGTAACTGTGAAAATTAAGTTTTGCTGTATACGCTCCAGAACCAGGTGTATGATTAGCAATCACAGGGTTTCCTTGTGCTGCTCCATAAATTAAGCATGTTTCAACCTTAGTTTGCAAAAACTTTGCCCACATCCAGTAATAGAAACAACTTCTACATTTAGTAAAGCTTTGGCCTTCCTTTAAGTCTAGTTATAAAAATGCCAGCTGCTGCTCTGATTTTGAAGTTATGAACCCCTGACACCTAGTCTTAAGATTGCCAGTAGATATCAGAAAAGATACTATAGCAGAACAAAAGTACTTATTCGATGACCTTTCGATTCTTTCTGTATTGTTGTCTAGGTAAAACCAAAGGATTTTTCTTCTTATAGAAATTATTAAAAAGTAAACAGAGGAGACCTTTACATTTTTCTTCTTCACTGATAATTTGCTTCTCCATTTTATTTCAAATGAATAACTTGTTCACTGCTATGTGCTACCACATTTTGGCAGACAATGCAGTTAACTACTTGATCTAGCTTTTGATACTCACTTTTAGATTATAAAGCTGCATTCAGTTTTTCATTATCTTATAGGAATTAATTAGCCCTTAAAGAAAATTTGCTTAGTAATAATTTAACCAAGTTAATTTGCCTGATATGCCAAAGTAGAGGTAATGGAGAAAAGAAAGCAATTAGTTCTCTTCCTCTCTCTCTAGCTGCAAAAGTGTGGGCCTCCTCTCACCCTCTAGAAAGGAAACACTCTGAAATAACTCACAAATACGACAAAACAGTTCTACTTCTATTATCACCCTTGTTTCAGCAACACGGTCCCTTGAGCCCATAAAGGAGAGTATTTAAAATTACTTTAACAGTAAGTTTCTGTTAGCATCTTTCATTTAATGCAGCCCACGGATCTGTGACCAGAAATGAGCTGTTGAATTGTTTACTGTAAGAGCGGTAAGTTGACAGATGCAAACTATTTAATGGCTAAACTCAACCTAAAAAAGGTGTTTTCCATCAATATTGTGACTAGCAGTCTATGGCTTTCACAAAGGGAAAACAAAGGATGAGAGCAATCAGAAGAGTATGTTGAAGAAAACATGAATGTCATGGTGCGATTTTAAGGCAAGGAAAATTCTTTTATTATCTCCTTGTGTGAAACAATCCAGAGAAGATGATACAACAGGAGTTGGTACCCTAAGAAGATGCTGCTTGCTAGCGTCATTGCTGCTCGCAATGATGACCTTTACAAGCTACTAACTAAAATAAATTTATGAGTGTGTGCTAACGTTCCCTGATTTCATTTTGCTTTATGTAAATCCAAGAATCCTTTCTGACTGCTCTTTATGCCAGGGACCAGCTGACAAACTCGCACACTCCTTCCTGGACTTCAAATCTATGCAAGTGCTTCTGCTTCCCAAGAACAGCAATTAGTATCTCACACTGGAGAGCAATTCTGAAGAGGAGCTCCTCCACTGGGCTACTGGAGTGAGTTAAAAAAAAATCTATGACATTGGCTCTGAATACATTTCATTTTTACATGGAATATTTGTACTTTACATGTAGATCATCCTGTCAAAATGATAGAAGAAATTTAATCAGCCAAAGCAACCATTGATGTATTAATGAATGAGATCATTAAACACTGTACTTTAGCAAAGATGAACAGCTATTAAATTTGGCCATTGGACCTAAGGGGTTGATTTAACTGGTTTAGTGAATCCATTTGCTATGCAGTTTGAGAAAAAATGATGTACTTTTGCAAAATGAGACAGTGCCTAGTCGTTCGTGTTGATCAGGTTTGTCTAATGAGAACATTAAATAGGAAGTGAATCTTTCAATAATAATCTTCAAAGGCACAGTGTAAACACCAGCAGAGAAAGTAAATTGGTTTTGACACCAGCTACAACCATAAATCTTTTCCCCCTGCTCTTCTATCACAAAGTGAATTTGCTGCATCACACCAGCACCACTACCACCAAACATCAAGAAAGCAAAAGGATACTCACTTCCTATCTGGAAGATTCAAAGCTCAGAGACTCCTCATTGGATACCTAACTATCTAATGATAGTCAACTTTCCTGGCAAGTGCAAAATGAAAACACATTTACACTTAATGTACTAAATTCATTAAGGGAGGTTATTCAGTATTTGAAGACCTTATCTCAATTTTTACTTATGATGCGGTCACTAACAGGAATTTAAAAATCATGATTTATGCACCCACTACTATCTTTGAATTCTCTTTTCTGACAGTATCTGAAAAATTTTGAACTCATAATACATTTATGAGCTTTTTCATTTTGGTTACCAGTTAAATTCTTCTCCACTGCTTTTATTTGATAATTATTTAACTGTCATTTTAGCAAACCTTTCAGAAGTTAATAACACATGATAAAGTGTATATAGATTTTTAATTGCTCTTCAAAAGACAGCCCTAATGAGTAAAGCCTTAATTAATTCTACATGACAATATACGTAGTTGACAGAGAAAATATTTTCCTAATATCCATGGATGGCTTTCATGACAGGTTCCTATTATTTCCTTTTTCCTAAAAGCATGCCTAGCAAACCAGGAGTGTGGCAACAAATAAAATAAAATAATAATGATTTATGAGTTTTTGAGAAACCCTTCTAGTTTGCAAATTTTTGAGGCATTTCCAGAGGAACTGCAGGCTGGGATCTGGCAGAGCACAAGATTTTGAGAAGGAAACCCCTGTTTTCTCTCCCCAGCACTGCCCACCTGCAGTCCCTAGCTGCAGTGAAGGTTGTAGGCTTCTCCCAGTGGCTAATTAATGAGCTTTTAAAAGATATTCCATAAACATTAGGAATAACCAAGCCTGCTTTTCTGTGGATTTGTGTCTTATGGTTGAGTATGGACTCCAGTTGGAGCATTTCTTGTGTTTGCAGAAGGGCTTATCTGAGTAGAGTCTCCAGTGTTTAGTATTGCACTCAGTAAAGGTGTTTGCAATCAATCATCTCTTTTCATTAAGTTTTTAGGCTTTCAGCTCCACTGGCGGCGTTTTCCCCCTTTTCCGATTTGTCTGAAATTGGTCAATAAATTGTGGAGAGAAGTACTGACAGATCTCTGTGTAGAGTGTGTGACTGTCTCATTTCCAGGTCCTCACCAAGAAACCCATGGCAGAGAGAACTGAGATTGCCCTAAGATCTTCTTACCCAGGGCTGCACAGATGCTAAAAAGCTTTCTCCTCTCACGTGCTTTCAGCAGGAGCCTTCCATCCATCTCCTGTGTGATTCTCTGTAAGGAAGCCCTGTGGAAAACTGTCATCTTCCTCTGATATTTAAAGCAGGGAGAATCCAGCCTTGCTGGCCAGGTACTTTTAGGGCTCCTTATTGCCACTTGCTTGTTTTTATAGAGCACAAAATAACAGGAAAATCAGTGAAGATTTACCATAAGATGCCCACAGATTTTAAGAGACCAATGCTTGTTTTTCTTTTGCCATTTAATAGTCCTGGCAAAATGAAGGTGCAGTCTGCATTTAGAAAATAATATTTGTAGGAAGAATATAGGAAATATATTTATCAGACTTAAAACTCAACAGAAAAATATGAATGCTAAAAAATAGCAGACACATGCAATTTCACAGAGAAAATATTGAGACAAAAAAATCTCAAATTACAAAGCCAAAGAATTGATGTTGTTGGATGGATTCTGAAGAAATTTGTGTACTCACTTGTAGTTAGAATGTAAGAATAAGGAGTTGGCCTGTGTTTCTTCATTCATCTTAGGAATGAACTAGATTTAGATTCTACTTCTACATCTACCGCATGTACCACAAAATGATATGGACTCCCACTTATTTTGGAAACGTGATAGCCTTCATAATTTTTAAGTCTACTTTTTAAATTAATACAAGGAGAGTATAAATAAGGAAAAAGGAACTTTGTGGGGAACAGTCATATTTCCCTTTACTTTCTTCTGCAATTCACTGTCTACTCTCCTATCAAAATGCACACACTTCAAATAAATAAGATTCCCAGAACAAGTCCCTTAACATTTAGGACAGCCAACATTTAAGTTTAAAGCACACGGCTGAGAAATCATCACACAATGTGGATTAGAAACAAGAGGATTTTAAGTACCATTTCTTCTCCCTTTATTTGGAGAAAAAACACTTACTTGATTTAGAAAAATATTATGTTTCAGTTATATGGCACCTATGAACAAAAATATAAGGAGAGATCAGAAATCCTGGATAAGAAGCAGACAGCAGAAAATCAAGTCTTTACTTAAATGTGTATAGGTCAGGTGGGATGCAGACGAGTAGTGACCAGTGATGACGCTCTGATGGCTGGCTGCTTTCTGACCTGAGTGTGATGAGACAGCTGAAGCCGTTCAGTATGAGGGAAAGAGATTAGTCCAGGGTTTTGGCAGAAAATCCTGGTCAGACATCGTAGTATACTTCCCCCTTTCCCTCTGAATGAGAACTATTAGCCCAGATGCATAAGCAAAATTGATTAAGACGTTACCATCTAAACCGACACAGAAAGAGAAGATACGAGAGAGGCTTAAAGAAGGCTGCTGCAGAGCACTAGCTGGGCAGGCAGATAAGCAAGAGGGTAAGAACAAAGTAGCCCTCATAACCTCAGTCCTCGTAAGTCACAGGACCAGGACTCCAGAGGCCTCAAGCCTCTGGGTAAAAGAGAGTGAAAAGCTACCCTCTATCATGCCCATGGGTTTATAAGGATGCCCTTCAGCCACACGTACCCAAGACCTGTCGTCCCACTGCTGAGGCAGAGCCTTCATCAGGAGGTGCAATTAGAGCAGCAACACACAAGGGGAAAATGGAGGTGTTGGTGTCAGTGGTGTGAAAAGGGTGTGAGAGCAGACTCCCTAAAACTCCTCCCCTGGACATGCTGGGAAAATGAATTAATGCCAAACAAGGCAGCAAGAAGCAGATATGTCCAGAAGAGGATTTGCCCGCTGACAGCAGGAGGCAGGGATGCTGCAGTCCAGGCAAGGCAGGGAGAGCAGGGACACGATTAAGGGAGAAGGCAGGACTTGCCCCCATCAGAGCAGAAATACCCACGTGTGGGCTCACTTGAGCTGTGATAGCCTCATGGATATCAGTGATGAAAAAAAGACAGTGTTTGCAGAGAGACAGGTTTCAGTGGTACTACCTGTGTCAACTTTTTCTTTTTGTTTCTGAAGATCATCCTACCATCCGTGTTTTGATGAAATGCCTGCAGGAACATATACAGAGTTGCTAAAGTGATTAAACACCATCACTTCAAGCACTGAGTATAACTGCAAATCAGGTACAATCTTAGCTGTTATTAGATACAGCATTTCTGCATAGGGCAGACATAGCCAGTGGACTGTCTGTTGTGATGGGAGGTTGTCAACTTTTCTTCTAAAGGAAGTGAGAAGGTGAGGAAAATCTTTTACTATCAGGATGATGGATGGGTTTCAAATCTAACAGAAGAACTTAGAAAAAGAATAATTACATACATGTAGTTAATTAAACCACTTAATTTAAGACTTGCTGGATAAATGGGGAAAGTAATAGACATCTGTACTGAATAACACAAGATTAAAAGCAGGCTTTTTTAATAATTACAATTATATTAATATCAAAACTTGTGAAAAAGTGTTTGGGCTATTTGCTGCTGAGTTTTTGTAATACTAGCATTAAAAAAAATCATACACATTCTATAAGTGGAAAACTAAGGAATAATCCATTAAAGGTACCCCTCTGACAGTGGAAATAATTGACTTAAAATGAAGAGTTGTTCAGAAAGTTTTGCTTCAGATGAGTTTTTGAGGGAGACAAAAAGCCTGGAAAAGATGGCAAAAACCCCTGAATGGTTTTAAGATTTGTCTTGATAAACTTATGAAGGAGATATAACATGTAGTGATCTGCAACAGGCAGAAATAACCATGGTCACTTGCAATACTACAGTATGTGCCACCGTCCTCCGAGGAGTCTAACGGTTTGACAGCAAAAGGGAGATGGTGTAGAGGGAAGAGTATAACTTTTTATTTAAGAAAAAAAAAAAAAAGAAAGAAAATTTAAAACACCTTGAAAAACTTCCAAAAAGAAAAGGAAACCATTTAGTTTTGTTGAAATTTTGCACAGTAAGTTTGAAAATGTATCAGAAGGCATAATCTCTAGGGAACTTGGCTAAGGTGTGACATGAAAGGTAAAAGCTATTGAAGGCAAGGTATCTCTCTAAAAGGTCTTTTCCAAATAAAAATGTTTCCTTACTGAAACTGTATTCATCTCTATTTCAAAGCAAAATGTTGTGAAGTCAGCATGAGCAAATTAATCATGCTAAGTGCATAATAAACACAAATAAGAAAAAGAACACCAACATGGTAACAGAGGATTCTTTTACCTGTGAAGTCAACATCAATGCTTTGCTTTTTTAATAATGTTATATGAGAGGCTGATCTAGAAAAAAAATTGTGAACAATCAGGCTACAGCAATAACAGAGCAGAATTTGATACCATTTCAAAGGTTTGATTCCAATGAATGGGCTTGTGCCTCACAAAATTTTCCAGGAAGTCGGTCCTGTGTCTCCTCCATCCACCCTGTGCACTCCAGTGTTCTTGATTAGTTTTGAGACTTTTAGATAGAAAAAGTCATATTAGTTTCTGAGCTTCGTTGTTCTGTGTGCTCTCTATTATGAAAAGAAGGATTACCATATTTTCCTGGTTTTTATACTTCCCATCAAACAGATGTCATTACAAAATACTGATGAATTCCACTTAATTGGTGCCCTTCAAACTAATTACATCTACTTACCTCTCACAATTAATTGGCTTTGGTGCTCCACAGCTGCTGCATCATTTCTAGCTATACAGGTATAATTCCCATTGTGCATCAGTGAAAGATTAGAAATCCTTAAGGAGCTGGTGAAGTCAATGTTGTCGATCGTCACCCCGAGGCTGGCTGGGATGGGCCTGCCGTCCTTCTGCCAGGTGATTGTGATGGGCAAATCCCCGGAGACCACCACACAGGGAATGAAGACCCGTTGCCCGATGGAGAACCGCGGGAACTCAAAAGGCTGAATAAAAGGGGGAACTGAAACAAAGGAGGAAAGAGGAGCTATTGCAGTTGCAGTCTCACTTCTGAAAATAACACAATAGAAGAGATGTGCAGTGATGGATATGTAAAATCACCACCTTCAATAGCCATAGAGCTTCGTTTAGCTAAAGAAACCATGGCTTTTGCAAATACCTTTTTTTCCTTGACTACCCAGTGCATAAGCAGAGATCACATACAGTGAAATCCCCGGCTTCTAGAGACACCAGACACCCCTGGCAGATTCCTGCAAGAGTACTGAGCACCTCTTAAGAAATCACACTGCCACCTTGTGACTCTCCAGGTCTTTGACCAGCAGTTTTGCCTGGACACTCCAGTTAGAGCTCAACAGGGCCTTGCTTAGGGTTACAGAATAAACCTGGAAGAGGCTCCAGCTTTGCCTCTGGAACATGATGAAAAGGAGTGTAAACTTATGTCACTGCTCCTGGCACTTATTTCTTGGTGTTTCAAATCACAATTCTTAATGAGATTGGGTAGAGGTATGAAGTGAAAGGCATATACAGTACTTCTAGCACAGCAAATTAAGTTAAAACTGATTTCTAAACAGAGGGCCACTACGACACATAAACTATCAAGCTGTTGTTTAATTCCTGGTAAGCATATTTGGCTTGGCAAATATTTTTTCCTTTTTTTTTTTTTTTTTACTTATTATTTTGTGGCTGACCCCCCCAAAAAAAACCCCAAACCCAACAACAACAACAAAAAAACCCACATGAGACAAATACTCATATTTTCTGTAATATTGAAGAATTTAACTTCTTAGAAAACGTTTTGGGTTTAGGTGTTTTAATAAAAACAAAGGAAACAGTGTGTTTGTTTCAATAAACAAAGCAGGGATTAATGGGCATGCCTCAATTTCTCCGAGTTGTGGTTGCAACATTTACTAGTAATTTGGTAAACTGAGGATCAGGTACCCACCCAGATGAAGGAACTGAAATCTACTCCTCAGGGGAACACTCTAACAGCCAGGGCGTGGATCTAATACTGGTTTCTATCAATCACTCCTGAAAAGACTATAAAACCAACTTTGCAAGCAGTACTCAAATGCTCATTTATCAAAAGAGAAGGTTCCTAGAGGTTATGTATCTTATATATAGGAGTGTATTTTCCTACTCTTGCCTGAGAGATTACTTATATGTACTCTGTAGTATATTTGAACATCTTTAACTGGAAAGATTGAAGGATACCCACAGCAGAACATTTGTACTGCTGTATATTAGCTAGCTTCAGAAGAAAATGGAGCTGGTGTCTTTATCTAATTGTATTTCTTTTGTCCTTTCTGCCTTTAGCAAATCTAAGCCTGTGTTCTCCCGAGAACTAAAGCAGAAAAGCAGCAGAAAAACTCTTCAAAGTGGTTGAAATGTATACCAGCCCACTGACTTCCTCAACAGCATTTTCACCAGTGTCCTATTTCTGGGATGCAGGTATAGGTATTTGTGACCATTACTATGGTAGTTCAATGTATTTCTTTTGATTATTGTATGTGTCAGCTGCTTGTCCATCAGGAGTAAGAAAGTTTATCATTAAGAAAGCGATACCAAACCCCACAAAGGGCAAAGGTGTCGTTTAAAGGCATGTTCAAATGCTTGTGTACGTGCACATCATGGTGCACAAATCAGATATTAACTCCACTGTTTCTGGCATAGCCGTGATGCCATTTGATGAGGAAAAGTTATGACCGTGCACAGCTGCCACAGAGTGGTAACATCAGGCGCAGGGTACCACAACCCATCCTTACAGGCTTTCCCTGGCTTCTTCTGAGAGCGGCTTGCTCTCTGCAGCTGTGAGACGTGCTGCAGCAATCAATTTTTCTCACACCCTGTAATGCCTTTTCCTGACCGCCATCTCACAAATCACTAAAACCTGTCCTGTTGTGTTTTGAAAATCTGGTAGATCAGGCATGCAGAAAAAAGAAACGTGGTATGAATTACTATGTTTATTTGAACACTGAGCACTGGAAATTAACCGGTTTTTCATTTGGGGAACCATTGCCACAAAGTGAGGCAAAATGCCTACCTGCCTCCTGTAATCACCTTAGCACAGCTAATGCATTCACATGAGATATTTCAGAAAAAGGCCAGATTTCTCTTAGCATTTATTGACAAGCAGTTTATATTATAAGTGGGAATGAGAAATTTTTAAAATGAGGCTGTCAAAAGGTTTTGACGTAATCTTTCCCCTTGGTGAGTGCAAATATCTGGTAAATGCCAGGTGCCTCTCTCTCCCCCTTGCTTACTGTGTTGGCTAGTGCATTTCTACCCAAACCCTTCTCTTAATCTTGGGCATCACCACTGAAAGATATGCTAAAATTCACAACAGGGTGGCAAATTGCTTCTGTGTATTCTGCTGAGCGTATAACAAATTTGAACCAATCTTTCACAACCAAAATGATATCAAAAGTCAGACAACGTATTGCTCAATGATTATTATGTGCATCCTCACTCTCTGTCTTGCTGATGAAGAAAACAGGGAGCAAGATTAGGTCACATTGAAGTGTTTTTCAGAAAATATTGATCTGGAAGACTGCATTTACCAACTCTAAAATTTAAGTAGCAGCCTGCAGAGCATTTCAGAAATAGGCTAAAATATTTATAGACAGCACATTTTCCCTCTACTCAGGTGTTTCAGATACAGAGGAAATAAACATTTCTTTCTGCTTCATAAAATATAATGTATATTCAACCTGCAGCAGCTTGCAGTCCTGACAAGGAGCTTATTTTAAAAACCAGTGTGTAATTTAAAATCTGTTCTTAAAAAAAGTAAATAGTATAGCAATAACTTTGAAGTATTGAAGAATGTTTTTTCACTTACAGTATTTACGATTATGGGCTGAAAAGGCAGTTCCTGGTAGCCTAACATAGCAGATGAATTATCTGCTATGAACAATCACGAAACATCACTTATTAAAAACATAGACTAAAACACACCTGAAGTCAGATGAGTAATTTCTGAAATACAAAGGTTGCTATATACACCTATATCTATCTCTGAAGTAAAAAGTTGACATATATCTATGACAAAATAAAATAATGAGCTTGATTAACCAGCATGTGGGGTTTTTTTTTGTAAACTAAATCTGTAACATTGCCAAAAAGCACTAGAAAAATACGAGGGATGTATACTACTTTAACTCTAAGAGAAAAACATAACAGTAGGACAAATATATTTAAAATTTATTTAAAATACTTCAAGATGTGTTGAAGAATATTCTTTCCCTATACATAGCTTTAGTTTGACCATACTTCAGAGCTTGCATTTGATTTTTTTTGTTAAATTATGGTATTTAGTATATAAGATGCTACATGTTAACTATATAGACAGAGGGCTGTATGTGTATGCATGCTTGTGTACACAGAAGGGATGTTTCTTCATCTACCCACAGCAGGCAAAAGTGAAAATCTCTGCTGCATGCAGTGAAGCTCAGTGTCTTGGGAATGCTTTATTGATGAGTGCTTGAATTAAGTGTCTATTTAAGAAGAGGAGCATGGGCCAGCCTCATTAGTGCTAATGTAGGAAGATTTAAATTATGTTTTTGTGCCCTAGCAAGGTCTCCTGTACCTCTGGGAGATTACAGTAAAGGAGGGCAAGGAGGGTTTCCATGCTGCTCTCCATTAGCAGAGGAACATCTTTAATTTCTTGCCCTCCATTCATGGGAGTTATGTTGGAAGAAACTGCTGAGATGATTCACTAAAACAGAGTATCCTGCAGATAGCCTGTCTCCTGCCGCAGCCTTGTGAACACGGTGTTCCTCTCCTATGGCTCTGCACAGTAAAATGAAAGTCAATCTCTGCTTTACCATTAGAAATGGCTCCCTAATGCATTTTCTTGCAACAAAACTGTTGCAGGAGCTGTGCCTACCATATAAAATACTTTTGGCAATGAATACTCACAACACAGGTACATTGGCTGATGCTCAGTGGTAACCACACAACTATGTACTCTCTTAAGGCAGCCGTGTGACTCTAGATTTCATGCGCTGGGAGTGCAAAAGCCAAAACTATTTTGTCTTTGCAAAAACCCTAGCCACGGTTCAGTTATCTGTAAATTTTCTCAGCCATCAACTGTTTCTCCTAAACAGCTCCATCCCTTGTGGGTGATGGTCTGAGGAATTGCACACAGTCGCTGAAGCACTGGATTCTTCTGCTTCTTTCTTGTAGGTACCGAGCCTTATCAGTAGAGCACGTCATTCACTGAACTGTCTGCTAATGGCATGTACTGAGCCGAGCCTCATACCACGTTCCCTCACTGTGTGTTAATGTATCTTGTCTTGAAAAGAGAGAATACCGTTATATTCTTCAGGACATTCTGACTGTATGCATTGAAAAAAAAAAAAAACCAAACCAAACTAATCCTCAATGCCTCTGCTGTTGCACAACATTTCCCTCTATTTGTAGGTTCATTAGTTACCAAAATTAAGCCTGTATTCAAACAACTTCAAAATCTTACCACAACAAGCTGTGGTAATTTGTCAGGAGCTGTTGCCAAGTGTGGCAGAGCAAACGCTGTGGTGTGTATTCCCCAGGGGAGCTTAAGAGAAAAGCTTCACCCTTTGCCTTAGTCCCCACCTCTTTCTCCTTCAATGCAATACTGGTAGCTCACAGGGTCCCTGATGCGGTTCTGGGAGGTCCTCCAAAATAGGAGAAGATGTAAAGTGTTGTGTAGAAACTGAGTGCTTTTATGTCATGTCTCATCCATCTATTGAACCACCTCCTTTCAGCCTCCATTGTAAGAGGAAAAGTTCATGCCCTTTTCTCTGCAAACATAGGATGGTGGGAAGCTCAGTTCCCTGTCCAAGGAGATGCATTTGCTATTTATTTTTAAAAGAAAAAAATCTTACTGATTTGAAGATGAGATAGCAGCTGCAAGAGTGTATTAACACAACAAGCAGTTACCTTCATTGTTCAAGTGCCTCCTGACAAAAAGCCTCACTTGTAGGCTATGTATCCAGAAGCACTTAACAGTTATTTTTACTATGCTTTTGGAACCTGGTCCAGAGCTATTGCCCTTGTTTAGCCCCTACATGATCTAAAGTGATCTTTGTCCTCAGGTAACACTGCGAAAAGTTGAAACCAACAATCACTGTAGCCAAAAGTTCCAGATTTAGATGAGGGAGGACTTTAACTGAATGATCTCTGGCTCTGAAAATCATTCCCATGAGTAGTTTGACCTGTTTCACACTAGCTGCCCTTTCACCTTTATCCCAGAGTCCTGGGATACATAAGCAACTGATTTTATATCACCCTTTTGTTTCCATAGGGCTGATACTGTCTTGTTTTTGCATGCTGTTTATTATACATAATTATTTGAAATTAGGCCAGCATACTCCAGACCTGCACTATCATGTGCATGCACAGTCTTGCTTTATATTTGTGCTTACTATACGCACTGACACATACACCGCTAATAGCTCACACTAACTTGATGCAGTAAAGTGCTTAAAAAGTTAAGAAAAAATTTAACAAATGCATAAGAAAGTATTTCAAATATAATTGACAAAATACATTAAAAAGCAAGAAAATGCCTTCTTCCAGAACCAAAGTGAATAAAGCTGCATTTTAAGAGGGAGAAGTGGGCTAGTTTTTGATAAACCCAAGCATAACATACAGATACTCTTGAACTCCTTTGCTGAGGCTCTTATTCAAGTATTAAGGCTCATTTCATACTGTTTACATAATTCATAAATAAACACATCCATACACCAACTTAAATTGTATTTAAAATATATAAGACTCTGCACAAATCTAGTGAATTTTATTTTAGATTTAAGTTAAAAGGCTTATATTTGTTTATACTAATTCCTCATCTTGAAGACTAGGTTTGTAATGAAACAACTTTAACATACATTTTTGGGTGACCATTATCTGCAGTGTCAGAGGTGAAGTCTTTAGGAGTACAGTATATTCTAAATGTACCACTACAAAATAAGACACTTGATTGCAACATCGTAATGACACTCATGAGCTTTTAAAGAATGTAAGTCAGCTAATTTAATGCAAGGCTAACCTTGAGTTGTTGTATGTTGAATGGCAAAAAATTTACACAGACCTGTCAAGTCTCACAAACTGAATACCAGACTGTTTTAGTCTTTTCTTCAGGTACTTTTAAGGGTTAGATGCTGGGGTTCTAACATGGGAGATATCACTACCAAAGTGAACATTCCTTAAATCAGACTGCTGCCACTGCTCGCTCCCCATAACAGGTCCTCATGCCCATTATGTGACCTGACAATGACTGTTAAGTGGATTTTTGCAGGATGTTTTGCACGACTGTACATTCTCATCCATCTTCACCACATGACCCTTGTATGATTCCTGCATATGACAACTCCAGTCACTTTTGGAGACATGAATATTTTTTCCTGAAGAAGCTGCAACAAGCTTGGAGAGATCCACAAAAATATTGCATGGGAGAGTGAAAGAAAGTCAGGAGGTGATACAATGAACGAAGTATCTGAAGGACATCAAGGCCAGAAGTTTTTTCTGACTCAAATTATTGGCAAAATTCAGTCAGTAGGACAGATAAGTTATGTCTTAGATATGTGCATGAAACTGAATTCACACTCGCCATAATCCATGCCACAGACTAAACTGTAAACAGATCAGCAGATAGTTTGATGACAGCATGCACCATGGTCCCAAGAAACTTTGAAAGTTTTCCGCTAATGTTTTTTTTCCCTTTTCTGCCTGCATATTTTTCACTATTTAAACCAGCCCTCCCTGAACTAATCTGCAATGCAAATTGACCAAAAACTTATATATCAGAAAAATCTAGATACTTCCTAGGAAAGATGAGGAGAATCTATTCAAATAGTTGCAACATGAAATTATGTACAAATAACCCCTGTTTGGTTTTCTTGTTTTCTAAAAAGAAACAGTCTGATGGAATTCTATTACATGGTTCACAACAGGTGAAGTGCTATTACTTTGGCATAAGGCAATGAGAACCCTTCTAAACCAATGAGATACATAAGCTTTGCAAGATCAGAAACAGTCCTTTTGAACACTGCAATTTTTATTTTAACAATGCTGCACCCTTCCCTCTCAGGGGTTTCTTTTCCAATTAATTTCTGTTGGAGAAGTGAGAATAGCAGCAGGCTGTTTACATGAGAAGTGTGTCCCATGAGACTGATGAAAAGAAAATCATCACTTACTACTGATAGCTTTTACTGCAGCTGGGAAAACTATTACTATAAATTACATAATAAAAAAACCCACAGATAATGATTCATTTCTGGTTTTAAAATGCTTTGAGATCTCCTAAAATGCTGTAGAAGAGATACTGCTATTATTATTTACCATCATGCCACTTGAAGGGTTATTTTTCAATGTAAATATGAAACTTACAGATAGGATAGGTAATATAACCTCTTTCTTTATTTGTCAACACTTCTCATTATAAGGCTATTTTTGTTTGCTTGCAGTTTGACTTCTGGTTAGATAGTATTTTTCCAGGCCAGGTGTCTGCCTCAGGCTGAGTTGTTTCAGCTGGAAAGTTTCAGCTACAACTGTTTGGCCATTTCCAAGAACTAGGTAGGAGAGTGGAAAAACAGGGATGCAGTGTATATTGATCCTACCATAAAAGTAAAGAAAAGGCATCATGAGAATCTGAGAAGTCCCATCTGCCCTACCGTTAGCAGCATGGATTTCAGGTTTGGCAGGTGATGGCACTAGCATCAGACATTCTTGCTGTCCCTATGAAAACTCCTCACAAGTGTGACCACATTTTGCAGCCTGAGCAAAAGCAAATAAATAAATAAATAGACAAGACCACCACACTTCTCACATCCAGAGAAGAAATTTTCCAGTGACTAACAGCTTGGGCAAAGCTGAGCTGGAGAAGATTGAGGAGGACAGGTCATACTTAGGAGGAATTAACACAAAACTCTACATATTCTGCAGAATATTCTTCTCCCTGGGATGCCTAACTTCAACAGTCCTCTGCTGTCAGCAGATGTATATGAACCACAGTGGCAAACCACTACATCTGGGCCAAATACAGAGTAAGAAACTAGTACTGTTAAGAATAATTCTGTTCTTGGCAAAGACCTATGCAGTATCCTTAGCATGGCTAATCTCAATGATTACTTCTGAGGATGGCAGTAACTATTTCCACTTTGCAGGAGGGGGAGGAAAGGAGGTTCAGTTTATTTTACAAATAATAATAAAAAAAAAGCTAAAAAGAAAATAGCATTTAACACAGGCCAAAGCAAAACATGTTCAAAGAGTATTATTATGGTTATAAAGTCAAGTGGTCGACAGGTATAAAATCCCAGAAATTAAGCTTGTAAGTACATTTGTAGCCTCCTTCCCATTAGGTATGCATTGCAGGGTGAATAGTTTTCATGGGTTTTTTTTGTCAGAACTCAGGACTGGCCAATTCATTTGTCTAAATATAAAAATAATAATGCCAAGATGGCTTGATTTCCAAAAAGCTCTGTTAGGGCTCAGGCACAGTTCCAACAGAGCTATGTCTGCCAAGCAGAAACCTGCATGTTTTCCTGGCATCTTATCCACTCAGGTCCCACCAGCCAGTTTATGGGACTGCTGGCTTCCAAGATGCAGTTTTTGAGACAGAGACAAAGGACAGGCAAGGGATGATGAGGGGGTGGCATGCCACATCTCTGTGGGACAGAGTTACCTGGAGTCCACAGATCTCTGAGGTAGGTGGCTATGCAGACAAGGGTACCAGTTATTACTAAAAAATGAGACAACTGATTTTGTGTGGTGTTTAATTGATTCTTCTGATCAGTAATGCAAAGAAGTAGCTGGCCTAAGGTCAAATAGCGTGTAACTGCCCAGCTCCCAAGTTTTTGGTTTCCTGACAGCCTGACAGGTGGGAGGCTGCATAGCAAGGCTCTATAAGCCCCACTCTTGGGCTCTCTGGCAGCCAGGATTTCATTTTGAAGTTATCATCAATAATCTTTCTGTTCTCCTGAGATCTTACAGTAGTTTCTGAAGAATGTCCTCAAGATTTTGCTTTCATTTGGATGTTTGTAAATCTCAAAATTCTCTGTTATGTGCAGCCTCTTGTATTTAATTACATGCTCATGCTGTTGCATATCTGTATTTGGATGCTGCTTTTAGCAAGTCCTTGTTCAAGACAGAACAAGGATGCTTCATATACTGGAGAGTTTGGAAAGTGGTCAGTAAATGTGGCAGAAGACTGCAACAAAAAAAGGCCAGTTTTATGCATAATGCAGACAGATACTGCCCTGTAGAACCAAATTCTGTATCCACCTTTGCCACAGATCTCTCAGATAATTTTACTAAATTTGTCTTTCCCAGGGGGTTGCTAAGCTGGGCGATGTGAGTGATCTGAAGAAGGAAAACAAACTCTGAGAAGCAACTTCATTTAAATGGGAGCAGAGCTTTGAACATGCTATATAACAACAAGTGAACTGGAAAAATCAAGCTGCAGGCTTCTGAAATTGAACATACAAAAATTTGTGGATGCTTTAAAGTTCAGTCTATGCCTCAGCTGCTATTTGCCAATGTGCTCCTGATCACCCAGGTGGGTTTTAAAAATGAATGCATTGTTTCTGAAACAATTTGATACCACAGAGATTATAATCTCAGAAAAGCTCACGAGGAAATTGATAATTATGTCTTCAGAACCGAACATGGAGGAAACAAAACACCAAGTAACCACTCATTAAGTATCATCTATTCTGAATCACCCTCCAGATGACTGGTTTGAGGTGACCTAGGAAGCTTGTAGCAGAAATGAGAACAAACCAAAGGACTCATGATGTTGAAAGTGGCAATAGTTATCCCTCTGTTTCTTTGGAGAAGAAATAAGTATACTGATTTCATGAGAAACTGAACTATAAATAAGGAGATGTAGGCAGTGATATTAACCCCATTATAATTTCATATTTCAGGGCACTTCAAACCTCTAGTATGCAAGCTGGGCTTATTTTATATTTCTCGGAATCATAGTGCCTGAAAACTCAGCACATTAACTTTGGAATCTATAAAAGGGAAAGACAGCAAAAACAATATTTTGAAGTAACAGGCTACTTTTGACTGCCTGTTAATATGTTAGATAAAATCATTATGCAGTTATAGAAGAAAACAATACATAGCCATCTAAAAAAGCACTGTGGCAATGCTGACTTCTGGCTACAATAGCAGAACCTTGAGAATTGTTCAGGTCTGACATACAAACCTCACCTTTGACATTCCCGTCTTAGCATATGAGGACAGGATATTAACCTTTTTTTTTTAAATAGCAATGTCTTGTCAAGGCCAGGGCATGCTGAAGTAGCCAGGGCACTTTGCTGTCAACTTTGACAACTCCAGACCAATAGCCACACTGACGTGTCTCCTTTGCACGTGCCACAGATCACTTTTCACAGTGCAACGTGCACTGATCCGATGCATCTGTCTTGTGGAGCAAATGCAGCATGAGGCTGTATCACAGTGCAGCAGCAGCTCGGCCTACTGGCGCTTTTCAAATGTGCCACATGTTTATGCAAGTTAATCAGAGTACTCGCAGTCACTCTCTGAGATTTCTGACTAGCCAATGGCCCTGACAGCGGAATATCCAGAAATACAGTAGAATCCCTTCATGGAAGTCAAATAATTGACGAAAGCTACAGGTCAATTAAAACTGACAGAGCTGGAAATCTGCTTTCTGTGGGAGGAATTTTTGAGTTTGAAATTGTAACCTAATGGGAAAAACAAACAAACAAACAAACAAAATGAACAGTATTTCACCTGAGATACCAGTCAATATGATCTAAATTCCCAAGCTGTAAGGATAGACTGCTGTATTTTTTTTTTGTCTGGCTACATTAATTTTGATAGTCATTGGAAGAATAATATCACTTAGGAGGCAGTGTTCCCCGTTAGATTTACCATGGTGAACTGCTAGGGCAGCAGCAAGACAATTTCTTATTTGGTATTCAGCTCCTAAACTGCATCAACAGATCTGTGGTATTATTGTAAAGTCAAGCAAGCTACCACATACATGAAAAGAAATGGTGAAATTAGCTTTTTATGCTGCAGTGTATAACCAGTGCCTGTGATGGTCTCAAGTGTGTGAGATATCATGCCTTTCAGAGTCCAAATTGCTGGTGGCTTAAAGTTAATCTCCTAATCTCTTCAAATAATTAGCTATTACATCACTCCAGACTGAAAACAAGAAAGGGCTGAACAAACAGAAGAGGAAAAAGTTAAAAGATCAGATGTCTGTAACAAAGTTATTTTACCTTAGTGTTGTCCTTTGTGTCTTATCTGAGAACAGATATAGAAATCAAGCTTCCTTCCTTTCTCTCCTCTTCCCTCATAAAAAGTCCAGGAAAAGTTTCTAAGAACTTAGGGAACAGTGAAATTATACCTCAATTCTTCCTACAGGTTCACATGAAGTGCACCATTCAGTGACCTCATTGCTCAAAAGTATGCATTACCGCAATCAGTTTTTCTGTCTTTTGTGCCCTTGTGAATAGGTCTGAACATTACCAATATCAGAATACAATGCTAAAAAATTCCTATTCTCATCTATTGCTGAAGTCTTTCAGGTCTGTCATCTGAACAACTTCGTTTGGGACTATTTGAAGCATCCTATTAGAATTTCAAGTCACATTTATTTACAGTGCTACCTTTCTAAGCACCAAGAACACTCAGAAAAGCACACTTAAGAAGAGGAAATCAAGGTTAATACTTTTATTTCCTGTTTCTGCTTATTGGCAGAAACACATAGGTTACAATTCTCATCTTATTTTTTAAAAGCTGGAAAGTCAATGGCTAATGAAAATGTTAAATTTGTCATCCAGCAGAGAGTCACCAGTGAAACCTAGGTAACAAAATATTAATCTACTGACTTAGTTGTTGTAGTGAAAACTGCTCATAGACAGCTTGATTCTGCAAGACTCTCACTTAGAAAGCAATACTTTGCTAGCTGAACAAAGGAGGGTAAAAGTCAAGAGCGAACAAGACACAGTGACTGATTAGCATCTATATCATCATTAAAAATAAACGCAAATCTGGATTAACCTTAAGTGCTCATTATCTAACTGCCGGCACAATCCTTTGTGTACAATTCTGCATTTCTATAAATGACACGGCTATTAGCTTGGATCTGGTCTTCCGAGTTAGCCTCACCTTTTACTGTCACGTGCACACTCTGGCTGGTGGACAGCTGGGGTTGAACGAGGACATTGCACGTGTATTCACCCTCATCTACTTCCTTCTGCACATCTGAAAGCTTCAGTGTCCCGTTGTTCTCAAATGCCACTTGGCGATGGTTAAATGGTAGCAGGTTAGAGTTCTTGTACCATTTGATGGAGTAATATGGGTAGCCGATCACACGGCAGTGGATGTAGGTGTCCCGTCCAGCTATTGCTGTGATGTTCTTCATTGGTCGAATGCTTGCTGGTCCTAGAAAGGTAAAAAGAAGCTCTTGAAAACAATTTAAAGGCACATTTACTTGAGAAAACATGCATAAAATTTTTCTGAATATACAAATGTTAACGAGTTACAGATGTGACTCACACAACACTTCCTAGCGTTTGACAGTTTTTGCTTTTAAGAGCTACTTAAGCAGTTTCCCTAATCTTTATATGCTCTAGTTTTTCCTCACCCTGAAGCATACATACTAATGATATGGGGATATATGTTTGCATTATCTAACATTTGCTTGATAAAATCTTTGCTGCATTAAAATTAAAAGGCTGAGGATCATTTAATTAATGTGAAATACTAGAACAGATACAAAGCTAGAATCCTGTTGTACATGAGAACACTGACAAAGCTTTTTTTAAATGTGTACAAAGTATAATTCCATAAGGATGGGTATTATGCCACGTACAGCTAGAAATACAAGCTAAAGTACTCTATATATGAATAACTACAATGAATGTTGGTCAAGTAAAGGAGGAAAGGAAAGGAAAAAACCCCATGCATAGCAGGACTAAAGTAAGAAAACCGTATACTAATAGAGATGAGTATAGGAAAAATAGACTATAGAACACAAGCCAAAGTGTTCTTCCAACGTTTTACCATACCATACACTTTTTAGATGGGGCTGAAGAGGCAAGGTGGGAAAAGAGAGGGAGGAAGAAAAGGAGAGGAAAACCAGTAAGTTGGTTTTGGCATTCCGAGACTCATTTCATCACATGCAACAATCTTCTTCCCCACTACAATGAGTTATGTGTGTTTTTTTGAGGAGCTGATTTGACAAGCACCTCTTACGTTTATTCGAGCCTGGTACAGGACGACTCCAGCAGAGTTGTTAGCAGTACAGCGATAAACTCCACCATCTCGGACCTGAGCATTAGAGATATTCAGGTAACTGACCACGTTGCCTTCAGAGGTGATAATCTGGCTGATACGATGACTGCCATCCTTCACAATGGGATCTTCATCCAGAGTCCAAGTGATTGTAGGCAGAGGAGTCCCCTTCACGTTGCACATAAGGGAGACTGGCTCTCCTGGACTCACCACTTTCTCATTGAAGGCAGAAATGATTTTGGGAGTTCCATCTGCCAAGGGAAAGAAAAGCAGGAGAATAGTACTTACATGGTGTAAACCTTGCTCCCTTTATCCTTGACCCTATCACATGAGCCAAGAACTTTTTTAGAAGTGATGCAAACAATTGTGTGCCAGGATGTAACTCTAATTATCGAGAGAGGGAAACAAATTTTGGTGGTAAAGTACTTAAACAGTCCTTTGCTTACTGCAGGTTTCTTTTTCACCTTCTGAGAAACCTAGTACTAATTCTGCTGAAGGAAAAGCACTTGGATAGATGGATCGGGGCTCTGAACAGCTATATGAACTGTCAGGTTCTTGTGGAAAAGTGTTAAAGCCATACACAGCTCACCACAAAAGACAAACAGCAAAGCCTCAACCCATTTGAAATTTTTCTTCTGATGGATTTCAGGTCCTTGGAAAGCTAAGGATGAATTCTGTTGGCAAGAGCCAGGCATAACTTGCATAGGCTAATTTCACACAGCTGTGCCAACGCATTTTAGTCCTGACCCACAATACCCCGTTTAGAAAACTATTAAATTCAGCTTTTCTGAATACAGATTGCCAGTAACAGCAGTGATGCCAGTTTATTTCTGTGGCCCTTTTTTGCTACAGATAAATATTCCTCTGAAATGAGAGCATTCAAATGTTTTCTCTTGTGATCTGTGTCACAAATTACTCAGCCTCTACCAGGCAAGTAAATAAAGTTAACTGATGGAGACAGAAGCTTTGAGATTATAAGTAGCAAGCAGTATTAAATAACACCTATCCAGAGAGTTCAGAGCGGAGTTGAGGAGTGCTGGCACTCTGCTATTAGTTAGGAAGTCCTTTCTGAGATCATGCAATGCATCTTTGTTCTCCTTTGAAAATCATACTTTCGAAGGTATATCTAGAAGGAATTTCAGTGTAACGGGGAACAAAAGGCCACACACCAAGCTCAGTATGCAGAACACAGAAAGCAATCCAGTCCAAAGTTTGGATGACAGTGCTGCAGTCACAAGTGGCAAGTAAGCTAACTTCAGTGTTCCTACAGCATGTGTCTGCAAGAAACAGAAGGAAAAGGCTCCTTATTGCCTAGAGAGGGGCCAAAGACACTTTGAAAACTCACCTTGTACACGAAGCCCTTTGAGAACAACTCCTTTCACTTTTGCAGAGGACAGAGGATGACAGGACAAGGCTGACAAGTCTCATGCTCTGTGTGATGTACTATTTGTGCACACTGTGTACCCCCTCTTCACGTACACTCTGCTATGTATTACCTAGATGTTTGGGAGGCTTGAACCATGATGAACTGCCCTGGAAAGCTCAGTTCTTCCACTGCAATTTCAGTGCAACTTCACCAAGGAAACTGAGGGAACTGGCACGATCTGTGCAAGAATCCCCACAAAACATGCTGAATCACGGCAGAAGTAAAAATGGGGCCGTGAAATTCCCTTTCTTGCCACATAATAGAAAACATAAGGCACTGCCACTCTCAGGCTGCTGAAAGACCTCAGCATCCCTGAGGGAGCACTTGATTTTGATTTCATAATTTTATCCTCTGTCCCCATCTTCTTTTCATTTCTGTCCCATTGGTTATGTGACAGAGTTCTAATTTATTTATTTATTTTCATCTCTAACTCTCTTCCTTTCCTTTGCTGGGTATTAGATACTGTCATCCCTCAGAAAACAAAACAGCAGCAATGAAAAAAAAGCTTTTTATCCTGAAAGAAAGCTGACAAAGGACCAATAAATCTGTAAGTGTGCACACTATGTACCTCTGCCACTCCTTCTCCTCTATTTTTTTTAATTCAAGTGACAGGCTTTTTTTGGAGACGAAAGCAGATGTTATTTTCCCAGTGAGACCTGAGTGTCTTTGAAATCATTCCTGCTGTTGCTCTCTGATAACCCGCACTCTCTCGACATCATGATAGATTATCAATATGCTCTTTAGGCTTTCTTAGTCACAGGAGATGGTTGCCGAGGTAACTCAGTCCAGGCAGGTGATCTCTTCTTTTTCTATAAAGACTCTAAAAAGAGTGTCCATGCCATGACTGCACTACAGCCTCATTAGTAAACTGGCTCTGTACAAATGGATAAATTTCCTCACTTGATTATCATGTGGAACATTGTGTCAGTTAGTGAAGATGATCTCCAAGCCTTCAGCCAGTACACCCAATCAGAAAAGCCATGCCCAGATGATGCTTGGAGTTGAATAAAGACCTCTTCTCTCATGTATTACTGAAAAGCTAATGTAAAAAAACCTCGCACTACCACCATCCACTTGAACCAAAAAGAAAAAAAAAAATGACTGGAAGGACTGCTCAGGAGTAATTTTTGTTTTCAAATCAGTTTTTTCATTCCATTAGTTTTTGTTCAGAATGGGGCACAATAAAACCCACTGACAATTTATAAGTACCCTCTTCTCTCGTTTAGGGTCCTCTATTCCTCACTATAGCATGATGGCACCAAAGATGCCATATAAATTATTATGGAGACCAGAGTTGCTAAACAGGTAGTGACTGACCTTCTAGTACCACCTGCACATAGTCTTGAGCAGACATCTTGTCCTTGCGCACAAAGCACTGGTAAGCTCCACCATCACTTTTGGCCATGCCATCCATAATAAGGTTCTCCCGATTGATGCCAGTGATCCGAACATTGTTACCGGGGTTGATGATTTCACCATTACGATACCAGGAGAGCTCCTGGTCCTCAGTTCCCGTCACACTGCAGGACAAGGACACTTGACTACCAACACTGCTTTTTACTTTCCGTGGGCTGATCGTGGCTTTTAGTGGTTCTGGAAATTTAAATCAAAATAAGGGAGAGGGAAAGGGAAATAAATAACAGTAAGTATACATGTGCATTTACATGTGAGTAGCAAATTAACTCTTAACTAAGGAGAAAACCAAAAATCATAGCCATACCCTTCTGAAAAACAACAACAAACAAAAACCAAACCAAAACAAACCAACAGATGTCTATATTTGTTCTAAAAAAGCATTCTCATCTCCAACATCCATGACACAAAACATACATCTATAGGGATAACCTATTTAAGACATGATATAATACTCTAGACCATGCCTAAACGAACAGTAGGAGCAGATCTGCTGAGTAACAGCACTGGTGCTGAGGGCCTAACAATGGCACTAGACATGTTTTGGGAGGGTAGGATGTTACTTTACGTTAGGTCAGTGTGGACCATCAAATTGGTGCATTAGGTGCATTCCTGAAGCTCATCTTCATGTTTAATTTCTTGTAAAAGGAACCCAGTTTACCTGTTCCAAAACTACTCCCCGATGTGAACAAGCACAGTAAATATCAATGACCAGGAGATTAGCTATTAAGAGTGGAAGACCCATGCTAAAATGTTAACATAGGTGCACCTATAGATATCCATGGGATCTATCCCATGGGTTTCTTAGTGCGGACTCACTAGATTTTTGGCTTCAGCAGGGGAAGACTACAAGATTTTCAAGTCAGCCTTAAGAAACAGTAAGACATAGGTAATGTAAGTTTTATATTGTAAAACAGAGGATGAACAGTGTTGAAGAAAAGTTATAAATGTAACTGTCAGAAGAGCAATCTTCGTCTTGCCACCTAACAGTTATCAGTATTACTGAATGCAGATCTCATCTCATGCTTTGTACATTGGCTTGACTTCCTTATAAAGATAGGGGAGTACTATCACCATTTATATAATTTCTGATGCTAAATACAAAGTATCCTATTTATTTTTTTTTACCAGCATGCATACATGCATACATACACGTATGTACATGCTTATACACATCAAAAAAAATTCCTCAGCTAACTCATTCACTTTACTGAAGATCTTATAACACACAGGTTGGAATAAATCTTTAGTGGCCCATTGGGAACAGAGGCCTAGAAAAAAACCACACAAGTGAATGGCCTCAGTCATTCTGGATCCAGTCACTTATGGAACACATCTTTCCTCTACAATGGTCCAGAACAGTAGTTAATTTGTGCTCATACGCACGTTGCAAGTCACTGAACATCTCTATATTTCCTGTCCAAAAAACCACAAAAGGTCAAAACTCTCAGTGACTCGTTAAACAAAATAGATACACTCAAGGGCACCACCAACATCTCAGAGCCATGATGATGCAAGAAAATGAACCACATCCTTCCCTGCAGAAGAGGATAAAACTCCTTCAGTCCACCGTTGCTTCCTGCCAGCCTGATCCAGAAGATATCTACTGGCTGATTTACCACTGAGTCAGTGTTGTGATTTAACCCCAGCTGGCAACTAAGCACCACACAGTCGCTCGCTCACTCCCCTCCCAGCGGGATGGGGGACAGAATTCAAAGAACAAAAGTGAGAAAACTTGTGGGTTGAGACAAAGGCCCCAGCTTTATATACTGAGTATGACATCATATGGTATGGAATATCCCTTTGCGTCAGTTGTGGTCAGCTATTCCGGCTGTGTCTCCTCCCAACATTTTGTGCACCCCCAGCCTACTCGCTGCTGGGGTGGTGTGGAAAGCAGAAAAATTCTTGACTCTGTGTGAGCACTGCCCAGCAGTAACTAAACCATCCCTTTATTATCAACAGTGTTTCCAGAACAAATCCAAAACAGGGCCCCATACTAGCAAATAAAATTAACTCTATCCCAGCCAAAACCAGGACAGTCAGTAAGGAAAGTCTACCACCAGTCACTGACGTTACTTTTGGTATCACATTGCATCATATCTCTGGAAGTCTTGACTTTGTGTCATACAAGGCAGACTGAATTAAACTAATTTTTATGAATACATTTAGAAGTAAACTCTGTTATAATTTATGAATTACTGATCTTTGATCTCAGTTTTATGTTGCCCAAATACATTCTATGTAATTACTTGTGAAGACATTTTTATGGCCTGAAATGTTCACAAGCTTCTCTATTCCAGATTGCTAGTCATGCTGTATAGGTGGAAACGTTAGTTCACAAAGCATTATTTCTATTCCAGGAAGTAACTTTTTTTCAACAATAGAAGAATAACAATTTTCCAGTGCAGTGCTTCTGAGTAATAATTATCTTTGTAGAATTTGTGAAACATTCAGAATATTCACACATGAATATTCTACTGAGGGCAGGTATGAGTATTCAATATTAGTGAACAGCATGAGTCATGGCAATGAGAGTTTGGCAGCTTTATTCATGAGAACATTTGCAATTTCTTTTTAAGCATCCAATTCAAGCTTCTAAATTACATATCCTCCATGTGATAAATTATATACCTACATTATGAATTGCATCCATTTGCACTTCTGATCGCTCAATTGTCCAACTAACTCATCTCCACAGAGCCTACTTTCTGTTGTTCCACAACTTTGAGAAGTTTAAGCATTGCTAAGGTGAAGTAACAAAACAGAAGGTACAGCAAGATACAGCAACATCTTCCTTGATGCAAACACCCAGGCAAAAAGTGGCCTGAGAGCTTCACTCAGTCCAGGACTTACGTGTTACATATAGACGCCCTATCATCTCGGCAGTCCCATAGTTGTTCCACACCTCACAGACGTAGTTGCCTGAGTCCGAGGGACGCGTGTTCTCAATCAGCAGACCTGTAACCGTCTGTCGAAACCTGCTGTCAGGCTCCCAGGGAATATTGTCCTTCAGCCAACGATACTTTGGTGCGGGGTGCCCTGATGCTTTGCAAGGCAGCTCCACTCGCTGTCCTGCCATGGCTTTACGGTGGTCAAACCCATCTAGAATAGATGGAGCTGAATTCGCTGGATCTGAAAGAACAACAGCAGTTTTCAATGGGAGCCATTAGAATGATTTCATTCACTAAGCAATATGCCAATATTTATTCTCTTGCATTTTTTGACTGACTAGCCCAGAGTTTTATGTACTACAGTTTGCTACTGTGACCCAGCCAGCAATCTGTAATATCTCAGTAGTGGTGACTGGGATCCAACATCATGCCTTACTGAGGCATCTCATGACTACTTGGAAATGATCTCACTGGATTTTTTCCAGGTGGCAACCATTTCTCTGGTCTTACTTCATGTCCCCTATCAGAGGAATGGAAAGCCATAAATGTGTTACTTTAACAATTATGATTGTTATCCCTGCACTACTCAACTAGAATGAAGCCAACACATTCTCCATACTTCTCAGAGGTCTGAACGTTTTGAACTTCAGGAGCAATTTATTCCCTTGACAGAAGATAAATGGGCAAAGACACAGGAATTTCTATCTGCAGTCTAACTGACAGATGAGCCTTTTCTTCTACTCTGGAAAAATAACTTAACATGGCAAGACCAACATATAACTTAATACTCCAGCTTTCTATGCTCGACTAAATAAGAAAAGTGTCTCAGACCAGCACACTTGCGTAGCACCTGGCACATATATTTATGTATCTAACAGACATCTGGCAGAATGCCTTCGCCAGAGGTGTGTGTGTATCCCATCAGAAATAGTCCTCTGTTTGTGACTTAGGCTTTTTAACTTTGAAAAATTTTGGAGGAAGAGGCTGATGTGATTTACAGTTTTGTGCAGCAGGCAGCATGATGGAAGTCCACCATAACATAAATACTGAACAATAAATCAACAAATATCCACCTAAGTATTTTCTCATCACATGTACCCACCTTGCTAAGACTTATGCCTCACAAAGAAACTCCACATGCTAATCAACTCCTTTTACTCCTAGCTGACACACCAATCTCTTTTTGAGTATATCTACATCATAGTTGCCTGGGTGTAGGTGTGATTGCAACCATTTTGACATTTTCAAGTGGTCTTCGACTTAGGTAGCTCAGGTACTGTTCACAGGGCAGCTGCAGCAGGTTCCTCTTTGGAACTGGAGAGATTAAAGAAACAGTTCATGCTGAATTCAAGCTACTCAGGTGATAGTGTAATCAGTACCTGGGCTATTTAGTTTAAAATTCACTTAGATACGACTTCATGAACTGTAGCCACACCTGGGAGGATACACTTGAGAGCGAATAGGTAGAGGCACTGTGCAAGTTATCAATCCAGAAATTAAAATTGTGACGGTAAACAAATGGGACAAGTAAATTTTATGTGAATATTTAGACAAAACCCTAAATACCAAGTTCAATGAAAGATGACCATAGTGGCTTTTCTGCTCTCTAGGTGCCAGCAAAAAAGTTGAGACACTGAAGGCAAAACCACATCCAGTTTACAGCAATATACTGTCTGTCTCATTAGAAATATGTCAGCCAGTAGTTAAACAAATGATTTTGCATGCATCAGTAGCCTCGACGTCCATATGTGGCACCAAGATGGGTTATATTTTTGAGCTTGCCATGCTGTTTATGTCTGGCTTAGTGAAAGCACAATCTGCCAGTATGCTATTGGGAAAGCCAATGTCAATTTGAGTAATTGATTAGCCAGCTCCTTTCTTGCCTTTTCAGTCATCAGGCATCTACGTTTTCAGTGCATAGATTCTTTTGTGCAGCCTGGGGTATTCACTCAGTAAAAACATAAGCATGCAAGAAATTACAGCTGTGGCTCTTAGGAAGGGTACATCTACAAAAAATCAACTTCTATTGAAAGTAATAATCAAATAATAAAAAGTAGATCTGACTTTTAAAGATATTGGCTGTGCATTCCTACTCAAAACTCACAGTATCTTTGTATCTTCTCCACATGCTTTTAACTTCAAGACTTTGTGAAGGGTATATGTGGTCCCATTTCCAGTCCTTTAAGTACAAAAATACAAAGTACTGCATGGACTTTGAAACCTGATGGGGGCCACTGGGGGAGGAATTAAAGTAACGGTAAGGGAAAATCGTGGTTAGTAAATATCACACTCTGACAGCCTCTTACTTTGCTGCAGAGAACCACATGTGCTTTGATGCTGAGTCCAGGCAAAGTGGGAAACCACCTGAGACAACAAGCTGGTGGTGACAGCAAATCAGCCGCTGTCCTCCTGCCCCCATGCGGAGGCAGAATCCCAGGAAGCCAGGCAGGCTGTCCCCAAGAGCTGGGGGCTACGGCAGCAGATGCCATGGGAGGAACAGCCCCCTTCTGCAGCTGCCATGTCTCACTCTTCAAGAACACCCACCCGACCCTGGCTCCTCTATCCCCAGTTCACTTCCCTTCACTTTTTTACTTCTTAAACTGTGCCTTGGCAGGAACAGCCCAGTCTGGATTCGCATCCAGAGACCAGCTAAACTGGGATTTGCCTACATACTTGAGAAGCCTTGAGCTGGTTCTTGCAGAGGAGGCATTTAAAATATATTCAGGTACAGAAAATACGATTCCAGTGGCATACTTTCTTGTACTCTGTACTTATATATTTAAAAGATGGTAAAAACATATCTTTGGGGTGTCCCTGGAGCAGACTCTTATTTAAAGCTCCTACGTTGTCTATATTATAATTAAAAACAAAGCAAACCAAACCACAAAATAATTCCCAAGGTTCATTTGCAATCACCTGAAATGAAGCAAATAGCAAAAAATAGCAAAGTAACATTTCCCAATTCCAATATGTGGTGTGGACTCTTTTGAATGATTATTTTACTGTGCTTTATCACTCAGCTGCAAATGACTTCTAGCAAGGGCAATGGCTGAAAAACTGAGGCAAAATACTGTTCTAAAATACTCTGCTTTGTATGTTCATTGAAAGACAGAGAAACAAATTCATTACGTTTTCAAAGTCACAAGGACTTTTTGGAGGGTGGGAGTTAAAAAACGGTAAAGATTTTGAAACCAGGGATTCCTGGCTGGACAAAATAATTTTTGGAAAAACACACTATAAGGGGTATTAGGGGAATTCTATAGCATGTTAATGGCCTTGGTTTTAATTTTATTTTGAAAGGCTACATGATTTCACGATGTTCTTATTCTAGATGAAATTTGGAACTTTGCTTTGGTCATAGACATATTAATTATTACATGTGTATGTGCTATGCACATAACCTTTCTCACTCTTTCAAACAATAAGGTAGCTTAACTCATATTAAAAATGTGGCCAAGAGACTATGATCAATATCCACCACAAAATATTTCATTCCCAAATAAGCCAATAATATTTATGGATATAAAAGGCAGGCAAAAATGTAGGTCTCATGCAAGCAGACCTTTCACAACTATGTTCATGCATTGTCTGATCTCAGTTCTTAAAGGACTTACTATTTTAAAATATAAATTCCAGTAAAGAAAAAAGAAAACCTGTTAGAGAAATATTAAGAGAAAAACTCTGCACATAATTTCTGGACTTGTTCAGTAGACTAAAAAGACTGGAAATTAGAATCCACTGTAGCTCTAATAGAGAATAATTAACCACGATGTATCAAAAAAGACAGCTGTTGCACACAGGTAAAATTTCCTATTTTGATTTGGTCTGTGGAGGAGAGCAGAAAAGCAAACTCCAGACAGAGCACATCTTTTAGGCTGTTTGCCCTGAATTACAAACACCACAGAGCTTCCATTTTCCCTTTTTGTTCAGCAAAATAACTAGAAATTTTCCAGTGGTAACCAAGATACAAGTCTGACTTTATTTATGTTACCACTGGCTCAGCATTAGCATGATTTCATACGGAAACAGACCATATTATGGAGCCAGCTAGAAGGACAGGACCCTGCCTATCCTTATAAGACCAATGCAGACAAATTATTGTGCAGGAAAACTACTTCTTCATCTGGCTGGGAAAAGCAGAGGCAACAGTTTTGCCCACCGGGGACATATACTAACAGAAGAAATTGCTGGATCTGACTGGTAAGTGATTCTAACCTGAATAATCACACTATTTTTTTATCATTATTGTATTTAAGTACTGACTTGTGTGTTCAGAGGGCTTCACGATCCTTCAGCAAGGACCATTTTGGAGGAGGGCAGGAGGCATGCTACTAATGCAAATCCTTGTGCCCACCTCTGTCTCCCTTAGGGCTCTCAAACAGAGGATGAAGAGCTGAAACCTAACCACTAAAGTGTTTTTTTTTTTTTTCCTAACAAAAAGACCAAAAGACAAGAGGATAAGATTAAAAGGACAATGACCCTGCTGAGTGTTAGGCTGTGAAGGTCACCATACCCTGAATGACCTCTAGGGTTAGGATGTTTAGGGCAACTTATTAACAGTGAAAAGGAAAAAAAGCTCTGTGTGGCTTTCAGTGGGATAGCAGGCATGTCTTCTGTAAGGCAAGGACACAGGGAGAAAGAAGACATAATCTGGGATACAGTCTTGGCTAACTCTATGGATGTGAGAATAAAATTGCAGATTGGCTCACATGCAAACACAGGGTGCAGTTACAGGTGCCCAGCAAATGAAGGAGAGGAAGAGGATATGGGAAAGAGCTAATTCTATATAGAGACATTTGAGAAGAACCTGAAAACCTAGGCCTGGGGACTGCTCCTCCTTCTCACCTCACCCACAACTGGCACCTCCCCTCACTCAGAGGAAAATGGGAGAAGGTGGGATTGGAGCAGCACCGTACTGACAGCCCTAAGTGTTTGGGGTGTGTGTTGCAGGAACTCAACAGTCCATCACACAAAACAATCAGGAGATAATTAACAATTATAAGGACAAGTTGAAATACCCTATCTACCTTCTCATTTTCCTACCTGCTGCACAAGGCCATTTTCCCTGGGGCTCCATGGGCTCTGCCCATGGACAGCCACCAGCTAACCTTCCGGTCTACCTGCAGCACCCTGGGTGGCCTGGGACAGGTCACATACCCCTTCTGGCTGGAGATCTCTTCTGGAAGCAGAGGAACACACTGTTTTCCCCAGGGAAGGCGTGTGATGAATGAAAAAGGAGGGCTGAAATGCACCTCAGCTAACACGAGGTTCCTGCAGTGGAAATACCTACAGCTGAGCTAAATGTCCTGAGCTCCTGCTAGGGTTAAGAGGGAGAAATAGGCACCATGGGGCAATTTATCTCACCCTAAAGGGGGCAGCTGAAGTAAGTCAGATGCACTACCCGTAAAAGTGTTCCTTTCCTTTGGTTACAAAAAGAAGTTACGGTGACTAGACATTTTCACTGCCCATATCTGTTTTTAATTGGATGAATCCCACCCACAGTCCTGTTATAAAGTACTTTAAATGTGCTAAAAATCACTGTACTAAATACCAGTACACCCTACAGGCTCCCTGGAAATATCTAATAGGAGGTGAAAAACAGAAAATATATTTTTAAATGTGACATTTTATTTTGCAGTAGCAGCTCACAGCTGACCACATCTACCTGCCATTTGGTAGGGGACTTGGCTGTTAGTGCATATGGGCACAAGAACCTGCCTTGCTAGTTTAACACACTAGAGAGAGGTACATACAATACTTTATTTAACATGATATATATTGGAGCACCTGATACAAAAAGTCTTGCACTGTTGCTTTGTCGTGTTTCTCCAGTGTATCTGTGCCTTGTGATGCATCGGTAGTTGTACAGTCCATCTTCATTCTGTACGTCTAAAATATACAAGGCTCCCGTGGATGTGATGAGAAATCTAGGTCCTGAAAGACACAAGAATTTTAAGTGTTTAAAGCATCTGCAGGTTGTTACTCTGTTCTGCGTGCTTACACTGGGGGATGGATGAACTATGCTGGAGGGTCCTGAAGGTCTTTTTGCCAGAGTCTAGAAGTTGCTAATTGCAAGTTTACTAAGTACCCACTGCAAGTGCATATAAAGATATTAATTCATGTGCTCTTCTTATTAAAAAGGTAGGGATCTGTAAGGAAAATGTGAGGAATGAAGGAAAGAAAAGATTCAAGAGGCATCTGAAATAAAATACAGGGTAAAGAACCAATGCAGAATTTAATCCAGCTTAATTCAATATTGTAGAGTGATAACGATGGCAATTCAACAGCAGAGCTGTATGTGTTAGAAAGATGCTCTGGGATAGCACGCATAATTAAACAATATTAGCAAAAATGGCATTTCTTGTCCAGTACAACTAAAGGGATCAGTGAAAGCAAGAGAAACTCACAAAAAGGAGGAAGTTTTTACCCTAAGAATATGAGATGTATTTGCTAAAGGATTCCGGCCACGAGACTCACACACTGCAGAGCCCTGCTCCACAGGCTTCTTCAGATGTGACGGGAAAACAAAGACAGCAAAACCAGCCGTGCTGATGTTGCCTGCACTGCTGAGCCCAGCGAAGTTGCGCACACCTGTGCTCGCTGCAGGCTGGACAGCACGAGCGCCAGGACCAGTCCCACCCATCCTGTCCATGTTTCCTGTGGGTTAAGGCACTCCAGGCCTCAGCAGGATGGGCTGAGCTCTCTGCAGCTCATCACTTCCATAGCCAAGATACTGGCAGAAGATAAGTTAATACAGTATCAGATCTGCTGGGGACTTTTTTTTTTTTTTTTTTTTAAATAATATTGCAGCCTGTGACTAGAGAAGCACAATGTAAGCGGGTAGACAGACTCCTTGTCTAAAAGAAGGGCTGAAATAAACAGCACAGGATCCGTTATTTACTATTGAAAGATATATTAAAAAAACGATCTGCACAGAAAACTTTGTTTCAGGAAAGAAATGAAGTCTAGCAAAGTGACCATCCCCCAAAACTGAATAAGACTGACACGTTCATGGACAGCATTTCATTCAACTTGAAATAATATCATTGAACACGTTCATGGACAGCATTTCATTCAACTTGAAATAATATCATTGAAATTCTCCTTAAACACGTGGTTTTTTATTATTAACTCTAAAATAGGTGGAAAACATCCTGATACGTATGTACACAGGTGCAGTTTTGATCATTTGACACCTTCACAGATGACTCTGTTTTGTTATAAATGTCCTAAAAGCAGAGGCGCAAAAAAGCTAACACCTACATGGCACATGTTTACTCTAAAACTTTTCCCATATTACAATAAATGTAAATAATGTGCTTAGAATGAATCTTGCCACTCTTTCCATTTAAAAAATACTGCAGTCTAAGCTATGTATGCTTTTTTAAAACTTTTACACTGGAGAAAATGTTAATATATTTTTTATGTATACTGTTTTTTCTCTAGTAGCTGGTAGCTCTTACTATATACACACCTGTACCTGTGTATTATAAAATATACCTGGTTCCCAAATTAGGGGAGAGAACACACAAAGAAGAAACCCATTATGAGTGAATATTCAGTAAGATACAGTAAGAAATATTTCCTTTTCTTCAGAACTCTGAGCAATGACTTTTTAATAATTAAGTGTAGTCAGAGTGCTCGCTAACAAATGCATCAGTGGGAAAGCAATCCAGCAGAGAAAAGACATAAAGGAAATGGAATTGTTACAGAGGAAAATCTCCTTTAAACAACAATCTAAAAGAAAAGGGAAAAAAATGAACAACCATTTAATGTTACAGTACAGAACTGACTCTTAAAGCAGAGAATATCAAATAAAGCAACATCAGCCCACCTTTCTCATCTTCGTATACATACTGAATTATAAAATAACCACACTAGTGAACTGTCTCGACTGACCTTGTTCTCCTGAAAGTCAAGGTACAAGCATGGAAGCAGTTAGGTCACAACTTTGGAAAAACATAAACACATTACACTTATCTTCTGAAGTAACTTGTTTGCTCGAATAACACATGCCATTACTAAGAAGTGTATTAATAAAATAAATCCCCAGAATAGAAGCACAGAAGATGTTGAGCTACCTGCCTGCTACTGAAGGAGAAGAGCTGGCCAAGGGAAGGTATGAAGGAGGAGAGAAGATTAGATGGCAAGAGGACTCTCCTCAGCTGTGAGCAACATTATATTCCAGCCTACGGGGGTTTACAGGCTAGGGAGGCTCCTTCTTATACAGAGGCCATACTAACTTCATATTCCTCTGAAAATGTAATTTCTTGCATACAGAAGGCTTGTATTTCAACACAGATTACCTATAAACAAATGTACTGTTGAGTGTAGTAGGAAAAGTTCCTGAATAGGTAATATTTCAGTTTCATAGCCAGGTGTCTGAAATATGTCACTGAAAAGGTTACATGAAAAATGCAACGCTATCTTGCATCTTATATTTTGTTAGTTGTAGTGTTTGGAGAAAATGATATAGGCAGTCAATAAGAATAGGTTAAACAAATAAAATGTGTTTTACCTAGCTTCTCAATTACTAACAAGTTATTTATTTGCTAGTCACAAAATTACTTGACCAAAAGTGTTAATGAAGTTTTTCACAAATGCTAAGCAGCTAAAAGCTACTCACTAGCAACCAGAAAAAGATAGTCTGCAAGTGTGCAGGCAGTCATCCAGTGAACCCCATTAACAATCACAAGATTGTTCTTATCATGCTGTCAGTCATACAACCCAGCTCCAAAGCCACAGTAAGGGGAATTCTACCACCTTTTGGGGAGGCAGGTTCATATTGATTCACAAAGAAGTACTTCCTGCTGGTCAAAGAATACTTTTTTTTTTTTTGGTTGATTCTCATGTAATAACTCCCAGATGTAGTGTCATGTCCTCTGCTTTTTCATCTTTTTCTCTTCACAGTACTCAATTACTCAGACATAAGCACTCATCCCATTCCATCCCATCTCCTCATCACATAAGTTCTCAACATCTGTACCCTTTAACAAGATTTACACTTAACCCTAACTGTAGGTTAAAAGGATGTTTAGAATTTTGTTGTGAAAACTACAAGTGGTTTGACTCCTGTGTCACATGCAGATTCTGCACTACTGAAATATGCATAAAGCAAATCTACCTTTGCCAAGAAATATGTTATAAGGACTACAGGTAAGTAAAGTGCAGTTGTCTCCCTTAGTCTGCAGGCAGTATAAAATTACAGCTTCAAGAGATGGGCATCATGTTTAAGGACTTTACTTGGGGTTAATGATGTGTATGCAGCAAAGGCAATCTCTTCTTTCCAGCCACGTGAGCATGAAACAGCTCTGTATTTCAGACAGCACAGCCAGTTCAGACGTGTGCTTGCCCACAGCAATCCCACTCAGGTGGCAGCGCAGCCAGGCTGCTGAACTGGGGCTGCCTACACCATACAGTGCAGCCTCATCGAGACTTAGATCAGACTTTTCAAGCTGGGATGTTGTGCTGGTTTGACTGAAAATGAGTCAATTTTCCTTCATGCAGTTAGAAACCTTTCTTTTTCATAGCTAGCACGGTCATTATTTGGACTTGGTTTGAGAACAAGAAGATAACACCCCGGGACAGAGCTAGTGTTTTTTAATTGCTCTGGTCTGAGAGCCAAGGACACTCTGAGCTCTGCCCACAGGTGTGAGGCAGCGAGGAAGCGGGGCATAGATGGGGTAGAGCTTGACTGACATCCAGACTGATCAATGAGAGTATTCCATCCCATTAGCGTCATGCTTCATATTTAAGGAGTATCAGGACTTCCAGTCGCTGGCTCTCTCTTGCTTCTTCGTCTTGTTTCCTCTTTTTTGTTGGAGCCAGGGGAGTTTTGTTTGGGACTTTCTTTTGCCATCCTGCCGTTTTGCAGAGGCCTCTGGGCCTTTCTGCCATTTTCCTCTTTTCTCTCTCTGGGCTTGGCTTTGGGACCAGGTGCTGCTGCCTGGGACCGGCTGCTTGGTGTGAACGGAGTTTGTGAGGAATTGCATTGAGTACCTTTTATATTCTACTTCTATTCTATATATATATTTACTAGTAGTGGATTAGTATTTTCTTATTTTATTAAACTGTGCTTATCTCAATTCAAGTTTCTCCCTTCCCTTTTGATTCTCTCCCCTATTTGGGGGTTGAGGGGAGGAGTGAGCAAGTGGCTATTGTGGTTGTATTGCTAGCTCGGGCTAAACCATGACAGATTACTAAGCCGTATAGGGCTACATGTTGGTGGAGAGGCTGCTCAGCTGCTATCATATCACATCATGGGACAAGGAACACATAAAAAGGTGCTAATGGGATTGTTGTGACCATTATGGTCCATCCAGTAGATCTGTACATGCCCTGCATTTGTGTTAAGCAAGTGAAACCTAAACAGCTGAGAGGCAGAAATGCGCTCCTTGTGCAATGGCTTCATATAGCTTTCATTTTCTGGGATCCAGTTTCACCTTTCCTAAATATACACAATTCAATTTCTACAAAAAGTCACACTGTTGAAGACTACTAGTATACAGAAGTTTAAGATCATCAAATGTGTCCCAAGTTTAGAGATTCATTCCTTTCTCTATGCTTTTCTAAATCTCTCACTATTTTCAGATCTGCACAATTTTGTCATATGGCCTATACATGCCATCATTAATAATTAAAATTGTCTCTCATCTTATGATAAGCATGAAGCAACTGTCACAGAAATTAAGTTAGAAGATGAAATTCAGAGCTTCTCTTAAGATTGCCCAAAGCTCATTTCCTCAGCATTTCTACCTTGTACACTTCATTACTGCTAATACTTGTGCTGGAATCAAAAGTGGGGAAACACGTGGAGCAGCTACCAATAGGTTGGAGATTTGTGGGCTACTTCCAGATCCCATAGTATTGACTTGCATTTGCAGGTGCAGGCTTCCCTCCTCAGCCCTGACAGCAAGTTTCCTCAGATGCAGTTATACATCTGGGTCAATGAGAGTGGATAGACTTATTAAAAGCCTGGCACTTAATAAAAGAGGCTTGTGAAAACTGTGCAGAGCCAAGAAATTGTTCAGTGTTATCTTGCTATATTCTCCAGAGAAGTTATGAACATACTTGAGCTATCTAACACTGCGTAGATCATCTTCCTGTTGGAAATTACTCAGGCAATCATAGAATAAACCTTCACTTAAAGCATTATCTAGAATTTTTTTGCCTAACTCTCTTTAAATAACCAAAAATAAATAGTTATTGCCACAAATCAGATGTTATCCCACAGTATACACTTCTCACCAACACACATTGTGTATAATTGCAGGGCTAAAGCTTTTCCTTTTCCTCTCTTCTTCTTAATATATTTTGCATACTTATGTAATGCTTTAATAACCAGCCCCTCCTTCTACTGTAAAAACACGAGACAGAAAAGATGACAGAGAAATAAAAGGGGAAATGCATGTAATTTCTGTCATCTTCTAAACGGAGAGCATTTTCATTAAAACTGACAGGCTGTCAGCTGTGACAAAGCCAAAATGTTGAGTGTTCTGCCTTCTGTACTTCAAAAAGTGTTTAGAAATGCACCAGGATGAGGATTGACAAGCTCTCATTACCCTGTTGATCTAGGGGAGTGCTCTCTTCTTGAGGCACATTTAATTTAATCGCACTTGCTTTCCCATAAGAGTCTGGGGTTTTTGACTCATCTACTTAATATGCTGAATATTTTTTATGGAACATCCTTCCAGATAATCTGAAACTTTTTGTTTGTTTGGCTGTTATCAGGCATTAAGGGAGGTAGGCAGATAAGCCTCCTTCACAACAATTATAAAGAACACTGTCAAAATATAGCTTATAATTCCCATTTATTATTCCTCCTCAGTAGTGTTTGCAGTAATGCCTTGAAAACTTGATTATAATAATTTCAACATCTGATTTTCAGAGATGTTGAAAGCTTATATCTTTTTTTTTGGCTTTCAATGTGTGGTGCATTTGAAAACCTGGCCCAATATGTGTAGCATGTATTTCATTCAAAGAGTTCAAAGATGTTAGGAACCCTTACTACCTTTTGCCTGAGTGAGGTGAGAAAGCATAGTAACATACTGCTATCTACAATTTAAATGTTTTACAGATAATCTTACTGAGGTATGTGGATCAATGTACACAAGTCAGACAGAAAACAAGGAATGGAACCCATAGTTCTTTCTCCAACATTCCATTTGTCATTAAAACATAATTTGCCTCATCGCAAGACTCAAGAAAAAAAAATAGATCCAAGGACTAGAAAGACCATTAGAGTAATTTACTCTCACCTTTCATGCTTCACCCATTAACTCCACCAAGTCCATATCTGGATGTTAAGCTATGACTTTTTTAAAAATACATTAGTCATGATTAAAGATTTCTTGTAAGCAAAGTGCATGCAATACTTCTGGGTAAATTATTCCAATTGTTAATTATTCTCACTTTTAAAAGTTAGTGTATTGTTTGTGATCTATCTGGCTTTGATCCCAGCTGTTGAATCTTACTGTGCCTTCATTAAAGATTTCCTCTGCAGTCAAAAATCTTCTGCCCATTTAAGTACTTACAGAACAAGAGGAAATTACCTCTTAAACCATCTTTCTCCTTAATTAGTTATACAGACTGAATTTCCTAAATCATTTACTGTGAATTATTCATATCTTGAGATATGCCTGTAGGTTTTACTCAACACCTTAACAACTTTTTGAAGTTCTTTTTCAAGTTTGGTTCATGCACATGAGTTCAGTAGTGCTTCTAGTAATAATGAGTGCAAAATGCCACCACTCTTTTCCATACAAATTTTCCTTCCACCTATGCATCCAGGAATTACAGTAGTCCTCTTACGAATGCTAACTTGCTTTAGTTATTTATTGAAAATTGTGATCTCCTTTTCAAAGTCATGGACTTAGAGAGTAGATTTCCCGCATTCTGTAGATACAACCTATTTTCTGTTTGCCTTGACACCAGAGCTGGCTGTACGAAAAACTGTATGTTCGAATTGGATCTCTTTAGCACACAATTTGATCTCCCTATGCAACTCATCTAGGCATATCATCATTTGCCTTGACATTTGAATAGTTTGTATACTTTATTAACACCTGTTTCCTTAATTCATTTTCATTCATTAATTGAAACTTTAAATTTATGCTTTCATCTGAGATACTACCAAACCACTTATTTTGAAGGTATTTATTTCAAAGTAGTAAGACCCTGAAAAAAACAAACAGGCAAGAGGGGAAAAAACTGGGTTGTACCTTGGCTTGACCAGCCTGAATTAAGGGCTCCAAATCCCATGACATTTTAGAAGCATACCCACCATTTTACTATGTTCTGACTAGTGCCCTAAATAACCTAGTGACTTCATTAAAGTTGAGCTGCATTAACAAATCGTGTATTCATTTCTCTAAGTGAGAAGAGGTCACATTAACAATTATGAAATTGCTCTTACATAAGGTTTTTAATGCTTTCCGTTAGACTATATAATACCAGAGATTAAAATAAAATTTTACAGGTCTGAGTAATAAGTTAAAATAATTCTGTTTAGGTTTCCTATGTGAAATTGTTCTCATGTATAATTCATAAGAAAACGTGAACACTTTCCTGTAGAATTAGTGCATAATATTCTTGTATGAAAATGAGAATATTTTAAAAGTGTAACATTAATTATTCTTTTATCATGCCTTTTCCCCCAGCATGCTGTTAGTCTTTAAATAAATAGGGGTAATGTTTTCCTCACGGTGGCTTAAAAAAATCATATTTGAGTTTCACTTTGTTGGAAACACATCTAATGGCATTTCGTTATTGCAATCTAAATTGGGTTGATAGAAATTAAGAGAACAGATGGCTGTTCTAATTGTGTGCCAAATGATAATACAGAACAAATAAACTTTTATCCGCTGTATTTGTCACCTTCGCTGGATAGAACTGCTTCTGCTAAGCAAGTTTCTAGCATGACCTGTGCGTGCAAGGGGAGAAACCTCCCCACAGAGCCAAAGTAGAGAGTAACCTATAACTCAGTTTTATAGTGCTGCTACAGCATCGTTCTCAAAGCAAAACAATCTGCTGCTCTGGGCATAGAAAATGTGCTAGAAGCAGCCATGCTTAACCTGTGCCCTGCAGTCACAGTCCTGTGAATGCTTTTGATACAGAAACAAAAGATTAGATGAGGAAAGAGAGGCATGTAAGGAAAGAGGGAGGTAAGGTTTTCAGTTTTCCAAGCACCACTCACATAACGTACTCAACCTACATGAGATACCTGGGGTGTTGCTCATGGTAGGTGGTGCAGATGGTCAAAACATGATTACGCTCCTCTGAGCGGCACAGCTGCCCTCCCTGGAGATGTAGCCAAGCTCACAGCCCCTACTAGCAGATCCTATGGAGGGTAAAACTGATTTTTTTTAGCTATTCATATCCCCTCAGCTCTGGGGTCTATAAATTGCACCTTTGGACAGTGTTGCCCACTGCTTCTTTCCCTGTCTGGGACACGACTTGCAACTGACTTCCAGGAGAAGAGGATCAGGAAAGGTGCCACAGCGCCGCCCTACAGGCCAAGGGCAATTCTTTTCTTGATCAATTATAATGAAATTAGTCCTCCCCTGTGTTACCACCTCCACCCTTCATGCACACCTGTTGAAGAAACAAATACATATTTGCACTACATGGTCTGGTCTTTGTTTTGATAACTGGAGAGGCCACCTTGAGCATGACTCAATTTCTGGGAGAAAAATTTGGTGGCAAAGCTTCTCAAGCATCACTGTAGTATGATGCTACTCAAGAGGAATTAGAGTCTTTGATCCTCCCATTTTTTCCTGACACAATGAAAACAATAAATATAAAAGCTGTAGGAAGTTGTATGAGGCAAAGGAGGCTGCTGCCGGTTTTAAGCTATTCTTCTAGGCTCCTCAGAGGTCATATAGGTGTATGTCTATTGTAAGACTGAGCTTTCAGCTGTGGAGTTTTCTTCAGTTCTAAAGCATCCAGTTTTCCCTTTTCCTTCTTGTTTGTTTATTTTCCCAGAATTAAGTCTCAGAATTTATAAAACAAGCCAGCAGCCTAACATGAGGGGGTTTTTTTCTGTTTGGTTTGGTTTGGTTTTTTTGTATGCAGATAATCTGTTTTGAGTTCGATAAAAAAAAACTAATGTAATCTCTCTACAAAGAGTTAAGGACTTTTAGAAACATTTTCAGTCCTGTGACCAGACATGGTTCCAGTTGTAACATTGATGGACTCTTAACTTTGCAAAATTTATGTAGAACTGATAGCTCAAATCTAAAACAGATTTGTTTCTTACAGCCACTCTTTAACCCCTCACCTCCTCTACCTTAGTCAGGTTCCTTCACAGGAAACATCTATTTAGGTGGCAGCTCAGTCTGAATTAGGGAATGCAAGTTAGTCTTATTGATTAGTCACCCTGCCCCTCAGACAGTGGAGGTCAGAACTGCTCAAGTGTTAGAGGTCCAGTTCAACCATCATCATCATCTCTCTAAAATGCCAGGCAACGAAAGGAGCAAGGTCATGAAATATTTTCCACTTGTTCCTTGAAAGGAGAAAAGCTTAAAGAGGAAAACAGTTAACAGAAATTTACTATTGTTTTGGCACCTGTATCTCTAAGGAATATTAGGGATCAACTATGTCTTTCTGAATCTCTTCAAAGAAAATGGATTTAGTTAAATTTAGATACTGTGGTGTTTACTTCTCCATTCTGGAATGGTTTACTGTCTCTTATAATTTGAGATTTTGCCCTAGGTACAGGTTCCAGATTTCCCTTAAAGTTTTGCATGCAGCATTACTAGGCTATGACAACAAACCTGTCTATTTCTTGTGTATAGAATAAAATTAAAATGAAAGAAAAAGAGAGAAACAAAGAGAAAGAAGCAAAGAGAAATAAAAAGGGGAAAAGGAAAAAAGAGAAAATAGAAAGCAAAAAAGAAAAGGACAGAAGGGGTTGGGCAGGGGGAGTAGGGCATGGGGAGGGAGAGAAATAAAGCTCCAGTTTTGGCTTTATAAATCGAACTGAGATAGTTTATCTGCTGAGTCAATGACAGTATTACCAGAGGAACAAGAGCTGTGGTACTGTGTTTGGTTCACATTCAGACAGGATGAGGCCTGAACACAATGCTCAAAAATCAAACAAGTCCTGAAATCTGATGATATCTTTATTCATGGTTTTAGTTGCTTTAAATTCAGTTGAAACACGAGTTCATTTATGTTTCTGTAATCACAGAAAGGGAAAGACATATGAGTATCAGTGCTATTATATGTGCAGTGCTATCATTTTCTAAATAAGTTTGGATACCAGGATAATGGCCATTCTGAAAACCAGACTGTTAGACAAATTACACAAATCAGAACACATTTTATTGCCCCCTCCATGTTTCTGAGATTACAAAAATGTATTTCATGCCAATTGTCCCTACCAATTCCACTTATATTATGTATGTAGTATTCAGGTTGTATAAAGGAGGAATAAATATGTTTGTTTTTTTTTTTTTTTTTTTATAAGCATAAATAGATGCAGGAGCTGTATTTTTATGTACACAGACTAGGTTATTTGTTACTATTTTGCGATTGGACAGTATAAACGTGACTGATCACATAAGGTTTATATTTAATTGTTCACCCTCTTAATGTTTTATGAATGTATTAGGCATGAACAGATACGGTTCTCTACCTGCTCTTAACTGTCAGTCCTCCAGGATATTAAATAAAACTGCTATAATCTTTAATACCACAGGTTTAGATGATTTGGGCTCTTGCACACTTCGCTGTAGAAGCTGCTTTCCTTATTTCAGCTGGAAAGAAAGCAGATAATTTTAAATCACTAGCTAGTTTTAGGGGCTCTGATTAAAGAGGATTCTGCTTTGCCCATGATATATGGAGCTGTCGAGAGGATTAAAATTTCTTCTCTCAGGCTTTTGCTGGTGCATACAAAGTAAATAAATAGCCTGCAGCTGACCAGTGGCTTAGCACAGATAAACTTACGCTTTACTCTTTATGACATCAAGGAACACAACCCATTTCTCCTTCTATCTGCATGTAAATTTAAACACAAGCTTGTTAAGTAAAGGGAGAACCTTCATCTCCTCTGGCCTGAACAGCAGTTGGTTTATGTCACCGTCATCAAATGTGCGCCTTAATAGTTTATAGCTTGGAAGTCATTGTATATGAAGAATACGTATCGTTATAGACAATATGATCAGAATAAATCACAGCCTCGCATACACAGAATTACAAGTGCCACCAGCAGCAAAATTATTTTGACTAACTGCAAATAATCAATATTATGCTACGTTAATTAGAGCAGCTGCAGCTCTGTGGCCCCACATGTTTAAGCTACCTGTATTCTGCAGGTAGCTGCAAAGGTAGTGAATCATCTCAACCAGAAGGAAGAGCTTTATAAGACATTTAGAGCAGTACACACTTCACTTCATGAAAAAAATCTATTCAAAGATTCACAAGACATCAGAGTATTCAGAAATTTTATTTAAGGTATATGCAGTAACTAACAGACAAAGCCTTATACGGTACATTCTAGTGTAGTATTTTCACCTAATGACTTACTTTGAGAATGTAAAATTAGGGAAATCTAAACAGGTTCATTTGGTTTCAGGGTAATGACTTGGGAGGGAGTTATTACGTTCCCCACTCAGTTTGAAGAAGTAAACCTATTTTGGGGGGATTAAAAGTATTGAAAACATTAACTGTGGGAGGAAATATCTCCACTAGGAATTTAAGCGAAATTTAATAATTTCCCCTGGACACTCTTGGCCAGTCCCCTGGGCACAGAGTCCAGTGTTCAGTGAATAATTTTTGAAAGGAAGAAGAAAGCAATTAATGATATACATTTCTACAAGACAATAGTGTTAAGTCTACAGAATCATTTTTAAACAGCTCTTTAAAAATATTTTTTTTTTAAAGTTTCCCCTATCATTAGCTGCATACTACTTTTCCTCTAGAAGCTCGTCCTCCCTCATACACACTAATTTCCATTCGGAACATGCCCAGATATGGAATATGATGGAAATCTGCTTCTGTCACTGGTTTACCCTTCCACACAACACAGGTGAGGGACAGAGCTCCATTTCATACATTTTGTTGTTTTAACTTCTTTCAGCTCTGATTAACACTAATACACTTACCATTTTTTAAAAAATTGTCTCCTGAGAAGCTATTCTCACCTTTCAGAACTCAATACACATTTTCTTCAGTATAGCAACACAGGGAACCTTCGTTGGGTTCCTATACAGAGTAACATCAGAACAATTGATGAAGCAGCATTTTAAACAGGAGACAGCATCGGGATGACAGTAGAAAGAGCAGAAGTATGCAAAGACTGTTCTGTACTGTATAATGAAACAAAAGAACTCCTACAGACCCTGATCCAATGCAATTACCCCATAAAGGAATACTAGAAAAACAGCAACTAAGGAATATACAAGATAAGTCTCACGTATAATCAACTTTGCCGGAAGAAAAACAAACACGCAAACACAAACAAACAAAAAACCATACAAAAAACCACAACAAACAAACAAAAACAAAACAAACAAAAAAATCCAAACACATGAACTGATTTTAAATTGAAATAACTGCAAGAAATTCCTGAGAATCTGATTGCAGACTGTATTACATCATCATATAGGGATTTAGCATATCATGCATGCAGACCTCACATTTTTGGGGTTACAAAATTTTATAATTCTCACTACATTTCTATGATGAGAAACACTTCAAATGTGATTTATATTATAATGCTGTAGGTAGATACGGTTATCGTGCTCTTTACTTTCTGTTCTTTGCCAAGTTAGGACCTTTGCTGACATCTTTGGCAGTCTAACTTTTTAACAATAAAAAGGATTCAGTAAATATAACTTTTCAGCATGGATTAAATTCACAGTGTGATTTATGCTGAATGTCAGCTCAAGATTATGGGGTGTTTCAATCCAACTTAATTTCAAAGATACATGTGAGATAAAACTACAAGGATGTGTAGTTCCAGACATCCTCATAATGACTGTACTATTATAAAGATTATGTAATATTACTTGTCTTAGACTGGCAGCACAAAGAAAAATACCATTATAAGCACAACAAGCATCATTCCTTTAGAATAAATGTAAGTATTTGAAAGTGTTTTATTGCCTTCTTTGAACTGCTCAGAGAATCCTGACTTGAAAGCCTGTCCAGATATCAGGAACATTATGCAAATATGCAGAAATACATTTCCCAGGTAATTTTCATCATCTGCCTGTTTTTATTTTATTGGGAAATGAGGCAGAGTAAAGCTAATTGATTTGCCTAAACTTATCTTGCATGTTTGTGGCAGATTTGGGAATCCTGTATCACTGTCCTGGGCTTTGAGCATAAAAAAGCGTCCTTTCTTACTCCTCATTTCACATGCTGTGCCTGAAGACCTGCCAGACATTATTCAACCCCTTGTGTAGATACACAACAAGAACACAGTATGAATATGTAAAGCTGTGTGTATGAGCTAAATGTTACCACTATTCTACTATTTCAGTTGTCGGAGTGTTCGCAAGTATACTGTACCTCTTGTGTTTGCATTGTTGCTTGTTCTGTACAAAGACCTCAGAATAAATTATTTTGAAAATATATATCCTTTTGCTAGACTAATGTTTCAGGTAAGCCTATGTCAAACATTCTTCTGCTTTTCTTGAGCTTTTCCTGTACTTAAAGATACAACTGGTTCTACCAATGATGAAAAGCATCTATTTTGTTAATTCTTGTGGCTCTATTTTAGGGTTGTAGGGCACCATTTTTAAGCAACGAGAGGCACTATAATATGCTTTCTTGTATCTTTGAAATGATGAATGTTAAGAAAATGGAAAACTACTGCAAACTCATATTCTAAATATTAGACTGAAACTCATATTCTAAATATTACACTGGCCTGAAAGTCATATAAAGCAATTTTTCCACTTCTAAAGCTTATTTTTGTAGAAGGACAGATTTAGATTAAAAACAAAACAAAACACAAAACAAAAAACAAACAAAACTTAACGAAATAAAAATGTCAAAGCAGACAGAGACCAGCATTGTCTGGGATGACGAGCAGTCTTCCTGAGCAGTCATTCTCTCTTTCTTTATCTCCATAGGCCATTAAAGAAAATGTAAGTCACAGAGTGACCTTGCTTGTCAGCATCCTATGACGTTAGCGCAGATGGCCTTGACCATGCTAATAACATTTATACATGAAGATCTATATAATTGACATTTCTTGCATTCCCAGAAAATGCAGGCAGCATAAAGTTTCCTAAACAGGACTGACTGGACAGAAATGCCTACACATGTACAGCACGTTCAGTCCATCCAAGATGTGCAGAAGCTAAACTGTGCACTTTGCACTGATCATTGGAGTAGTCCAACTGTTGTAGTGTACACAGTATAAGTCAGGCACATCCCTGACTCCTTGCACAACTCCAGATATAGAACAACTGCATGCATGGAATTTGTCTTTGAAGGATTAACACAAAAAGATAAAATACACGTTTAAGTAGAGGAGCATTATGGAACCTATGAACCATGTATATGTGTCTCATTTAAGCCATCAGAACATGGCTTAAAAGCCAGTGGCCTGTCGTTCCTACTTGTGCATGCCAGTTGCCTGAAAAGAAATGTGACTCTCTGTACACAGCGCTTTAAATGCATAAAGAATAAAAGTACTCTTTTTTGGACAAATTCCTCTAACGTAAAGATCACAGAATCACAGAATCACAGAATGTTAGGGATTGGAAGGGACCTCGAAAGATCATCTAGTCCAATCCCCCTGTCGGAGCAGGAACACCCAGATGAGGTTACACAGGAAGGCGTCCAGGCGGGTTTTGAATGTCTCCAGAGAAGGAGAATCCACAACCTCCCTGGGCAGCCTGTTCCAGTGCTCTGTCACCCTCGCTAAGAAGAAGTTTCCTCTCAAATTTAAGCGGAACCTCTTGTGTTCCAGCTTGAACCCATTACCCCTTGTCTTACTGTTGGTTGTCACCGAGAAGAGCCTGGCTCCATCCTCGTGACACTCACCCTTTACATATTTATAAACATTAATGAGGTCACCCCTCAGTCTCCTCTTCTCCAGGCTAAAGAGACCCAGCTCCCTCAGCCTTTCCTCATAAGGGAGATGCTCCACTCCCTTAATCATCTTTGTGGCCCTGTGCTGGACTCTCTCCAGCAGTTCCCTGTCCTTCTTGAACTGAGGGGCCCAGAACTGGACACAATATTCCAGATGAGGTCTCACCAGGGCAGAGTAGAGGGGAAGGAGAACCTCTCTTGACCTACTAAACACCCCCCTTCTAATACATCCCAGGATGCCATTGGCCTTCCTGGCCACAAGGACACAGTGCTGGCTCATGGTCATCCTGCTGTCCACCAGGACCCCCAGGTCCCTTTCCCCTACACTGCTCTCTAATAGGTCATTCCCCAACCTCTACTGGAACCTGGGGTTGTTCCTGCCCAGATGCAAGACTCTACACTTGCCCTTATTATATTTCATTAAATGTTTCTCCGCCCAACTCTCTAGCCTGTCCAGATCTTGCTGGATGGCAGCACAGCCTTCTGGCGTGTCAGCCACTCCTCCCAGCTTGGTGTCATCAGCAAACCTGCTGATAGTACACTCAATTCCCTCATCCAAGTGGTTGATGAATATATTGAATAATACTGGTCCCAGTACTGACCCTTGAGGGACTCCACTAGATACAGGTCTGCAACTAGACTCTGCCCCATTGACCATGACTCTCTGGCTTCTTTCCTTCAGCCAGTTTGCAGTCCACCTCACTACCCGATCGTCCAGTCCACACTTCCTCAGTTTAGCTGTGAGGATGCTGTGGGAGACTGTGCCAAATGCTTTTCTGAAGTCAAGGTAGACCACATCCACCGCTCTGCCATCATCAATCCACCTTGTTATGTCTTCATAAAAGGCTATGAGGTTGGTCAAGCACGCCTTCCCCTTGGTGAAGCCATGTTGACTGCCCCTAATGACCCTCTTACCCTTGATATGCCTTGAGATGGCACCAAGGATCACCTTCCCAGGGATGGAGGTGAGGCTGACCCATCTATAGTTGCCCGGGTCCTCCTTTTTGCCCCTTTTGAAGACTGGAGTGACATTTGCTTTCCTCCAGTCCTCAGGCACCTCTCCCATTTCCCAAGACTTGGCAAAGATGATGGAGAGTGGTCCAGTGGTCCAGATATTCACCCAATTTGCCTCAATGTACTTCTTTTTTTCTGAGAAAACACAGTGCAGTTTTGGAGACTTGACATTTTACGTGAGCATTCATAAAAATGCTAGTGTCACTTAGATAAGAACATTTAAAAATAATTATCCCTATTTTTCAAGACCAGGCAGCAAAAAGTAATGAAGAAAAAGCTCTGAACTAAAACTATTTTTCTCTCTTTTCTTGATATTCAGCTTTAATCTGGCTATACTCTTTTATGCAGCCAATGGCTTAGGGATGTGAACAGCCATAAATGAATCTTATAAAAATAAAATTAATGTAGCAAAATCTGACAGCTGTATGGCATTTTTTTAAGCAAATTCTGTTTTGGTTCAATCTCTTGAGCAACTGCTATTTGGGTCAACATTATTGTTTTCCTAGTTCACAGTCTTTATCTACCAGAAGAAAGCTGATTTTTCTTCATCCCAGTTCTCTTAGGCAGAGTCTCAAGAGTTTGTATATCACTGACCCTGGGATTTGCATTCTACACCATGTCCACAGTCAAGACACAGTATCTCCCTCCCTAGAGCATTTTCATTTTCATTAAAAAGGTGGAACATATATGCAAACCCTGCAAATTGAGCCTTGTTGACTTTACATTATTTCTGGAGCGAAAGGAGTACTGTATAAAACACAGCACATTGCAGAGCAAAGAACAAAGAAAATAAGAGGAAAAAATAAATAATATCCAAAAGATTCAAAAGTCAATATACTGTGTTTCATTTCTTTTTCTTTCTGACAGTAGCATTGGCCCCAGAGTCTAGTAAGGAGCAGTTCAATAATAACGATCTAAGGCTGGTCTTCAATAGAGACTCAACAGCTGGCAGCTCTTCTGTTCAAATTGACAAGAGCACAAAGAGAGGCTTGAATAATTAATTGTAAATGGTTGTATGTGATCTGATTGTGTGACCAACCTGTTACATTGACTTGCTTTGACCTAATCTTTCAAAATGAGATGTTAAAGCTGAAACTCTTCTACACTTTTTTCCTATTACTTGGCTAGCTCTTCTTCTGTGGCATAGTCTACAGAGTATACCCATGAGATCATTGATGCCAAAGGAGAGACTTGGGTGACTAGGACTCTGTACTGTAGGCTTGCCTGATCTCCATAAAAAAGTACTTTTAAATTCTACTATACCGTTGCAGCCATAGGAAAAAAACAGATATTGAAAGAAAGTGACATTACCAAAGGTAACAGTGGTTCACTAATGAATTTCTTCTTACCTTAAAAAAAAAAAAAGCTAAATAAGAAGCTATCCAGAACTTATCTTTCCTCAATTTCTGAGATACTTTTTAGCTAGCATTTCCTAGAATAATTTCCATTTTAAATAGAAGCTGCAAATATTTGAACATTCAGAGGCAAGCTGTATTTCAAGCATCATCTGCACTTATTTTTTCTAGGGACACAATATGTTAAAATTGATGACTTCAACGTAATTTCATCTTTCAGCTCAGATGTTGCTTTTTACGCATCATCAGCCATCAGGTATCAGTGGCACAACAAACTTTTGTTTAACCACCATTCACCCTACTTGAATGACAGAAACAGGCAGTAGCAAATAATTTCTGATTGCTAAAGTTCGTATACTTCTTTTAATATGAGAAGGAAAGATTGCTCTTTTAGGCTGGCTGAGGTGTAAGAATGTACAGTTAAATGTCAATTAAATATTTTGATGGAGTATTTGCTATAGTTAATTGGTAAACACTTGTTACACTATATCTTGGGAAACTGAGGCTTTTTTTGGTGCTGAACAAACATTTTCTGTAAGACCCAGGTTTCTCTCTCCCCTTATTCAGGCAAAATTCTCACTGAATTTTACTGTGTGTGGGAAGGCTAACTGACTGAGGAGTCCATATTTTAAAGCTTGTTTGACAGCTTGTCTTCTGAAAAACAAACACTGCTTAAATGAAAGACAGTATGATTGTTCAGGACAGTCCTGCTCATCTCACTGTATTCTAGTCCTAGCTTAATGCTGCACCGTAGTGTATAGTGTATAGAACTGAGTCTCCAGTGCTTAATTATTAAAAAGTCCTGTCTCTTTTAAAAATATGACTTATAAACATAAGGTCAATACTAGCTCTTAAAAGACAATAAGTTGTGAAAAATAAATTGTAATATACAGAAGTAGAACATACCTTTAATAAGATGATGAAATTTTAAATTACCTTAATTCTTACATTTAAAATAATGTTCTGTGGAAAGACATCACCCATTTCTTACCAGACTATACCCTGTGGTACCTATTGGAGTTGCTGAAAAAAGTATTTTCCAAAACTTTTAGGAGCAATATTTGCTTAGAGTATAACCTCAGTTAAATATTTATATATTAATCTTCAGTTTTATGCAAGAAAGTATCCCATATATGCATGTGTGCACATTCATGTCCTCATGCAGGTGATAAATAATAGAAGGTCCCTCTTTATGGTAAATTATAGATGAGATGTATAATATATGAAGTAAAGTTATCAACAGGAAAAATCATTCACACACAAGAAGCTGGCAGGTGGAATTCAGTGAAGTCCCACTACCTGCCAGAGAGAGGTGGTGAACAATTAAAATTCTAGTTTAGAAAAATAGATCTGAAGATTTCAAAACTGTGCAGCTTTCTCTGCTCTGTTTGTGGAAACATTTTCTTTCAAAGCAACTGAAAAAAAAAAAAGGAAAGAAAATATTAAATCTCACTTTACTGAAATAATGCTGAAAATTTAGCAGGATTCAGGGAAGAGCTGCAAGAATTATTCAAGAGCTAGGAGCCCAGTCTTAGAGTGGTAGCCTTAAAAGTTGAAGACCTTAGCTTATGAAAAAGGAGTTTATAAAGGGACAGGGCAACAGCCTGGAGGATGAGAGGGAAGACTTTTAAATTTGTAGGTCAAGACATAACAGTATACCGTATCAGAAGGTAAAAACTAAATTGCTTGAGAAGATACAGAAGATGGAAAATTTAAGCAACAGGATATTCACAACGAATACCACAGTTCATGCAGAAATGACAAAGGGGGTATAGGAGCTCTATGGTAAATTCCAGGCAGCAACATTGGAAGGTCAAAACAGTTTAAAAGATTGTTTAGAAAAAAAGCGTAATATTTGTCTTTCCTATGAGAATTTGCAGACATGTAGGAATTAGAGACTTTGCTGTGGCAGAATGAGAGTGAACTACTACTGAAACTCTGGCCTCATCACGTCTCTGAGCAGCCTGTCCCCTTTATACGTGTTCCTGGAAGGCAGCTGGGGAGCACACTATTACAGGGGGCTTCCTTTGGGAGTGTCTGCTTCCACACGTGAAGCCAGCTAATAATTTGAAGACACTTGCCTTCAAGTTTTATTTTGGATCAATCAAAATATTGTTATGGAATTACCTCTCTGCACACTGCCAAACACATCTGCCCCCTTCTGTGCTCAAAAGGCCATTAGTAAAGAAATTCCTGGAACACATGAGCTACCATTTCTCTAACTTTGTCATTACTTCCAGGTTCCTGACCAGATCAAATGTATTGCGTTCACACAAGACTATCAAAAATATCACAGTGGCAAACTTGCTCTCAGAGAACAAGAACTGGTCTCAACAGTTGCTGATAGCCTGATCCAAGCATAAAGTGAATCAACAATAAACCAAATTTCTTCTGAGACTTGGAGAGGTAGGGGTGAGGAATGTATATTAATTTTAAATCCAGATCTTCTTCATATTCTTCCTTCTAATTTCTGCAATTCCTAGTTTCAGTCTGGATTATTAGCTACTCATTCTTTCAGAATTATGAAAGCATACATTTTCTTCTCTCATTCAATTTAAAAGTCATTTTCAAGTTATAAACCCCATATTTTCCTCAGAAACCAATCTGACGTTTTTCACATTGGTCCAATACATCTTTGTGGAGTAACTATCGCAGATGTCTCTTAAAGAATGTGTGCAAACACACAAGAAAAAATACTTTGTGCTTAATTTATTTTCTCAAAAAACATCCTTGATGGTTGCTGTGAATAATGATACTTAGCACTGGCCCTGGCTGTGGGGAAGGTTCACTCCGAAACTATAAAATCACTCATTTATTTTTGGTCCTAGTAATTTTATAATAAACCCAATAATAAAAACATTTTGGAACACAATTTCCAGCCCAGGATTTTTCTATGCTTCCAGAGATTAAAAGTAAACTGAAAGTAAGAATTGAACATGTGGGCATTCAGTTGCACTCTTTGGGGTTAAAGTAATTTCTGCTAAATCCAGGATAGTCGGGAACAAGATCCATTCTCATTAACAGTGCCAGCTATGCACGTTGCAATATTGTGCCCATAGTATCCATTTTAAAATATGTCTTTTAATCTCAAAGGGGAAGCATAAATGTGCTACTGTCTTTCTAAAACTTACTTACAAACACTGCAAGGAGAGCACATTACATGAGCCCATCCTCCTCCACCCTGCGTTCCTTCCCCTTGGTTTTAAGAGTAGCATTATTTCTCTGTTCAATTTGAGGAGGACAAGAACATACTTCAGGAAAACAAAGCGAAAGCTGAAAGTGGAGCAGGTGACTAACTATATAATAACTTTTATTTTTTTTAATGAGATAAAGGTCCATCAATTTAAAGAGATAGAGAAAAAGAAGAATATGGATGAACTGGTGGATGATAGGCACCTGTGAGTTACCAGTGAGACATGGCCATGAAAGAACCTAATAGGATTCTAAGATTAAACAGGTAGGGAGTTTTAGTAGACACAGAGACAGAGTAGCACCCTTGAATAAGAGGCAGGCAAGAGCTCATTTAGGATATCATCTGTAATCCGAGTTGATTTGTTTAGAAAGGACATCTCAAATAAGAATAAAAAATCATCTATATAAGTGCTTAGGCAAAAAGCAAACCTATTCTTTTAGAGTGGACTTTAAAATGTTGGCTTATTTACGCTACTAAAATAAAGGTAGTAATAAATGTGTCAATAATAATATTACAGTGCATAACAAAATAAATATATTTGGGTGTACATACCAGGGAGAGAGAAGAATTATTCAATTTAAAGAGCATTACTGGAATTGGGTCTAATGGCTTTGCATTATCCATGAATAAAACTTAGTCTAGACATTTGGAGAAGATTAGAAGAAGATTTGGAAAAGATGGAGAGCCCACCAAACAGAGTAGTAAGGAAACCTATTTGTTTCAAGATGGAGCTTGAAGCAGAGAGGGAAGTGTCTGTATAACACAATCTGGGAGTTTGGAAAGCTTGTGAACTAAAGTTTTGGCCATTAAATTCAAGCAAAGAAACAGTATTTGTTAACGTTTCTCAGCATGTATTGTATCACATTTTGTTGATGCTGTGATTCAGATCTTCTGATCATTAACTATAGGGCCAGAAAGATTTCTTCTCCCAGACTCCTCTTTTATGTATCTGTTTTTCTCTGAGCACAGAGCAGGTTACTTCCCTCTGCAGCGAGGGGATGGGATACTGAATGGAAAAATACATCATTCCAAGTGGAAAGGCTTAGAAAAACCTAAAGTGTCTAGTTGGCATCTGTTGTTTGCATTGTCAGGATTAAAGGCAGTTTCCTAATTTAGGAACAATAAAGAATTATGATACCAACTTGACTCGCAAGGTTGTCTGGGCTTTTAACTTTTCTCTGCATCACTTGCAAGGTTTTTATAAAAGTTATCCTGCCACTGGAGGGTTTTAGTATATCACTTTTTCATCCCTCATCTTCATTGTTTTGTTTTGGTTTTGGTTTGGTTTGGTGTTTTGGTTTTTTGGTTTGGTTTGGTTTTGGTTGGTTTGTTGGGGTGGTTTTTTTTGGGGGGCGGTAATTTTAGATTCTGTATAACAGAAGTTTTAAGATCATTTTAGGGAGTGCTTTTTGATTTGTGCTTTTTTTTGGCAGGGCGGGGGAAGAGGGGAGATTAAGAATAGATGTTCTGTGAGCTCTTCAGTATTACGTATTTATGTTCATGGCAGTGAACTTGATGACCCAGGTCACTCTTTTCTTATGTTCTAATGGAAGCTGCAGTTAGTTTTTGCTTTTTTGCCCCCATTTCAACTGAGTTTCTGACCATGGAAGGTTGTTTCACAGCTGAGAATAAAGCAAAACATTTTTTTATATTTTTTCTTTCCAGTTCTGTGAAAGGAATTACAAAGACAAACCCCTTTTGGAACTCAGTTGAGGAGCTTCGCTTTCTAACAGAAAAACTGAATATCTAATCTGACACAATTTTTGCATTTATTTGCAGTAAGTTAACAGTGAGGCACCTAGAAGACAGAAAAATCAAACTATCTGGTACTTCTCGCAAATACGGGTAAGATCTTCACATGACGATTATACTGTGAGATGTATGTACAAGGACAATTACAATTAATATCTCCACTAATGCACTACATCTTACTATGCAAAACTACAGGATTTTTCAGGCCACCAAAGGCACCTGTACACAGTGAAAACCTTTGTTTTCTTTTCCAATTTCCAGTTACAATATTTTTACAATTTTTTACCATAGTGTCACTGAAAAAATAGCCACCAGAATATTTCTGCTAGACAGGTATTCTGTTCACTGTTCTTAGTACAGTTGTCTTGTTTTATGGATAATTTAAATTAGAAGTTTGAATAAATCATAAATTACAAGTATGTAAAAGAGATTAAGGTGCAGAACTGTCCTTTAAGAAAAGTATCAAATAGACAAATATAAAACTTTGTTCTTCAAACTTTTCAAAAATAGAAACTTGGAGTGCAATATTACTATTTTCATACCTACCAGTAACAACAGCAATAAAACCACAAATAAGCTAAAGTAAATTTCCCAGCTTTGAAGGTCTAAGTCACAAGAAGTGAATATATACTGATGTGGTGGGTTTACAGTTATAAGGAACAATGTGGAAAATGAAAGAAAAGAATTTACTGTTTATTTTGTTTCACAGGGTAGAAGGGAAATTCTGGGCAAGTAGGGAAGCAGCTATATTCCCAGGAGACAGTAATAACATTGTGTATTGTAGTGAGATCTTTGCGGTCCAATGGTGTAAGAATAACTTAAACTAGCTGAAGATCTGCCCTTAGGTTAACAAGGAATAATTCAGTTAATCGTTATTTGTACAAGTTTGAGTATCAAGGAAACTCCAAGGGTTCTTCCTTCTCTGATTTTCATTAAACATGTCTCTGTATAAAGCATCTTGCCAGAAAACAGTACCACACCACTAGCTGAAGTCAATGGCCACAATAACTTGCTCATGACCATAAGACCTTATGCTTCAGGCTACTAAGAAATAAAATTAATGGAAAGCCATTAAAAGATTTAACTACTACGAGGTGCTAGTCAAAAGTAATATGCAATATTCCAGGAGTCCATCATCTAAATAAGCTGGGGACAATAACGACTCAGAAAGCTAGGTTGTCTCCTGCTGAGTTTTAAAGAAAGAAAATGGGCTTGGCAGTTCACAGGTGGGTGAGTAATCTACCTCATTCAGTGACAATACTTGAATTTGCTAATCATTGCTACTTGGAAAGTTCTTTACCTTCTATACATCAGAAATAAAAATGTTATTACATATTGTATATTATACTATAGCTCCTTTGTGCTGAAAGCACTACAGAACTGTTCACCGTACCATTCCCTACAGGTAATACAGTACCCGCAAGTCTCTCTAATGTTGCTCTTGGCAACAAGGAACTTAGAAAGTTAAAACTAAGACTGTGAGAGCAAAGCATGACAGGAAATAGTCATAATGTATACAATTAAATTGATATCGTTTAGCATTATAATTTCTAAAAATCTCATTTTGAGTATTACAAGTCATCTTGAAGCAGAGGTATTCAAAAATCTTTAATATTTTAGATACTATTGACCTTGGATCTTCTGGAGAAGTCACTGATCTAGTTTGATTTCCATTTTCAGCTACTCACAAAGTAGGAAAAGGGAAAAAACTCTTCTCAGAACTCATGAGGGCAGATAGAAAGGGTGTAGATCCAACTTCTAAGGGGTTATGGCCATCCATGAGGTCTACCACTTGCCCTAGAGGAGAAGGATGTGAAAAATCTTGCCAACTTTGCATCCATAGACAGGAAGCAGAAACTGGAGTCTGTTCCTCAGCACCATTTTGCTAGGTGACACTGCTTTAACTGTGTCTTCCTTAATATTGGTTATGAATTAGGGTTTAGCAAGTTTTAAGATTTACCACAGCGTAAGTATAAACAGAAAATTGATCCTAGAAGAATCCATAAGCACATCCAAATATGACAAGAAAATTAAAATTATTCCTTGTCTATATCAAGATTATTCCTTATATCTGACTTCTGTTTGTTTTTCTTATGAATTCTGTGATGATCTTGACTGAGTATGCAATTCTGTGCTCTCTTTTGATTTTTTTTTCTATGCCTTGAAATTTCTTGGAGGGGGAAAAGAATATTGGCATCAACAAAGTGATTGACCGTGTAGCCTGATCATTTGCTAAGGATTATTAAAAGCTCCCTAAAATCACTCCAGTGCATTGCCCTTTACAAGCCATCAGCCATCAATTCAAACCATCAAATGTGATTACCAGCACTCTTTCTGAAGCTACTTCCAAGCCATTAGTCTGATCGAAAAGCTGTGTCTTTTTTCTTTTTTCTTTTTTTTTTCCCAAGTGCATGTAAATCTATCCATAGCAGTGCTTCTGTGTTTACGTGGTGATTCATTACACTTCTGAATAGCATTTATGGTGTTAAATCTCCAAGACAAGGCAGATTTTGTTAACTTTTCAGAAATCATCCTTATTTAAATAAACTTTTTCAAAGATATTCTCACATGTACATCTCTCTTCTGTGTACATCTATCCATTATGTATTTCAAATGTACTTCTGCTAGCATGCGCAAAAGACATTTACTGGCAGTTGCATGGAAAAGTACAATTAGACTGAAATCAAACCGTGCTACCCGTATCTACCAAACATCGTGCTTTTATGGAATATATTGTGACTACTTTGCATTTCTGTCTGACCAGGAGTGGATGACATGAATCCCAAAACACGTTCACCCAGGGCCATATGAAATATTTTGTAGAGAAGTTGAAAATGCTTAATATTTGCCACACATTGATTCTGGGAAATCAAACTTTGAATGTGTATGATTTTCTGCACAGAATTAAAATTGAACCTAGGTGTTGATTCTCCTTCCAGCCCAGCCTTCACTCCAAGAATGCACAAAATTACAAACACAAAAAGCTCACACAGGAACATCAACAGGCATTGAACTGATGTAGTCATGACTGACCACCCAACACAAAATGTGTTTTCTGGTTTCTTAATTATCAATCTAGTTATTCACTGGAACAGCCCCATCAGGGGTGTAGCAGAGTCTCTATCACTGGAGCTTTTCAAGATGTGACTGGACAGGGTGCTAGATAATCTCAGCTAGGCTCTCTTTCCCACAAAATGTTGGACCAGATGATCTTTTGAGCTCACTTCCAACCTGGGCTATTCTGTGAAGCAATCTCTACATGCTGAGATTTCTTGGTACAAGCCGTTTTGAGTCTGCTAGGAAAAATTAAAACCAAAACAAAAACAAAAACCCCAACCAAACAAAAACAAAACAGAAAAGGACAAGGACATGTTGTCTTAACGTGGTCCTTCCTCCTCAAGAGCAGTAATGAAGTATTGTGTCTGTGCTCCTCCCTCTCTAAGTTCTTTGCAAACAAAACAGCCATTATCAGCACAGCTTCAGGGCAGATCAGGTCACTCTATTCTTCAAAAAACATATTTCGTTTAATCACCCATTTTATGTATATTTCAGATGTACACACATATATCAGCTTGTTAGAGACTGTATTTCTTCATCATCCTGTATCAAACATGACCAATGAGCAATCCTGCTGTACTCATGGTCCAAACTCAAAAAGATGATCCTTGGGATATCTTGAGCCATGTGCTGCTGTCTAGATGCTGACATATTAATATATGACTTTGAAGAGTGGAGCATTACAATTACCATGGCAACTGCTTAAGCTTCTAAAGTCATGGAGTTATGAATTCAGGTGCCTGACATGGCTATCCTGGCTTGTAAATGCCACTGCATGGCACTTCAGCACGCAGTGAGAGACCCATTCACAAAGTAAGGGGAGAGGGAAAGCTGAACAACCTCCAGCTGCTTAGTTTCCTTTTGACTAAGAATGCAGGAAACAGAACATTTCATGAACATTCTTATAGAAATTCAGCTCTGAGCCTTGTTACCATCTCGTCGTATTGTACGCTTGAGCAAATGACCAACTTTTCATTTATTTGTTTGGGCAACGTCTTTCATGTCCGTTTTCATTCTGTAATTGGAACATAATATGCCAAGTTTATTTATCATCACCTGTTTGAGAAACCAGAACAAATCCTCAGAAAATACAGAGGACCTGTACCAGCAATAGCAGAACAAATCATTATAAATGCAAGACAGCAAGATAGACAGGTAACTAGAAGATGCACCATTACCTGCAAATAATTTATAACTAATAATTTATTCATCCAGTTTCACTATCTTTTTCTGCTCACAAAGCGTTAGCAAGATTACACAGTCCTAGAATTGAATCTTCAGTTGAAATTATTCATTATTTTTCCCCTTTAAAGATAAAAGGATTTATCTTCTCTTTTCTTTTTCATAAGGATTTTTACCAAGTTTGAAAATTATGCAGAATTAGATTTACACTAGACAACTTTATTTGAGCTTTAGAGTGCTGAAAACTTATCTAGAACTTAATTTTGTGACATAATTATATTTAAAGGTATATTTAAGGATACTTTTCCAAGCTATACACTTCAGTAATATTATGTAATTAAGATTTATTATTGTCTGATTTTAAGCAAAACAGATATCCAAGTAGCATGATAAAAAATATTGATCAGTGGGTATCTTCTATATTTGTCTCTCAATTTAAAGTTCTTCTTTTATTCCTCTCCTATCTACTGGTTAGCTTACACTTTGCCACAGACCACATCCTGTGTACCTGTGGCTGAGATCTAGCTCCAGGGTAGCAGCAGAATCTTCTTCAAGTATGGTCAAAGGTGTCTATGAAGGGCATCCTCGGCTTTTAACAGCACCGTTGGAAATAATGTCACTCAAGCTTGAGGTTGAAAGTCAGGGACACGCTTTTCCCTGTTACTGAGGCCTTTTGCATCTGTTTTGGCCAGAAGCTTCTTTACTGAATTCCTTTTATACTGAGAATAACCATTGCTTCTGCATGTAAACTTTTCCTTGCACAAAGGCCTCTGAGAAACCCAACATCAGGGTGTCTTCCATCCTGTTGCATAGCACAGATGTTTTCCTAAAATGCAGAATTTCTAATGAGAATGACTTGCTTTGGGAATCATTTGGAAAGACTGTGAACATCAGCTGCAGGGAGTGCAGTTCAATGCTTCTATTCTGACATCAGAACATAGTGTCACATTTGGGCAATGTATCACAGGTGTCTAAATGAAGCTGAAGACCTAGTTCTCTTTGGCTGACTGCATGGACAGCCACCTTTCATCAGCCATGTACTGGCAACTTTCTTCCGCTGCTTAGTGTCAGTTCCTACACACTGGTAGTTGCGACACCTGAATTTGGCACTTGCATAAGGCAATATGAATATGGAATACTGAAATTTAGTATTTGAGAATTCACTTATTTAAACACATTCCTTTGTGTGAGCAGTTATCACAGCTGGACGGTGTCACAGAGCACAAGACAGGCAATGCAGCGCCTGAAACAAAAGGATCCTGTACTCCGAAGATTGTCCTGAGGGTTACACTGCAAAAAATGACAAAAGCTGTGGACCTTTAGCAAATGCTTAATCGGTAATTTCTTTTATGAAGTAGTGTTAAAAGTTGTTGCAAAATCAATAATTGCAGTTCCCAAACAACAGAATATATTTAGTCATGCCTGTGGCATAAAATACTAATTTTAACATTCTGACTTTCCTTCAATATTAGAATACATATTAAACAACACAAAATTCATTATATACTGCAGTATATATAAAAGGCACAAAACCGTACACATGAGCCATCTTGTACAATCAGATAACAGAGAGCACATTAAGAATGTTTTCTTATACGCTGTTTCATTTTTTTAAATCTACTTTCAGTGCTTCCCTTTTTCTACTACATATACCAAGCTACATATATTTTACAAAATACATATTTGCCAAACATAATGTCTTTTCTCAAAAAACATAATGTCTTTTCTCATAAAGAGAACGTGCATGAAGCACATATTAAATTGACATATGCTACCAAAGGGAAAAAGAAGAGGAAAACCAGAAGGTCTTACGAATTTTTACAGTCCTCCCTAATTTTTTCAGTTATTAGGTACCAAGTCAATATACGTTTATAAATAAACCATTGCTATAACAATTAAAATGCACAAGGACATTTTTTAGAACCAGTACCCCAAAAGTAACTTATTTTTGTGTTGTCAAAGAACTGTCAAGTAGGACTACTGTTTTAAAGACTCTATCCTGAAAAGCAGCATCAAAGAAATGTAGCATGACTTGTTTTTACCTCCTTCTACCAAAAATACTATCATATTCCAATTAAAGTATCTTGCAGCCAGAGACTAAAAATCTCAGAAAAAAAATCCACAGTCTTAGTACTGCTAATAGTTAAGCAGGAATATGTAAGAAAAATGATACTGTGGGAATTTCAGAAGTTTAATATTTTAATTAGAGATGGCTTAATTTTTGGTACAAATATTTCTGAAGCCATTACACTGGTAGGAAGACTAAACCATTAACATGGCACAACTAGACAATTAATTTCATTATGGAGACTAAAAACAAATAAGCTAATTGATTACATTTTGTGAAAGGATCAAACTAGTATTTATATTGTTTTATTACTACATGTCCATAGCGATGTCATGCTTCCATCTCAATGTCATGTTTCTGTCCATAGAAGAATATATAGGAAAATGGAAGGATTTGCTATTCCAGTGCTCAACAGCTGGAATGATATTCCTGTGGTTTTAAAACCAAAGGCTATATTATTTATTTTACAGTAGTTCTAAAACTTTTCATCTTTTCTACCATTTTGTTACATGTCAGCTGATCTTTTCCTCCACAGTGAGTGTTCAAACTAGCAATATACTTTGAAGTGTTATTAAAATGAAATTTTCATTTATACAGAAGGATTTATACCACAGGACACTTCAAGCTATGCTGAGAATATGCAGCAGGGGCATGCTATTTTATACTTCAAGGTCCTAATTGAACTACTTTTCCAAAGCAAGACCACTAGAGGTGAGTGGAAGGTGACAATTACAGGTACTTGGGTATCACCTTAATTTAGAGTCAGTGCAACTAGGGCATTCACCTGGACACAGAAGTTCAGAACATTCTTGTCATCACACAGTTTAGACACAACACGAGAGTGTTTTCAAAAGCCAACACAATACAAATAGCTGAATATCAGCAATTAGTTGCAATAAACCAGTCCCAGTGTGGCCCACAGACTGCAAGAGCTACCTTATGTGAGCCTGTGCACGGCTGTGAGGTGGTCTTAATCATCTGCAATGTATACGAGATGTCTGTATAAAAACACTACTGAATCATTTCATTTCTACATAAACCTAATCAGTCATATACCTTTCAAAACTCTTGTCATCTTAAGAAAAGCCTGTCTTTCTAGGTTCAACTTGGTATTACAATGAAAAGCCAGAAGGATTTGAAATGTGTGAGATGCATAAAACCTAAATCCATGAAAGACTCCTATAGCAGAGCCCACCGCTACACAGAGACACAACTGTTCAGCCCAGAGATGCCTAAAAAAGCGAGGTGACTGGGAAAAAAGTTTCACAACAGCCCAGACACAGCAATTAGGAACTTCACACTGTGTCTGTATATGGTCTTCTAAGGGAAAACACGGTGACCCTAAGGATTCCCTAAGGACAAAACCAGCACTTCACAGCTGTGAACTGGTGTGAAAGTGGCTCTGGTCGTTATGTTTTGGTACAAGATTCAAATGCCTGAACCAAGTGTAAGATCTCAGACTTCAACTGAAGATCCTGAGAGAGTCAGGAGAAATATAGGAGCCAGACTGTTCACTGCTGTGAAATGGAATGTAACTCTGGACATGTACACAATGAAAGATAAATCTTTAGAGAACTTCACAGGTGAAAAGTTAGGGATCTTGAACAGTAAATACAGAATCAATCAAGGCAGCTTTGCTCTGCTTTAATTTTAGTCACCAAAATGTCCAAAAGTAAATCAGGACAAGGGTTTTAGGGCAGGGACAGTTGTGTTTTGTTTTGGTTTTGTTTTTTTTTAATTTGCCTATGTCCTTGATGAAAATTCATCAAAATTGTCTTGAAATAAACATGCATAAGTTGCAAGATTCATCAGAGGTATATTTCAGAGCTGGGTCAGAAATATTGACCAACTACATGATTTCGGGACTATCATTCCCACAGTCCATCTGCTTAGTCCCTTGCACATAAAAGTAAGTATTAACTAAATTCTAAGATATCTGGACTTCCACTTCCTTTGAAGTAGGAGTTGCATAATTTTGCTGAATCTAGAGATGAAGTTTTGCTGAATGGTTAAGTATTTTAAATTAGACTCAGCATATGTGGACAAAGTACGTGGTTGGCTTGTGCACAATAGCTCAACTGCATGTTATCCAAAACACAGAAAAAGCAAACCCAGGGCTACATGCATGCCAGTTTAGGCAAATATGTGTGTACGCATGTGTGTGTGTGTATATATATACACATATAAGTAATATAGTCTTGAGGTCTTTTCTGCTCTAGCTAAGCTCCTTCTTTTCTCCAATGTGAGTTCTACCACACAGCAGACTTCAGGATTCACTCATTTGAAATTAAATCATTCACTGTGTTGTAAGGTACCCTAAAGAGTGCTGCTTTATTAGGCTATTTATACTATCTGGTTGTGTAAAGCTGCACGGCTTGCTTTCTTGCACAACACATTTTTCCATACTTCCAGGTTCATACCACACTTCCATGATGAAAACAAGTCTTCTAAGCATGTAAAGGGCTACACAAGACTGCATCTACTTCAATGTAACACTGTACATGGCATTCACGGTAATCTCATTCATAATTCTAGCTGACATAACTAGTGCTCCTAGGTTGATGTATTTCTGATTAATGAGGCATTAGTTCTATATCAGGTAGCAATTTCAAAATAGTCTATTTCTGATGAGTTATGAATATGACTTGATTATTACCATTTGACCTACTCTTATGTTGAGATGATTTGTGGCTGCATTTTCCCAGAGGACTGACCAAATGTCATTGCCTTGAAATACCACTGTTATGTTCCAGTAATTAAATGGAGATAAAAAAAATTGCATGTAGGCATGGAATCTGTGCATGGTATTCAGCAATCTGAAATATTTGTGCACTTACTTACAAGAGAATTTCCTTAATATGAATGAAAACGAGCTATATAAAAATTCTGCAAGTGTTGACCTAATACAAACCACAGCTGCTTCTCTCTTCCAGACACTTGAAAACATCAAGTTCTCTCTCTTACCCCATTTACATTAGCCTTATGACATTTAAAGAAGAATGCAATCATCAGGGGTTCACAAAGGCAAAGTCTTGTTTAACTAATTTTATATTCTTCTATGTTAAGGTCACCCATCTAGTGGATGTAGTTTTTCTGGATTTTAGTAAGGCTTTTGATACTGTCCCTCTCATCACCCTTTTGGACAAGTTCTCTAACTGTGGGGTGAGCAGATTCACATTGGGTTGGGTGAAGATCTGCCTGAAGGGAAGAGCTCAAAGGGTTGTAGTGAGTGTAGCTACATCTGGCCAGCAACAGGTCACCATCAGTGCTCCTGAGGGTTCAATTCTAGGGCCAGTTCTGTTCAATATATTTATCAACAATCTGGATGCAGGAGTTTAATGCACCGTTAGCAAGTTTGCTGATTATAACAAACTGGGAGGTGCTGCTGATTCCTTTGACGGACAAGACGCCTTGCAGAAGGATCTAGATAGATTGAAGCATTGGGCTACTATTAATGAGATGAAATTTAAGAAGTCAGAATGTTGAATTCTGCACCTAGGACTGAGTAACATTGGGCACAAGCATAAATTGGAGGAGGAGTGGCTGGAGAGCAGCCCCACAGGATGCTAGGGGTGCTGGTGGACAGCAGAGTCAATGAGTCAGCAGTGTGAGCCTGGGCAGCCAAGGAGGCAAAATGCACCCTGGGGTGCATCAAACAGAGCATGACCTGCAGATCAAAAGAGGTGATTACGCCACTGTATTCAGTGTCGGTGCAACCTCATCTTGAGTTCTGGGCCCCCGGATTTAAGAAGGATGTGAAGGTCCTTGAATTTGTCCAGAGGGGGGTAACAAAACTGGTGGAAGGGTGGCAAGGCATGTCCTGTGAGGAGCGGCAGAGGAATCTGGGTTTGTCTGGTTTGGAGAAAAGGAGGCTGAGGGGTGACCTCATTGCTGTCTACAGCTTTCTGAGGAGGAAAAGGGGAGAGGGAGGTGCTGAGCTCTTCTCCCTGGGATCCAGTGATAGGACATATGGGAATAGTTCAAAGCTGCGCCAGGGGAGGTTTAGACTGGACATTAGGAAGCATTTATTTACCAGCAGGGTAATCAAACACTGGAACAGGCTCCCTAGAGAGCTGGTCAATGCCCCAAGCCTGTCAGTGTTTAAGAAGCATTTGGACAATGCCCTTAACAACAGGCTTTAACTTTTGGTCAGCCCTGAAGTGGTCAGGCAATTGGGCTAGGTGATTGATGTAGGTCCCTTCCAACTGAAATAGTCTATTCTATTCTAGGTCTATGAAAAGACAAAACCCCAATGTAAGTTAAAACAAACAAACACACAACCTGCTCCCCACGCACACAATACCCCATAACCCTTTAATGATTAAATGGCAATCAGACATGGATAATTTATCATCCTGAGACCAAATAAACATTTCCAATTATTGTCCCAAACTATAACTTTGCTAAAAGATTGCTGATAAATGATGAAATGAGCAATGATGGACTTATCTACACACCAGGAAGGAGTTCTTTCAGTATCTCCCATTTCTTGCTAGCTGTGACATAAACTAGTTACCACAATTTTAAATTTACATTCATCTTCCTTATGACTTTCTCTGTTTTTTTGACGGTAAGGTGAATGAATTTGTTATTATTTATTTATTATATAAAACCAAAATTAACATTATTATCCCTTAAGCAGGTATTCAGAATTACACAGGTTGAAAAGCAGAGACATAGAAGTCCTGCATGATTTTAATCAATTAATGAGATGACCAAACAATAATACTAACACTAATCTTGACTTTTTTGTATAATGCCAAGGTAATAACATTGTCAAAAAATAGTAGTTGCACATATATTGTCATATGACATCTGTAAAAGAGAATTAATTATCCTTTTAAAAACAATGACAGAAATGAAAGACACCTTTATTTAAAATTCTCTTTGCACTGTGGCTTGCTGTGTAACTTGTCACATTTTGTTCAGACTCATCTTTTTCAAAACAATATCAGAATTTAAGTGCTAACTTGGATGCTACTTCCTTTTCCCACCTGTTTGTTTACTCCACAACAAAAAGCTATCCTTTTCTAAAGGCTTCTTCTATTCACCGCTTTGTTTACTCTGAAGCAGGAGGACATCACAACTTTGGGAAAAATCAAAAAGTGAACCTGCAAGCTAGAAAGAAACAATTGCATCAAACACCACCAGACAGAGCAGGAAAAATCACAGTGCCAATTTAAATTCAAAAGTCTACAGGGGCAAAGGACATCTTTCAAATTTGTGTGTGATGAGGGAGTCCTGACCTGTTAAGTGGAGCTTCCTGATGCCCTGCAAATCACTGTCTTCATGGCAAAGGACTTTTCCGCCCTTTGCAGAACTGCAAGAGCTCTGTGCGGTTAGGAGTTGGTGGAGGAAAATCATACATATGCCGTCAGCCTTCAGGTCAATGGCAGAGAGTAGCTTGCTTCCCCCAGATTTCTAGTCTAAATTTTGCCTCCCTAGGCGATTTTCTGTACTTATTTTGCTGTACTTGTATAAGTCTTTCATTAAACATGGAACATCAAGTACTGCAATAAGAAGAAAACTGCAGCACGTGCTCTCCAATAAATGCAGTTGGCCTAACCTAAAGTTAGGCTACTTTCCACAAACACATAGACAAGTGTGTTTTCTTTTTGTAGCAAGGACCATGCAGTTTCACACGCATTTAACAGTTTTACTTCATATGCTCTGAAGGTTTGGCTCTAATTTTTTCCTATGTATTAAAAAACAGGATTCAGATGCAGCTTCCTACCCATCACCTCTACTGTCCATGAATCAAGCCAAATGTCGTCGCGTTCAGATGGGGAGCACGCTCTGAGGGCAGTCAAACACATTACCAAAAGTAGGGAAACGGGGAAAGTGATAAGCTTCAGCATGAGATGAGGCAATGAATAAGGAGTGCTGTCATTTAATAAGGTCTGTTCTCAGTAATTACAGCGACACAATTTGATCAGCAAAGACTAAGTATCTTCATCTGAAAGGGATCGGATGAAATTAGTGCTGATGTAATAAGTACCATTTGTCACTATTAGGGAGAGAGGTGTTGACAGGGCCCTGCTGTTGCCATGGCAACGTGGCAGCGCTGTTTCTACCCACGTTGGCTTCAGCTCCAGCAAGTGACACAAGTCTGGAAGGCAGAGGATGCTCCACTGCGGTAATCTAGTCACCCTCTTCCCCAACTTGGGTCACACAGGTCACAATACCGACGCTGGGATTCCAGGGGCTTGATTTGGGGCGATGGTCCAGACCGTGATGGTCAGCCCAGGTGTGCCATTCCCCAGCCTCAAGCCTGCCTCAGTTTCCCTGCTAGCTGCGACTTCAAAGCCACATCCTTGGGGATGCTCCTTCCAGTCACGTTGGCTCTGGCACCTTGATGCCAGCCCTCTTGCAGCTGGCTTCCACGTGAGGCCCATGGCAAGTGAGAAGTTCCTGCATTTTCTGATTATTTTGAGAGCATCCCTACACACCTGCTGGCTTGGCCACCTTCTCCCACACAACCTTAATGTAAGATTTAGAAGAGCTGAAGGCTTCATTATGGCCAAACTAGACCTCAAGGGTGTCCTTTCCAAACAATCGCTTTCCACCAGGCAGCCCCATAAAGAAAATATCCATTTTAAGCAGAAGTGCAGCTCTCTCAAACAGTAAAACTCCAGACACATGCAGTGAGGTTATTCACAGGTAGATTACGTGTTGTTACAATATTTTCCACTGATACATTCTGTGATGTGAAATAAAAAGGCAAGATTTGCTCCCAGCAGAGTAAAATACTAAGTGTGAAATACCACAGGGAAGAAAAAAAAAGATTGTCTTCATCAGATACTCATAATCAATGCAGATAGCCAAAAATGTAATCTTAATTACTATCAGTGGGTGGAAGTTTCCTGAATGTTAAATTACCTACAGCAATTACAAACTACTGAGTAACCTGTTTACAGCTTCCTGAAATTATCATCACATAATTTGGCAATCTGCCATATTTTATTTCATTAAAAACTTAATGTACCATAACATAATAGCCATAATAAAGCTGTCAAGGGCCACTCATTGCTATTTACTTAGATATCATCTGTTTATTATCTCTCAAAAAAACCCAGCCAAACCAAAAGGAAACCTGGAGACTAACAGGTCACAGGAGAAACAGGGAATATGAAGAGCTCTCTCTTTCTGCTGTACAGCCCCCAAATCCATATCTATTCCAATTGCCTTACAGTCAAAATTATGCACAGAAAATACCTAATAACCTGCTTTTTGAAGATCTAAAGTGCTTGCTAAAGTATGATGAATTTAGACGAGACAAAACATAACTTGCCAGAACCCAGTAATAACTGCTAATATATATATACTATATAACATATATAAGACATTAAAAATGGCTATTCTATCATGATTTTCAAGCTATCATCTGAAAGAAGTGCTTCTGCCAGGTTACCTTTACAATTAAATACTGAAGCATATGAAAAAATTGCAGTAGCTGGAACTCATGCAAAACCAAAAAATCAGGGACTATCACAAAATGCAAAGCTACACGATGACTAGTTAGTCTTTCCAACTAGAGCCCCACAGCATCAGCCAAAATGGGGCGAGATCGTAGCTGTGCTCTTAGCAGGCACTGCTTTCTCAGAGTTTTCATCATTCAGGCAGAGTATAGGTCTAAAACCAGAAGTATTTAGAGTCATCTATAAACCCAACTGTTCTACTTACAGCAGAAGTGTTGATTTTCTTCAACAGCTACCTGTTCAAGTACTGACATGCACCATGCCTCTTTAAGTTTTGAAGCAGATGAAGTGCTAAGAAATGCAGGCTTTTGGAAGAAACAAGTGCCTATTGCTACATAAGGGTGTAGGTGGAAGACCAGTACCAACAAGAACAGTATTAGATCTGAGTAGCAGGACTACAGCACTAAGAGCTGAGATACTAGCAAGAAACCCATACCCTGGCACTTAGTGGATTTAATACACTAATCTCCCCTGTGTTACTGACAAATGCTGAAGTAGTTTAACATATGTATATTAAAACCAGATTTACTCAGCAGCACATTAGTTATATTTTGCCCACTTGGGATTCTGTTTTTTTGGCTTATATATCAAGAAAATAGATAACATTACGTTATGGTTTTGTGCATCACTAAGTTATTGAAATCACAATGACAGAGCATTTTATTTGCAAAACATTCAATGACAATTTCACAAATGGGGCAAATAAACCAAGACACAATGCATTAAGTTTTCAAGTAGTGAGGGATAAATTAACACTATGTTTCAGTGCTCATAGACAGCTAAAAGAAGCATTAGTTGATATTGTTTAGATAATTCACAGTTTTAATCTTTGAGCTTTCAAGTACAGAAAGTAGTGCTGTACTCTATTTACAGGCAGTATTTCTCTGAGTTTTAGCTTAATGTGTCACATAGAAGACAATCAACACATACATATGTATTGAAGAAATCTGAAGGGAAGCTGTAGTAAAATAAAACCCTCGTAGGAAAAGAAAAAAAAAAAAAAAAGCAGCACTTTTCATTAAAACAATTCTGCTGACATTATTTTACCCCTGGGTTGGACATTAACCATAAGTGTGATTTACTATGAGCATTTCTTCTGGTAACAAGTGTTGCATAGCTACACCAGTGTGCACACTTCCAGGAGTAAGCAGGCAAACTGGTACGTTTTCCTCAGTTTCAGGCTAGGATCAACTGCTTATGCCACACCATCTTTAACATGGCATATTAGCTAAAAATGAAAAGCAATTACTAATTCGACTTTCAAACTCATATCCAGATATATCCTCTCAGATAAGAATTGTTATAACAGTTACACCAAAACCTCCATGCTATTTTACATACTATGGGATCTATAAGTCACTTTTTGTAACATATGTGCAGGTTTTCCCACTTCGCTTCTAGGAGTGACTGGAAAGTGCGAAGATAGGGAGGAAAGCAGAGACTGTTATCTTCTATTTGAAACACCTCAAAGAGAACCTATACAACTAGTAGTAGTGAAAACCAAGACTTTTAAGTCTTACTCCTGAATTAGGGAACAAATTCTGAAAAGTTCGTGGTTTATGCTACACTAAGATGTAGGCTAAAATGAAGGTACGAGGGACCTTAAATCCTAGTTCTCAACAGTCACTGGCATTATTGGAACAAGCCCAATTCAGCCAAATGGGTTTGAAATAAAAAAAAAATTGTCTAGTTACACTAGTGGGAGTTAAAAAATGATGCTACTTCATTGCCCTTGAATCTAGTTAGTAGCTTACAGTTTTGACTTAAAATACCTGTCAAATTTGAAACTTAAGTGACTCATATTAAGAGGTTGAATTCTGTCATTCCTTTTGTTTTATTCCCTCTCCTGCCTAAATGGACCTGTTGTGATCAGTCTGTTACTGCACCTATAAAATGTGTCTTTAACTGATCTCTACATCTGATGAAAGAGACTTTCTGCTTACCAGGAGTGTGTGTCTGTACCGCTCAGTATTCTGCCATGTACCTGAACTCATCCAGATGTTGGAAACAGTATTGAGAAAAAGAAGGACGGTAAATTAGTCCCCGGCAAGGGCCAAGCTCAGAAGGCTGTAATGCTTCCTGTATCTGGACAAGCTCACCCATCCCTGTCCATCACTGAACTGGGCAATGTAGATTCAGCCTTACAAGCTGTCATATTAGCAGTATTACTAGGGGCAGGTCATCCAGAGAGCTGGCACTGGACTTCATGCAGTCTTCATGTGTCATTCACTACATCCATCAAAGATCTTCATGAAATACAATTTACTAGCTCTGTAGGGAGATATGCAGTGCAGTCTTGCAAACACCCAGGCACCATCAGATATGCATTACAATTGCTGCCTCAGATTTAATTTCCCTGCTTCTTATTTATTGTGGTAATGATGCTATGAATAGCTGAACTCCTTGATAGGTTTTCACCACAACACTTTTTCAAGAGTTGTTTTATTATTTTCAGCTAACATTTTTTAAGAAATGATTTTGTATCAACTTATTAAAATCCATCCTCAGAGACAGTTCAGGATGTCCTCCATGCTCCTATCATTAGAAGGGATGTGCTGTCATTACTGCCTGAAATATCTGAAAAGGCTTAAAAAAACCCAAAAAACCCCCACACAACAAAAAAACCAACAACAACGAAAAAAACAACAAAAAAAAAACCCAAAACACAAAAGCACATCAACACACTTTGGCAATAAATTCAGCTTTTACAAAGGCTTAATTTAATTTGAAATTTGTACTTAAAGGGAAAAGGCTCAAAATAGTAGCTGCTTACAGCACAGCAGATGGTCCAGATAATAAAAAAGGCAGAACTATTTGAGGAACATGAGTTGTTCACTGATACACATAGAGGCAGCTAGCAACTGTGCAATGAACATGGTATTTCACTGGAATAAACTAATTTGTAAAATAAACTTTGAAAGCCTGATATGTATTAATCTTTACTTTTTTTCCTCCTTAAAAAAGGTGTTCTGATCCTGCTCAAATGGCCCATTTTTAAACAGAAATTTGTGTTTCAAAACACTATTTTGTTTTAAAAGCTAAGGTAACTGTAGTTTATTTAAATATTTGGGGGGCAGGAGGGGAGCTTGGGATGACATACACACAAACTAACCCAGTGTAGATTCAGATGTATAACCTATAAATATCTTATTACAGGATGAAAGAAGAAACTTATATTGTAGTATTTCTAGGGCATAAAATTATTTCCTATTTTAAATGAATGTTTCATGTAGCCACGGAAAAGGGGAAAATTATCATGACAAAGAGCAAATTACCTAACTGGAAAATCGTAGTTAAATGTTGAAGTTACCTGACTAATAACTTGGGATTTTTTTTTAATACACAAAGCTATAATCCATGTCAGTAAGTATTTTAGGAAGCCATCTCAAGGTGGAAACACGTGACATCTCAAATTTGCAATAGCAGTAGAGTTTACTTATTGAATAATTATATAATTTGCATGTACTGATTTTTCAACTCTTTCCATTACTTTAACAAGTAATTTCTCTCTTCAACATCTACCAAGTTCTCTGTTGCAGTAAAAATAAAGTATATTATTTAACCTGAACTATCTTTTGTTACCCCTATAGTACACTCAGTGCACACAACAGTTCTTTAAAGATCTTTCAGAAGAAAGTGGAAGTTGAAGGACTTTCTTGTGTATCCCATCACGGGCTTCTACTTTAGTAAGTGAACACAACATATATATAATCGTTTTCGTAGACTGAGAAAGCACCATACGGATATCTTTTGTGTCCACACTGCTTTCTCTTAAAAAGCTGTTTCAGAAATGTGCATCTGCTGATGCCTTGAAGCTTTCTTCCAATTTGCAGGATAAATGTGTTTGGGATCAATTTATATCGATGCTTTCCTTTGCCTAAACAGCTTTTTGCCCTTCCTCATATTTTCACATCACTGACTTTAAAGAAGGCAATGGCATTTCCCCCTTTCCTGACATAATTATTCTAATTAATTAAACCAACCACACTCTTTTAGCAGTGTTTCCTAAGAAATTTTCTTAATCCCTAAGTCCTGTTGGTAGGCCTTCTCTACACTTACTCAAATGTAAATTTACCTCTGTTGATGACCAGCTGTGAAGAAAATGCTCCAAATGAAATGGTACATTGTTTCACATAACAATACTAATGTTTCCATCTCTCTTTTGGCAATACCATCTCTACCAACTACGCTCTGTGCTTTGGATGGCACTCTACTGACTTTCTGGATGTCTAGCAGCCTATGCTATCTGATGTCTGAAAGTCACAGGATTTTTTGAGTTAAAAAAATAATCTATTTTTACTGGAACATCATCCTTTCTGGAGTTGAATGGCCTTTTCCTATCAGAAGCTGCGAAAGTGTCTTCACTTCTCCTCTCTAATGACTACCCGTTAGTCACTGAAAAGCATTTTTATTCCTTCCGTAGGTCCAAATCTTGTGACACAGAAATCACCAATTTCCCTGATTTCAAAGGAAACTTCAGTGTTCCATGGCTCCTAAGCTTTGGCTAGCAGTTAAAACACACAGTAATTCTTGCTGCTAATGAGAAAGCAATCACTGGGACAAAGAATTTCAGTGCTTCCACATTAACATTACCATTATATGCTAATCACATTTTAATTGCTAACCAGCCGCTACCAAAAAAAGAACAGGTTTCAAAAGCAGAAAATAAAACTCCTGAAGCAGAAGTTTCAACTTCTCTCTTCTTTCCTTTTCAATTTCCATTAGTTACTATCTGACATGCATATGTGTGAAATACATTAGGTTACAGAAGGCTCAGAGACCTTGAGTCAGGTAATTCTATTAAAAAAATCAGTCTGAGAAATATTTCATTTTTCAGTGAGCCTAAGGCAAAACTTTGGATTTTAACATCCCAAATAAAGTTTGGGATGTGTTCAAAAATTTGTCTTGCCTATTGCTCTCAGCCTAAGGTTTTCAAAGTCGTCTATGTCCAAATCTGTGCTTGTTGTCTCAGCTATACCACCAAATCAATGCCATTGTATATCTTCCAGATCTGCGCTGGCACGGTGAAGCACAGACTTTTTAACTCTGGCACAGTACCAGTGTAACTCAGCTGTGCCATTTTCAGCAGTAAGGTAGGGACCAGAAATTCACCTCTCTGTGTTTTGCAAAGCCAGTGAAACCCCCTCTTCTCCAGTAATCCTACAGGAGAAAGAAGTTTTCAGGAGAACAAAGCAAAACAAATAATAAAACAGCAACCTCATAATTTCTACCCAGTTGCAAATTATTTGTACCCAAATGCAAATTTTATAAATTGAATTTGAATACTTGAAAGCTCCTCTGGTCCACAGAAGGCCTTGGAAAGGTTTTTCATTTCATGCACATCCTTTTAGCAAGCTCAGAAACCTTCTTTCTGTTTAAACGCTGAGCAAAAAATTGTGGAGAATGGTAAATCGTTGAGGTGCATGCAAGAAGGAGAGTCCTCTGGTCCCTGGGGAGAGGGGAAAAAGCACTTCAGGGCAAAGGATCCTCCAGGAGGAGGCTCAAGGAAGGTGGTGGAGGGCAGAGGTTAACCTCATTGTAGATACTGAGGGCATGTGGCCTGTGGGTTCCTCATGGCTAGCTAACTTAAGCAGAGAGCAATAGAAAAACTCAGATATTCTACAAGAGACAAGAACAGATTGGTAAAAGGGAATCCCAATCAGTACACTTCTCTGCTTTTGACCCCTAATTTTGCATTTTGCTATACACGACTAGTATATATTCTTCCAACAGAAGAGAGATTTTCTGAGTCTCATTGCTTTTGCCAATACTGACTGAAAGACTTCACATACACTAGCAGTGTGACATTTTATTTCAAATTTAGAGAATAGTCAAATCTAACTGCTGCAACAGTTAGTAGTGCTAAAAAACATTTTCAAAGATAATGGTTTGGGAAGAGACAGCAGTTGAGCTATGAACTTTTTGCTATGTTTCTAAATGTTCCACGGTCTTTCAAAACACATCTTAGTAGAAAAACAGAAACTAAATAAACAGGACAAATAACAAGACCTGAAGTTATTTAAGTTACTCTGATATGAAAGCACATCCTATAAAAATACTGATGTCTTTGTGAAGCATAGATACAATACCTCTGCCTTCTAACCTTTTGCTGGCAACTGTCAGCAAATGGACATCTCACTTTTTAGGTGCGGTTTGAGTAAGTTTTCTAGCTTCTACAAAAGAAAAAGGCATTTTGCCCTCGTCAACAATGGACACATTATGACCAAGCAACAAAACTACAGAAAACAATTTATCATATATATGACTAGGAGAGAAACATATACTATCAGTTATCAGGTGTCAAGCCAGAGCGTAGGAGAGGACGCTTCCTTCATCTTTCATTGACAGGATGTTGTTTGCAAAACCATCCTTATGGTCGTATTTACAAATTACATTTCTATGGCATTTCCAGGTTCAGTTGTGCTCAAAAGGACATAAACAATTGTCTAGATCCTATATTAAAGAACTAACTATTTTTTAAATTTCACTTGCAAGCTGCCCATCCCTCTCTCTCTGATTTTTACTGGCATCTAGTGGTACAGTACTGCTTTTGTTAAAAATGCAGATTCTTTACTGGTCAAAACAGGAATTCTCCAGTAATAAAATGCAGCTTCTGGACACTAGAGGGTTAAGCAAACTGGAGTTAAGCCTGAGTTTATAGGGCTGATGGTGTCACTAGGCAACAAGTAACTTGCTGCTGCAGCTCTTTTCATCCTCCTTGCTTTCTAATGAAGCTTGGTCTGCAGGCTAGTTTTGAGACAATAATGAAATAAAACACGTTTATTCTCTCTTCTCCTTGCTTCACAACAAAACCTAAACCAACAAAACCCCCAAATCGGAGACTGATGCTGCAATTGCAGGTGCACCATGCTGCAAGCAGTTAAAACCAGATAGCTTTTCTAAGGTGGGGATGATTGTGGAGCTCTTGTATTTTAGCCAAGTTTCAAGAAAAAGGCTGTAGCTACGAGTCTAAGGGAAAAAGAGAAGGGGAAAAAAAAAAAAGTAATTCAACTACTTTGAGCAGTTTTGAGCCAAACCATTGCTTTTCCAAAGACCTTATAAAATACAGTTCAAAGTACTTCATGCTTTTTTAAATTGGAAATTTAGTCATGTTATGTTTCTGTGGCTTAACTGATAATGTCTTGCACTCCTATCTGTTCTAAGGGATTAAAACATGAGCCTTATTTAAACAGCTAATTCTGTAAGGTTGTCTTGTAGACATTATATTATTTTCAGTAACACAGAATTATTAAATAAATTGTGACAAACAGAAGCAAATCTCAGGATGCATTGTTTTGCATACCACTTATTTAACTACACAAAACTTCCTACAAACAAGGAAAGACCAAATGAGTCTTAAATTCCATGGGAATTTTGCAGAATTTGAATATAATGCAATGAAAATAAATCAGTGCTATTAAATCATCAAGGCATATATTCTTTTCTGCATTTGAACAAATAATATCACATCTTTTATTTATGTGGTCCAAGAGATAACATGTTCTCGCATTCAATACTTCCAGTTCTTTATCTTAAACCTGAATTCTGCTGTCATAAATTCTTCACCCTAGCATCTATATAAACCTAACATTTTTGACAAGGTGAAGTATTTATTTTATTTGAAGACAGGTCCTTGTACATTTGGTAAGCGTAGTATCTCACAGCAAGTATAAAATATGAGCATATTGTATTACATTTTCAGAACAGCAGCCCTGTGTAGTTATGAATACACACAAGATGACCTGTGCCCTAGTAGCTTGCAATTGCAGAATATTTTCCCCAGAGGTAAAACTGAGAAACACTAGAGCTACTTTGACACTTCATGTAAAACTAGTTGTTCTGTTGTCCTGGGTAAGATACTGTATGATTCTCTTTGTTTTTTGCAAAGCATGTCATAGATTTAATTAATATGGCCACTCTCAGAATAGAATTTGAAAGATATTTCCACTGAGGCCCTAATTCTGCCCACTGTTCAGTGTTTCCTGCAGGTTTTGCATTCCAGAGCAAGCTCGGCACTGCTGGGTCTTTACTGCAAGGAGGTTTTCATTTTTGTGGACAATAAGTCTTATATTTTCTCCTTTGAAATAATTTTTAACCCATCCATTTTCACAAATACTCTCTTTCAGGTTTAAAGCCCTCTCTTCTTATGCTGCACAAGCAGCAAGTTCTTAATCTTCACCTGCTCCATACAAGAATAGGTGCTCACACATTCACTACAGCCTGGAAAAGCCATAACAAAGGAGTAAGGAAGCAGATGCCACATTCACATAACGCTACATTCTGTGTTTATGGACCTGAAATTAATTTCAGCCACAAAGAAACATGTATTCCGAGTCTGATGATCTCTCTTCACAGCCAAAAGCAAGTAATCAGGTTCACAGACAATGAATAGTTAAACTAATTTAATAATGAGGTTGTTAACACACAGCTCTCCAATCTCTTCTTAAAGTCAAGCAAGTCAAATCAGCAGTTTCTAGAACATTCATCCACCTAAAAATCTTGGACAACTCCTTGAGCACCATCTGGAAACTAAATCTAACCTTTCCTCAGAGGTGCAGTTTGTAGTCGAGGCAGTGTGCCTCACGCTGGAGGCAGGACACTGATGTTCACAGCAGAGGAAAGCCTCTCAGTGGCCAACAATAAATTTATGCCCAAAGAGAGTGTATTGTAAGAATTCAATACAGTGCAGCTACAATATCATAAATGAGAGGTGCTAAAGCTGTGCTTTGCCAAGGGATGGCGACAATATCTAATGTGGCTATGCTGGATGAAAAGGTACTTGCTCCAGCAAGGGCTAAATCTGAGACCGTGGAGACCCACTGTGTTTCAGTCTCAGCTGACTCACGCCCACTTGGACCTGCAGTCCAGACAGCCATTGAGAAACCACAGAGGTAGCCTCAGGGTAAGTAATCTACAACTGAAATAACATCACCATGCCAACAGCTAAGCTCTCAGTTTTCCTCATAACATTCACCCACCCCATGAGAAGGAGAGATGCAGCCCTTCACACCTCTTACACTGACTGTATACAGCACGCAAAAGCTTCTCCTGGTTTGAGGAAGGAACTAACCTTCTCAGAAAGTTCATAGCATATGTGAAAATCTCTCATTGAGCACTTATGCTTGCATAACAAATGTTGCAAAGGAGGATGATTAAAAAGTACTTTTTAACCACCTGCAACATAAGACATCTGTGACTGTTCTTATGTATCATCACGGGGCTGACAGCTTACCAGGTACAGCACCATGCCTCTGTGAAAGGGAAGGATGGATCAGAGGGAACATGCCACAAGCCGTTTTGTTTTCCTCTCCAGCTCAATTAGGAAACAACTATCTTTTCTTCTTAGCATGCTCCTTTTATCTTGTCTTACTTGTCAGCGATTTCCTCCCATTCCCCTTCCCTCTTCCACTTCAGCACTGACTCTGAATGCTGATGAGACACCGTGTGTCACCCAGGTAGCTACTTAGGTACTTCAGGTGTGACAAATACCTGACCCAGAAACATTCAGAGACCAGTCAATTCTGTTATCTGAAACAGCCTCAGGTGCTATTATATTTTGGTGCTGCCTGGATCACCAAAAAAATCTACACACGTCCACACAAACAAACGCAACCCATGTGCAGATAGTGGGAACGAACAAAACCAAACCCAGAGTTTTAAAAAAAACAAAGACTAAGGCAAGATATTTGCTTTTGAAATGCAACTTCTCTTGCGTGCTCCTCAGAGATCTACAGTAATTAAGGATAAATAGCAACTTAAATGTATTTTGCTTTATTTGCAACATTGAAAGCTTCAATTTTCTTTCATTGAGGGGGAGCAATGTGTTTCTTTCCAGTAGGAAGAAAATTGTTCTGTGATTATAATGACATCATGCTGCCTCTCACGGATTGTTGCAAGTCTAAGAGCTTGAGAAGGAGGAAGGGCACATGAAGTACAGTACATCCTTTCAACTATTTAAGTAAAAATTCCTATACATATGTATATACAAAAAAGTAAGGAGTAAATGAGCTTTTTCTTTTCTTTGACTCTGAACTCTTTCCCTTAACCAAAACACTTATAAAATTTGGGACTGGAAGAAATGTATGCAATTTTTAGTTTGAATTTTCTCTGTAAAGTAGCAATAAACCCAGGCAAGAATCCACATAGCTTTGGAGGAAAAATGAAGATCACGATGATGTTTAAAATTTACAGTATAATTTCAGCACCATATTTTTTGTCTCACTTTATATTAAAAGTAGTTTCTTGCTTACAGTGCATGTTATAATGAGTGGGAACTGGTTTTGTGTCACTTGTAGAATTACAATTCTAAAGTAACAAAGCACGAATGTGTTCCCAAGAATTTGAGTCTCTATCATGGAAAATTAGAATTCTTATAATCAACTGTGCTTCATGGTTGAACAATAATATTAGCAAAGTTTATTTACATTTTAGGGTCTTTGAGACCAAGACCATAATGCTCATGTATTTTGGTTCCCCTTTAGACTTAATGCAAGGGAGTGGCCACCCATATACCTATGCTAAAGATTAATAACTGGATGCTGCCAGTCATCACGTTGGGGTATGCAGGAAGACCACTCGTAGAGACATGGTGGCAGCTCACTGACCCTCCCCTGCTGCATCAAGGCCAGTTCAGGACCCTCTGCGTTCACCTACCTCTTGCTTCTACCACTACTCACTTTTTGTGATTTGGGTCCGTTACCATTAGGGCAGCATAATTGAATTCTGCTTGCTTTACTGACATGCCTAAAGCTTCCTCAAAGCTACGCCAATACACAAAGGGGCGACTGCTTTGAGGTCTTTTTTCCTGGAACTCTAGCAGTCTTGTTGTCATTCTCAAACTTGGAGCATAAAACTCCCCCACAAAAGACTGAAGCAAAGCCTCAGCCCCCAAGGAATTGCTGGATATCATTACTCAGAACAACACTGCAGAAATCTGTGCTTTGCTTCTTTGCACATCACTGTTATTTGGGAAATGCATTTATTACAGAGAAACAGAAGAGTACACATGTACTTTATGAAACTCCACTCATATAATACCAAAAAGGTTGCTTTCGTGTCTGAATTTTTAACACTTGTAAGAAAAAAAAAGAGTTTTGTCAGGTAGTAGTCAAAATATTAGCCTATCACTTGTGGCTAAAGGAGAATAGATCCACAGAGATTCCCCCGGAGTGTGGTATTATTGCTCAAAAAGTGATTTTACAAGGCTCATAATGCAAAGACATACTATGTTATTTTTATTCTGATTTCTATCACAAGTTTTACAACTGTGCAGGTTGTCCCAGTAAGAATCCCAGATGTGCTGTAAGATACTGTCTGAGCTCACCTTCTTTTCCCAGCTTCCCCTTGTCCAAACTCAGAAATCTGCCAAGGAAAATTTGAGCTTTCTAAATTGCAATGCCAATATTTCAGTCTAATGTTCAAACAAAAAGGGAAGATGAGGAGCAGTCACTGATAACATCCTATCAGTAGTTTGCCCTTCTTTAATATTCAAAAGCCTTTCATCCTTCAGTGAATCGCAACTGAGTTGGTATCACTGGGAGAGAACAGTAACCCCTCAAATCACCAAGAAATGAATGATTCAACTGTGACACATGAGAAACAGTATAATCCAGAAACAGATTGGGACTGATACAAAAACTGGAAAAGCTGGCATTGAATATTCCCCACCTGGTAAATCACCAAGCAAGCAGGAATCTGTGCCTCTGGCAGCCATTTGAGATCCCAAGCCCCGCTCAAGGGAAGTGCAATAGCCAAGTCCTGAGGCAGGTGAGACTTAGGTCAGCACAGAAAAGCTGAATTAGGAGGGTAAGTCAGACCCTTCTCACCAGGCACAGGTGTGAGGACACCAGTCAGGCTGCATCTGCAACTGGTTAGTATAACAGCAGCCCAGGCTATAATCAAGCCCTGAATTTGCAAATCTAATAAAGTGCTGTTGGGCCTCTGCATAGCAGGTTACAAATACCTTTTCAGTACTCCTCCTGGCTGCCATGGCTGTTGGGGTTGACTGATTTAGTGCTTAGTTTGCTCATCTTTCAAGGGCAAGTTTTCACCAAATTAGTGGTAGTGGAAAACGTAAGATTTATTTAGTACATGCTCTGAGGACCTGATGAAAATGAACAGTCAGAGGCATCCTCTGAACATGTGAACTCCTTACAGGCACTAATGTAAATACATATTTTAAAATGGTATTTCTGCAATCTGTCCCATTGATGTCCATATTCAGAGCATGGCTATCTGCAAAAGGTGTGATAAAAAAACTCCTGGAACAGTTTATTGATGGTCTTGACAGGCATGAAATTCTGTAATAAACCAGAGAGAACATACCTGTGGACACTCAAACTGTTAAATTATATTAGCTTTTATATTCACTGTTGCCAGCACAGGAAGAAAGAAAAAACAAACAAACAAACAAAACCACCACCACGACAAAAAAAAACCACAAAAAATAACACCAACCCACTCACAACAACAACAACAACCAACACCACCTAAAGAATATATTCCTAGCAACCACTACCATCAGTCTTTTCTCATCTGCAGCTCAGACTGTAGCATCCAATGGACTGAGATCAACCAGTCCACTGAGGTTTGCTTTCAGGATCCCACTACATCTACTCCTGAAATCACATTTTTAAAGGCAGATCTGGCTTTCTGTGATTTCTTGCTAAACCATTGCCAAATAATTTCAATTTTGTGCAAATTTTTAAAACCATGATAGCTCTTCTGTTTCCCCAGAGTGTACCACTGATTTCAAAGTAAAACAGAATCTATACTGAAATCCACGTATTAAAGGAAAAATGTAGGAAAACAAAGTATATGTTTTTAAAACTGTATCTAGCCAAGCCTATTTCAAATAAGAGAAATTACCCAACTCGTAAACTACTCGAGTTCACAATATTTCTGAGTTTTTCATTGTAGACTACCATATCAAAGTTCAATTTCCAATCAAGATCATTAAACCTACTCCCCTTAAAGCCTGGAAATGATTTGCTGCATATGAAAAGAGTGCTTTTTAGTGCTTTTTAAAGCTCCTATAGTAGTTTTACGTAATTACGGGGTGAATAAGGATAAACATGTAGGAAGGCACCCCTCCTTGCGAATCAGCTGGAAGCCAGCTGTTATGATTTAAAAACATTTCCATGCTTCTGCTCTGGCCATTGTAAACATCCCAAAGTTCTATGAAATGGCATGATTGTACACTTAGGAGAGATCTTTGCAAATTTTTGACCTTTTTCAGTCCCAGCTGTGGCTATAACTCAGTCATCATAATTTGGCATATTAAAAACGGAATGCCTTCTTCCTCTCTTCTCAAAAAAAAGGTGTTTTCTAATAAAAATAATAATAAACTGAATTTCCAAATAGTATTTTGAACAGAAACCAATACTATATACAATTAAAGCTAATACTGAACTTGGTAATTCTATGCTTTTTTCAAGTTGTACACTCTATTCATGTTGACACTTACTGGGCTTCAATTTTCTTCTCTAGCATCAAGACCATATGAGCCTGACTGCCACAAGCTTTAATGAAGACATATATCATCAGAGGGCTTCACAAACCAAAAAAAACAAACTAAATCCACAAAACAAGTAGAATCAGAAGAAAGATAAATTACATGCTAGATTTACTTTATCTTTTTGTTGTTGTTTTATTCCCACCATTGGATCAGTCTGGATCCTTGAAGTCCAGAGACCATGTCCAGCTCCTCTGACAGTCTGGTTAACAAGCAGTTGCCACCCAGATATTTATTGTTCTCTGGGTTCCTCCTCTACTACCCCTGGTGGGTCCGTATCTCCAGAAAGTAATGATAGCCTTCCCTGCCTTGTTGTATGATACACAGTTGGAATGAGACTCATCTTTTTGCTTTTATTCAGGCCCACAGGAATTTAAATCTGCTCTCTCTCAGCCCTCAAAACACAAAACATCCTATCTGAGGGAAGGATTCCTACAACTACATAATCTTTTAAGGCATTTAAGGAACACAGACTTGAATTCACTCCTTCCAGAGAAAAGATCAAGATCCAGATATTCAATAAGAAGTTCCTGCTGGTAATCTAAATTATCTGAAAATCTTGCCTTTCTGGCTTTAATGGATAAAAAGAAGAAAAGTAAGTTACAAATGAAGTGGAAAATATACCCAGTCACAGAGTTGACAATTTGTTACATGACGACAAAAACTAATGAGACCAATTTTCTTGTTTGTGCTGGCTTCTCTGGTGTGTAATAGAGCATCAGTATTGACTGCAGCTCTTCCCACCATTGGGGTACTCACAGCAACCATCTCCCTTTCAGATCCTTGGGAGTCAAATAAGAGTTGAACCTATGGTGTATTCATTCCCTCAGCAGGAACACTGGGTGTGGCTTCTGCCTCTGTTTTTATTTCCTGTGCATCTACATTGAGGTGAATAACACGAAATAACTACCAAATCAAGGATCTTCTTTACGCCATAGTTTCAGTTTTACTATTTTAAATACGACAGCAAAAAGATCTGAAAGATCGTAAATGGAAATTCTTATAATCAGTGTATCTGCAATCTATTACGTGTCAATAACAGGACATATGAAAGCGGCTTTGCACATTTTATGACAGCCATATTGTGTGTCTCTGAAAATGAACCTGTTATTTGCACAATCCATGCCTTTCTGTGTTCTCACAGTCACCAGCCAAAAGCTGGAGCTGGAATAGGGCATTTTAATTTAGTTTGCATTTGTTAGATATACACTGATAACTGCATAAAGCATCTGAGTGACATTCTAAACCAGCTCTGACATTTCAAGTTTGTTCTTGTCACCTAATATTAAAGCAGCACAACTGTTTTGCCAGTTTATTTCAATTCTATAGTGTTTCTTTAAAAAAAAAAAAAAAAGATAACACACAAGCCGTTTTGCCATGTGACCTATCTCTTTAGTGTGGTCATTGAATCATCAAGCAATGAATATACCATGCCTTCATCTTCTTCTTTAACATGCAAGCACTTTTCAGAAGGTGAAGGGGAAACATTAGAAAAGCTTGGCTCTGTCCTGTCATATTGTCTTAGTTTGACAAGAAATTCTGTGACATGTGACATTAAAAAAGGTCAGTTTGACAACTTGACTACTAGAATGCCAGCATATTTTCCACTACTGCTGGCAAATGAATGGCAAATTCTGCAATGTCCAAAACTAGAAATGAAAATATTTTTCTTCTTTTTTTTGCATTTTATGGAGTTTTATGACTTTGCAGAGTTTAAAAACATGGAGCTTCTTCAGCTTGTCTCCAGTTTTCTCATTTCTTCCCTGTAGCATTTCCTTAGTTGCAATGAGGTATGTTTTGTTTATTTTTAAGGGCTTTATTGAATATGTGAGTGGTTTCCCTACTCTTTCTTACTACATTGGATAGAAAGAGAAGTAAAATTGCATTTTTAGTACTATGTTTCAAATTAAACAGAGGAAGAAATCCAAAAAAGAGAAGAGAGACTCAGGTCTTGCCTTTGAAGAATGATTAGCATTTTTGTAGATCAGCTGAGAGCCACCGGGTTCATTCTGATATGACAGAGGCTCTAATTGATACCACAACATTCAAATCCCCTTAAATTTAAGTTTTAGCAGTTGAAAAAGGAGGACATTCTTAAAGGCTGAAATGACAGCTCTTAACCTACACCTAAAACCTATGGTGGAGGTGGAATAGGGGGCAAACTTGATGAAGCTTTGCCAGAGACAAAAAATTACCTCAATTTTTCTTTTTATTTTCCGCACAATTTCAGTCGCTTAGTAATGTGTGACTCAGAAAAAAACCAAACCAAAACAAAACAAAAAAGGCTGTGGTTCATATTTATACTCTGATTTCCTTGTACTTATCATGACACCTACCCAGGTCATTGTAGTATGTATTCTGTCAGCGTTTAAAATTTTAAGCATTGTTCTCATGGGTGTATTACTTGTCTTTTCTATTATACTTCACACAGTCGGGTTGCTGGGGTTTTGAAATGTCTTTTCAGCCTGCCAAGTGCCTATTTAAAGGAGAAAGGCAAATAATGTGGTTTGTGAATGTTCTTCTCTTATAAACAAAAAAGATTGAATTTGGAAAAATGAGAGTTTGGAATTTAATGAAAACAAGACAGGGACTGGCCTCCATCAATACTGCAAAAATGAAAAAGCGAGCAATTATTTTTCTTCTTTTCCCTTGGGGTTGTTTTTTGCTAAATAATGTGTTATAACTCAGGTGGTGTGTAAATATAGTGGACCACTAATAATCTCCTCAGTCAGAGACTACCAGTCTGAAGCATTGATATACAGATGGTGTTTGTTTACTGAGTTGGCTATAGATGTGGGTTTCCAGATGATGATCTATCACAACTTTTCTTAAGAGCATAGGCAGATCTTACAGTAATTTGTTTAAATTGTATAGATTTCTTGGAGACCCTGTTCCTTACAACAATTAAATCTCATGGCTCTAGAGCACTGGGCAAGTGCTTTTTATGCATGTAAAAAAGTTTCTAACTAACAGAGGCTGTAATGCTATGTTCTTTAATCTCTCTTGATTTAAAACTTTTTAGATGGAGGAAGTTTGAACAAAATATGTAGAAAGGTAAATCTTTTGGAGTCAAAGAGTAGGGATGAGTATTGTTTGTTTTGTTTTGTTTTTTAATATTCCTTACGGAATTGAGATTTGTATTACTTTAATTACTTTCTTGATTCCACTAAGTCTGCATGCATTATATTACACAAACAGAGATTTCGTAATCACAGTGGTTAACTCACTCTCTGAAGGACTGTGGCATACCGTGTAGTATATATTGAAACATCAGAAAATACAAGATCACAACTGGCTGGAATCAGTAGTACGAAAGCATACACTAAAGTATTCAGAAAAGTTAAATTCTGGGAAAACAGTGTTCTCTCCTTCTAATGCCATTAAAAGGGCTTCTACAGTTCTACACTCCCAGCTCAATTTTGAAATATGCACAATAGCTGATAATGAATTCCCCTAGCACATGGCAGGAAGTTTGTGTGTCTTACCATTGCATTCCTATACGGGTCCTGCATCCCACAGGTGTAGCTGTTCACATGACCAGGGAGAAGGCCAAGGACCTGCTAATTAACAGGACAGCAGAAAACAGGCTGGGATGAGACCAGTGTATAGCTCTATGCCCATCAATGGTGGGGCTTGGGGAAAAAACAGTATGAAGTGGGCAACAGGAAACATCCAATATCATCTTTGCAGACAACTTACATCCAGTAAAGCCAGAAGCCAGAAAGTAAGCTAGCTAGCAACATAGAACTGCAACATGTTTAAGCCTTGTTCAACTTCTTAACTTCTGACAAGATAATCTTAAACGAATCACAAAATCAGTGCTACATCCTCATCCTTTTTGACCCCACAGTTCTGTCAGTAAAATTAAGTAAGAGCACAGTTGCACAATTGCACCTCTCCTATGAAGATAGGCTTGGAGAGTTGAGTTTGTTCAGCCTGGAGAAGAGAAGGCTCTAGAGAGATCTTATTGTGGCCTTTGAGTATTTAAAAGGGCGCTTATAAAAAAGACAGAAAGACTTTTTACCAGGGCCTGTAGTGACAGGACAGGGAGCAGCTGTTTTAAACTGAAAGAGGATAGACTTTAAATGGATTTAAGGAAGAAACTTTTTTTTTTTATAAGAGTGGTGACACACTGGAACAGGTTGCCCAGAGAAGCTGTGGATGCCCCATCATTGGAAGTGTTCAAGGTCAGGTTGGTTGGATATTTGAGCAACCTAATCTAGTGAAAGATGTCCATGCCCATGGCAGAGGGGTTGGACTAGATGGTTTCTGAAGCTCCTTTCCAATCCAAAGCATTCTACAATTCTATGATTATATACCTGACATTGTAATTTTGCCGTGAACTTTACTGGAAGATCATGAAACCCAAAGGATGTAGGGTCAGGCTGAACAATAACTCTGTCCAGTTTTCACACCACAGACATACCTTAAAGCTGTGCATAAGCTGATTATCAGATATTAGCACAAATGAAGGGTTGCATAATACTTGATATGCTCAAAATCAAAGTAGCATAGAATTATTTATAGTGTTATTAAATACCTTAACTGATTTTTCAGGGATTTAAAACTGAGAAAACCAATGATGCTCAGCTACCGTCCTTGCAATGAATGTAAGAATTTCACTGCATCCCTTGTATTCAGAAAGCAAATGGAGTGAAGATTTTATACTGAGATATCTCCTGGAAGGGACATTTCTGAAAGAATTAAGTCAAATGGCTATGCAAAACCCAAAAGGAAAAAGCTTACTGAATTCCAGGATCTGTTCTTCATGTTTATATTCAGCTCAATGCACCAGTGCATTTTTTTCCATTCCTTAGACTTTCATCAAGACAATTCATAATTGTTAACATAACAGCCTAAAGCCTTTTAGGTGTAAATCAGTAAGCAATGAAGTGAGGTGGAAAAGTAGCTTCCCTCTGACAGATGCATGCTTGAAAATGAGGTGATAATAGGTAAAATGGTATTAAGACTAATGACATACAATAACAAGCCTGTCTAATTGTGAAGATTTAATTAAAGCAGAGCTGCTGTGGTGCTGATGTAATTATTAAGAGAATATCTGGCTTTCTGTGTCAGATGAAGCTGCTGTTTCAAAACAATATAAACTAGACCTTTAAAAAGGTTCATATCCTAGCAAGTCATATAAATATTTTAATCTACTTAATTACTTTGGATTGAGAGTATATCAATGGAGTTGGGCAAAAAATAGTATTTCTCAGATGCTTCAGAAGCACATTATATGCTACGTCCTTGCCATTCTGCAACACAATGCCTGAAAATTTTATAAACAAGATTGTATGAATGATAAAAACTCTAGATGAATGACAAACTGCAAAACGCACAACATTTTATTGTAAGACTAGGTCACTTATGACAACTCTAAAGGTGCTCTCAGCTCTTTCACACTAAATTATATTTGCAAGAGCAGCTAGCACCATATGCTATTTGGCCAATACGTGTTAGGCAATAGAACTTGACTTCCAGGAGACTAGTATATGACACAGATTTCTCCTTAAGATCCTTGCACCACCAATGAAAAACTACATGCTTCCTTCAGTCATTAGTTTAGAGCAGGGGCGCAGTTTCTTAAGAAACTCTGATCTAGAAACTTAAGTAGCTGGTATGAATTCCTCATTGTTCCTCTTTCCAGTCTAGTCCCAATGTTCAATCTTTCCTGCGAGCTCAAATATAAGTCATGGGTTTGGAAGAAAACATACATGGCTGTGTTCAGGCCCAGAAATTTTTGCTTGAATACTGCTAGCTAATGCAAATACAGCATTTTTCTTGCATCTCCTATCACCTTCATACATTTTCGTGCTGTCTTGTATGCCTGCTTCATCATCTATGCTTTCTCCTTTTTATTCTCTTTTTAATATCCATTTTCTGCTTTGGTTTCCACTTCATGGTGACCTTAATAACTGGCATGCTCAAGGAACTCAGTTAGCATCTCTCTTCAGAAAATAATAGAATGTGCAATGTCTACTTGCTGTAACGTCTCAGAAGTTCTAATACAACCCTTTCTTTTCCATCCACTGATTTCCTTATTCATAAGGAGTAAATTTTTGCACCCTGTCTAATGCCATCAATGCCTTTATGCCATGGGGGACTTTGACTGTCAATTAAATCCAGGTTTAAGATTGTTCTGAGAAAGAGACTTGCCTGTTCTGCAGGAATTATGCAGTTCTGCATGTCTCTGGAATAGGAGAGCCCAAGTATACTTGCTATCTTACTATAGGTCCAAAAATCTCACATCATCTGGACACATCAATGGTGGAAAAGAAAGGATAATACAGCACAGCGCACCATGCACTTTTCTCTGTTTAATACTTTTAAAAATGATATGCTCACCTCGAGGCTGCTCTACAGGTGGACTAACAGCCAAAATTTCAGACAGAAAGCGGAATCATGGTGAACAACATGTCTGCGCCCACACTCAAGCCTGCTACTCATCTTGTAAGGCAGTGATATCTTCTCTGTCTTGCTTTGCAGTATTGCCATCGAGTGGCCCAAAGGATTTAAGGACAAAATAGGGCTTTATAAAAGCATCTCAGGTAGACTGATTTAAAATATCCCAAATGCGACTACTTAAGAGATAATATAAATCATAATATTTTCTAATTCAAATTAAACAAAATTCACCAATGGTGGGAAAGCTTCTTTTCCCCTGTCCCTGTACAAAGCAATAATAAAAATTAACAGCAGATGGTATGTGAACTATTAGTCATTGGGATAGCCATTCAAAGTCTATTTTAATCCTTCCACTTGTGATGTTCATTCTTTCTCCTTCCAGTCACAGTTATATCTTTCCTAGTTATTCAGCATTTCCCATTCCAGCTAAAAATCAGAAAGGAACATATAGCCTTGGTCTTGAATTTTACAGAAGATTTGGTTCAAATTTAATGCTGTGAATACTATATTTATAGCCAACGATGGAAAGGGACAAAATTAACATTTTGTATATGCAAGAGAAGTAATTGAGAAATGGTTTTCTATCTTTAGAGTTCTAGGCTTGAGATGGTAGCCTACAGGCAATGGGATTCATACCTTCTAACTACTAGATTGTCCAGTGATTCCACCCCATCAAACTGCTTTGATAGTTTCTGTTCACTCTGGGTTTTGGATTAATTGATCCAACACAGAAATAACATCCCCTTAAGGTTTCCTCCATTTTCAGCTTGTCAGACATCGTTCTGCCTTCACACACTGTCTTTCAGACACACTCTCCTCACCCCTTCAACACTTTACAAAGGACCCGTACATCCCAATTTATTCTAGCACTGTCTTATGTCAAGTCATCGTGTTTTCAGCATCAGCTTCAGTAAAGATAGCTCCAAGGAGAGCAAGCAAAGGCTGCTCTTGAGCATGAAAAGATTGCACAAATTAAGTTTCATGAGTTTCAGAAAACCAGTGGAGTCGTCTTATTTATTGTTTACAGAATTAGTTTTCAATGGTTGAATTAAATAGAAACTATAAAAAAGGAGTCTTTAGTTGCTCATTTTACAAATATCTTATTCTTGAACTGCTTAGTCTCTTTTAAACATGTACATTCTAAAGCTGAATGAAATCTCAATCTATTCTGTCCCAAATGGTCTTACTCCACCGCCCTTTCCTTCTTTCTGGCTCACCTGTTCTTACTTCTGAAAACAGATCTGAAAGGCTTTTCCTAGTACATTCATCTAAAAAAAAAGAAAACAAACCAAAGCAACAACCAACCAAACAAACAGAACGACTCATTCCTATTCTTCCTAGCTTGTTAAAGTAATGCAAAAAATCTATTTGTAGTGAACTTTGAGCCCTAGCAGTGGTTACATTTGTTCCATTCTTACCGTGCCATGTTAAATGCCACCACAATCGATAGGGCATGCTCGCTTGCAGAATGAACAAAAGATTAGGAACTGACATTGACAAAGAACTTCCTGTAAGAAATTAGTTTGATATGTCCTAGTTCAGCAAGGACTGAAAATTGTGGAGTACAGATCAGCCAGAATTACGATGTTTTGAAACTACTGAAAGGCTAGATAACATTGGCTGAGGGCAGTTCCTGTTTCCTGGTTGTTTGGCCAGTGGTGTGAGATGGGTTACTGAAGACTTTCTCTAACACTGCCCCAGGATACTTGGCACAGGTGGAGTGTTGGGGTGGGGGAGAATGAGAAATAGCTCTTTGCTTTCCTGGGGTCTATAGGTGAGCTGATGAAGAAATACACTTTGTAGTTTAAACTATATACTGATTTCTTATCCTCTAGGTACTTCTGTGCTGATCAAAGCCAGAATCCATATTTTTCCAGATCAAAAATGTGGTTGAAAATATGGGAAGTTATCAAAATTCCCAATAGTAAACTGTGAAGCCTCAAGGGGCCTGTGGATTCCCAAAGACTTTACAATTCATTTGATGTCAGAGAACATCACAAATTCCAGGACATCTTTAATGGGAGGCATTTTTTTTTTCTCCTTTAAGAGCTGAGCAGGAGAGACAGTCACGACTTGCTCAAGCAAAAGGAAAAGGGGAAACTCTCAGAAAACTTCTGTGTTTACCTCTCTTGTATTTGCAAAAGAAGATGTCTTAGAAAAAAAACTTATTTCTCCTTCTAGGTAAAATCACAATGGAATTTAAAATTTCAGAAAGAAATCAGAATGAAAAAATACCTTTCTATTTCAGAAGACTGAAAAAATAAAGTTTCCTGTCACTTTTCTTCCCTCTTTCAAATGTAACTAGTTATGTTTCAAGAAACTTTCCTACATTCTTCAAGTGCCCTCACCTCAGAAAGTGTTAAAGAAAGCAGAACAGCTATATAGGATAGATGCATGATGAAAAAACTCTCAGGATCAGGTGCAATTTAAATAGTTTCTCTATGTAAATCTACACGTCCTGTCTATCTTGGGCAACACTTTCATGCAGAAAATGAGATGACAGTGTGAGGGAGATGGAAATAAATCTGGACACAGAAAAAAAAGTGAGAGATGCAAAATAAGCTAATGGAGAAATTCTAGTTGTATCTTTCCTTGTTATGTGAAGCAAACTGCTTGGATTTACCAGAGGATAACTTGTCCAAACACGACTTTTATGTTATGTGCAATATCAAATTTATTCCACTGCATTCTTCATCTGTAAACAAGTGACATAAACAGGATGTGGTTTTATGGCAATGACTTCTATTTGCAAGGTAAAAATATGGCCCCATTGAAATAAATGACAAAACTCCCAGTAAATTTAAAATGACAAGTTAATCCCAAGTCTTCCTGTTCCTCAATATTCAGTTGTAGTTAAGCTAATGGCTTGACCCTGCAAGTTTTTATGTAGATGAATGACTATACTCACTGCAAGATCTCTCACAGCTCAGTAACAGTCTCATTTGTAGTGTAAAGAAACAAGTAGGCAAATAGTAGCTTGGGGCACCATTACTATGGTAGCAGACCATCCTACTCCTTTGTGTTACTTGTGAGTTCTGCAGTCTTAGTGCACTGGGTGACATTTGACCTGGAAGAATGCTCTGATCCAAAGGGCAACGCTAGAGGGATCTTGTGTAAAAACAATGTTATTGTGTTCACAAAATGCACTGGAGGGGATAAATCTTTGCATACATTCACAGTTTTCAATTATGTCTTGAGGACTGAGAGCCAATTGGGATATTTGCCAAGTGGCCAACCGAAGGCATAATTCAAATTTAGTTTCCTGTGAAACTTATGGATGGCCCACACCCTGGCAAATGCTGGGTACTGTTTAATTGGGCCATGTTAGATATAGGTCATTAAATTGTTGCTGTCTACAGTGCATAGGACTTTTACTACTATGTAATACAAATACTCTTGGTTTACTTCTTCCATTCCTATGGTGAATCATCTCTTATTCACAAGGCATGACTAAGGTAAAATTTATGACTCTCATAGATTATCAGTAAATTAAACTTTAGACCAGTCTTGATTCCAGGGATATATTATTCACTTCTGCACATTTTTAAAGGACTAAGACAGAGACTCCAAATGTAAAAAAACAACCAAACAATCAGAAAAACCTATAAAGATATCAGATGCATTTAAGAAAGAGTTTACACAAGGTCTAATTTTCTTCTGAAGTTGTTTTATGTACTGGTGACTACACTGTGTGTTATTGAATCCAGTCCAGCTAATAGAAAGAAAATCATTTATTGCCAAGTATAAACTGCACTTAGAATTCAAGAAATTCAAGCTTTAACTTCAAGAGGTTAAATTATTTCTTTACATTACTTTAAAGAGACCTGTGCCCTAGACTCCTGACCATCCTGATTGTGTTCCACTGGTGGATTTCCAGCTTCTCCACGTATATCTCTACAGCTGTATTCCAGCTGTGACATCACCACCATCAGCCAGAGGAGGATAATAACTTCCCTCACTCTGCTGGCCATGATCCTCCTAGCATAACTCAATATTTGGTTTTCTTTATTCACAGTGGAAGTTCAATTTGGAGTCCAAGGCATTTTGTTAGGAAAGAATGCACTTCATTATGTCCACTTCAATATTTATCCATGGTTAAAGTTGTATAGTATAAAACCTTTTTCATTCTTTCTTTAATTGATGATTTTTCTGCTTTTCAATACTGGAGATGATTTAGAAGCATAATTGTTGGTAATGGTAGTGCCACTCTGGCACAAAGCCACTGTTGTGTACCATAAGTCTGCGTTAACAGACTCTGTGCAAATGCTGAACAAAAAATAGTGTCCATAAAAGGATTTGCTTGAACTTCAGGATTCTGCTTCATAGTACTTATCTTTTAGTATAAATTACTTTGGACCTCTAATGGGACTATTCTGCTGTGGGTTTGGGACAGGAAACATGAAAACATGAAAAACTGCAGTAATTTCCACATCTGGAAGAATAACTCAGCAGCATAGTCATTTGACAGTCATTGCTGTGTACCATGCAGCTGTATTGCACTTCCTGTTATTAACTTGCTTTTTTTCCCTAATGTCCAGCCTGAATCTCCCAAGGCACAACTTGTGGCCCTTGACCCTTGCTGGGGGAAGTTTTTCTCTGTCATCAGCCAGCTTGGTTGAGCAGGCATCTTCTTCTTGAAATACAGGAAAAAAATTAATTACATGGTCAGTGGAAGCAAGGTCAGGCATTACAGGAGGACTACGGAGATGCTGCTCATCACTACAGAGAGGAAGTTCACGCTGCCAAAGCTCAATTAGAATTGAAGCTGGCCAGTACTGTGAAGGTCAATAAAAAGTCTTTTTAAAATATATTAACGAAAAAAGGGAAACTAGAAATAACATTGGCCCATTACTTGAGCATGATCACCTTATTAACAGGAATATAGACAAATCCCAGATGTTTAATGCTTTCTTTGACTCAGTATTCAACACCGATAATGGACTTGGAGGCCCCCATAACCCTGAGTTGGAAAACCATGTCTGTGAGAACAATAAACTCAAAATCAATCCAGAACTTGTACAGGATTTGCTGCTCCAGCTAGATCCCTACAAGTCAATGAGGCCTGATGGGGTTTATCCAAGGGTGCTTAAAGAGCTGACTGACATCATAGCAAGACCTCTCTCAATGATTTTTCAATGCTCCTGGGAATCTGGAGAGGTCCCAGGTGACTGGAAGCTGGCAGACGTTGTTCCAGTCTTCAAGAAGGGCAACAGCAACTGCAGGCCTGTCAGCCTCACTTCTGTTCCTGGTATAATCATGGAGAAGATTGTTCTGGGAGTTATCAAAAAGCATCTGAATGACAACATAGTCATTGGTCCCAACCAGAACGGGTTCATGAGGGGAAAGACCTGCTTAACAAACTTAATTTCATTCTATGACAAGGTTACCCACCTAGTTGACCAAGGGAAGCCTGTTGATGTGATCTTTTTGGATTTCAGCAAAGCCTTTGATACTGTCTCTCACAGTATCCTCCTGGACAAGATGTCCAGCACACAGCTGGATAAACACACAGGGCAGTGGGTGAGCAATTGACTGACAGGCCGGGCTCAAAGGATCCTAGTAAATGGAGTTATGTCGGGCTGGCGACCAGTCGCCAGCAGGGTTCCGCAGGGACACATCTTAGGGCCAGCACTCTTCAATGTCCTCATAAATGACTTAGACTCAGGACTTGAGGGATTGCTTGGTGAGTTTGCTGATGACACAAAATTGGGCAGAGCTGTCAACATTTCTCAAGGGCAGAGAGGCCCTGCAGAGGGATCTGGACAAACTGGAGAACTGGGCAATCACCAGTCACATGAAGTTCAAGAAGGGCAAGTACTGGGTTTTGCACCTGGGACACGACAACCCTGGCTATACATATAGACTGGAGGACGAAATGCTAGAAAGCAGCTCTGTGGAGAGGCATCTGGAGGTTCTGGTAGATGGCAAGTTGAACATGAGCCAACAGTGTCCCTGGCAGCCAAGAGGGCCAAACGTGTCCTGGGTGCACCCAGCACAGCATGGCCAGCCGGGCAGGGAGGGGATTGTCCCGCTCTGCTCTGCACTGGTGCGGCCTCACCTGCAGCACTGGGTGCAGTTCTGGGCAACAAGGATAAAAAAGATATTGAGCTACTGGAGAGTGTCCAGAAGAGGACTACGAAGTTGGTGAAGGGTGTGGAGAGGAAGCCGTATGAGGAGTGGTTAAAGTCACTGGGTTTGTTCAGCCTAAAGAAGAGGAGACTGAGGGGAGACCTCATGGCGGCTACAGCTTCCTCACAAGGGGAGGAGGAGGGACAGGCACTGATCTCTTCTCTTTGGCGACCAATGACAGAACCCGAGGGAATGGCAGGAAGATGTGTTGTGGAGGTTTAGGTTGGGGACATTAAGAAAAGGTTTTTCCCCCAGAGGGTGGTGGAGCACTGGAACAGGCTCCGCAGGGAGGTGTCACGGCCCCAAGCCTGACAGTGTTCAAGAAGAGACTGGACAACACCCTCAGACACATGGTGTGAACTGTGGAGTTCTTCTATGCAGGCAAAGGAGTTGGACTCGATGATGCTTGTGGGTCCCTTCCAACTCAGGACATTCTATGATTCTGTTTTTCTAACTGCCCTTCAAGCTGTAGGTTGCTATTAGATCACCCCTTAACTTCATCTAGATGAGGTCCAACCAACACTCAGCAGAGGGGAATAGCCACTGCCCTTGATCTCCTGGCTGCAGATACGCTCAGGATGCATTTGGCCCTCTTTGCTGCCAGGGCATGCTGTGGCTTCATGTCTAGCTTGCTGCTCATTCCACTTCCAGGGTCTTTCGCGCAGAGCTGATCGCCAGCCAAGCAGTCCCCGCCTGTGCCCTGCCTGCAGGCTGGTCCATTGCAGAGGCAGGAATTTGCATGTGTCCTTCCTGAATTTCAAAAGGTTCCTGCTGGCCCACCCCTGTAGCCTGTTTTCCTTTGTGTGGCAGCCCTGCCCTTGAGAGTATTGATCACAGTTTGGTGTCATCTGCAGACAGGATGAGAGTGCACTCCATTGCCTCTTCCGGGTCACTCATAAAAATGTTAAAGTGGACAGGTCCCTACACAGACCTATGTGCTACTCCATTTTTTATTAGCCTTCAATTAGAGTACAAACCATTAATTAACAATGACCACCTAAGCCCAGCCATCCAACTGTTGCAATACATGCAGTTGCACAGGCATCCGGACCACAATGATCTGACTTGGATACAAGAGCATTTGCTCAGACATAACTGAAAACCTTGATAAAGTTGAAGGTAAATGACATTTGACACTCCTGAGCCACAATTCTAGTCATTTAATCATGGAAGACCATCAGGTTGGCCACAGAAGATTGGCTTGGCTAGGTGTCAGTCTGTGCTGGCAATTCTCAACCACCTTCTTCTCAATTCTAGTGCCCAGATATAATTTAATGGACTCAGACCCTATAACATTAGCTTTAACATGAGCTCTTTCCTTTTAGACAAAGTTTATAGTGTCAGTTCATTGGCCATTTGTACCACTAGGAGTCTATTGACTTCAGTGCAGTTATTCCTCGTTCATGAAAAAAAAAAAAACTAATAACTGAGTAGCGCTCCATTGGACCAGGTTGCCCAAGAAAGTTATGAAATCCCAACATTCAATTATCAGCCATTTACAGACATATTAGTTTGGAAAAATGTCCTTAGGGCTCTTTGTGGTAAGCAGAATAAAAATAATTTCAGTTTTCTTATGTCTGTAATATTCCCTTTTATGGCATAGAAAAACTGAATGTTCAAGAACCATTTTGTAGAAAAGTAATTTTCAATTATAATTTATACTCTTATTGCCATACAAGATTGCACTTAGGAAGACAAACAGAACAGAATGAACTATAAATTTCCCTCCTCATTATGAATGATCAGGATCCTGCAAAGAAGTTATGCCTGATATAAATATCTGAATTATGGTCTTTCACTAGTGAATTTAAGTAAGTTGAGTTTAATAAAAAGCAAGATGAAAAATTCTTTCTGATCATAGAAGATCTTAAGTCTGACTGTGAGAGAGAAAATGGCCAAGACAGAAAAAAAGAAAAAAAGAAAAAAAAAAGTGGGTAATGGCACTTCTTGAAAGATATTGCTGACTACCTTGAGTCCTGAATAGATCAGAAGCAAGCCATACAAAGCCAAATGTATTTCACACTTGTTTATATTTCTGCCTTTCTTCTCCTTTTTACTTCCCCAAACAAAGGGAAATAAAAGACACTACAAGGGCATTTACATTAATAAAAATAATTATAACCTCTAAAACTTTTTAAAATTGAGGTATTTGCTTTGTATGACCTTCTGCTAACTGTGATGCTGCTCATGTTTTACTAATTTTTTTCCTCAAAATATTTTGTTACTCCATTGTAGGGTTTTTTTTTCGTTCAACAAACATGTCAAAACTTCAAAGCAGGGTTATTTTATAAATATTGCAGTCTGCAGCCTGATAAAATTAGTGTAACATTTTGTACTGCTGGATTTTAAATTTCTTCTGTACTATATTATCTCCTATTATTAGTATTCCATCCCTGGCATCATCACACTATTTTAAAAGCTCTGTTCACCTAAAATGGAAAGAAAATCTCTTCTTTTCTGCAATTTGATGGACTTAAATGCTGTACTGTCACCTTTAACATAAATTTTTGCTTTTAGATAATGAAGTCAGTATGTGCCGTGCCGGGTCTCTAGTTGTTTGTGCTGCTACATTTGCAGGGAAGTCATTCCTGATTTGCAGAAGTGTAAATAAAAGAATCACGTTACGCACTGCAGTGTTAGTCTATTGACCGAAGCACTAAGATTTCTTGTGCAATAAGACAACCCAGAATACAACACTGCAGAACTCAGGAGACATGTTATATGAACTTAATACATGCTCTGTGTTTCGAAGTTTATGGCTTTACTTCTCAAGCTAGGGCTTTTCTATGGCTGCTCTGCCAATCAATCACTGGACTGGAGCATTATCATAGTTAACAAAAATACACATCATATCACTAATACTGTGCAATGGAATTAGACCACCTGTACAACTGTTAGTTTATTGAGTGCTACATATTTACCGATTAACACTGCAGCTTATCTCACCACTGTTACTAAAGTAAGAATAGTGAAATGTTTTTCATGTGAAAATTAAAGCTGGGCGATTTCCATCCCCTTCATTTACAAAAAGATATTCTGGTACTGCCCCTTTCAAGGAGGGATCTCTGAGGTTCATGTGCATCTATTTAAGAACTTCCCTTTGGAAACACATTCTAAAAATATTTTTGAAAACAGACTTCAAAAATACAACCTTTTATTTATAGGTGTTTTAAAGATACGTTAGAGTGAGATGTCGACATATTCTAGCTAAAAAAAAAAAAGGAATTTTCTTTTTCTAATTGTAAGAGAAAGGACAATAACCCCTTCTATACAAATATGGCACAGTTTTGTTACTGAAAATAACATGACTTTCCTATATCTTTTAAATATCCTATCTGAAGACTGAGCTGTTGTACAATTCTAGTTTGACTGAAAATTACACAAGCGAGGTTAACTACCTATATCAAGGGAGCCACGATTTCATCATTAGACAATTAGACAATAAGAATTAATTATGAAATGAAGAAGAATTAAAAGAATAGAAAAGGTTGCAGAACCTTGTACTACATAGGATTCTAGGAGGCTTTATGCCCCCCAGGCTTTCATATACCTGCAGATGCATCAAGTGATGCAAGAGAGCATATCAGGCCTTTACATTTGCCATGTGCCATTTTTTCTCTTTTCCTGCCTCAGACATCATTAACCTTGGGCCTCAAGAAAACTTTTTTTTCCTCCTTATTTTTAACTATATCTAGTACTATTGCATTGTAGTAGCTTTTTTTAGGGGAAAAAAATCAGCTCACACTTCTCTTTTGTAAATGATAAAATCATAACAAAACAGGAAATTGGGATTTATAACAGAGTAGCCCTTAGGCATTGCAATTGATAAGCAGGACAGCATTACCATCCATGCAGTATAAATGTATACTTTCAAATACACTGAGAGTATTATAGTAACATAGGGTTGGTATGTCATTGGAAGAGAAAAGACATCTCCTGCGATTCAAATATTATTACTCCAGTCTGACAAGTTACCCAACAAACAGGAGGAACAGGAGGCAGCTAGATGTTAAAATGTTAAAGAACAGTATTAACTTTCTCAGTACTCCAATTTACAAATGAATTTACTTCAAGCAATAAGAAGAGACTGCTGGAGTTGTTGCCAGCATTAACAAAGTCTCATTAATGACCTCCTTATTCCTTATTACACCTCCATTAACAACGGCTCTGAAGAAAGGTGTGAAAGAATGGGAAGGGTAAGAATAAAGGAGGAGTAGAAATATTCCTATCTCAAATACCTAATCATCAAAAGAGTCAAACACGCAAAACAGCTCGATATGCTGCTGGAAAGCTGATAGCAATTCCACCATGAAAGCAAGATGCAGGAATGTGTAAAATGGTTTATTGTTCTATTATTATAATCAACAAATCAGAGATTCAAAGCTGTGAACAAACTAGTTTTAGATGGAATATAATTTCTGGCAAAATATTGTTGCAAAAACATGTTGAAATAACTACAATAATATGATATAAAATTGAGGACAATTAAACAGAAGAGAGGAACTAGAAATTTTTTTGCTACAACAATAAAAATGTTACTTCAGAATAACTGCTTGTAACATATTCTACTATTTATCTAAAGAAGATGATGGAAGTGTGGATTATAAAACACATTTTTTTCCCTGAAGTCTATATAAGTAAGAGGAAAAAAAACATTGTCAGCTCAGTGCTTTTAGATAACACCATGCAATACACGCATGGGAAGCATTAATAGATTGAGAAAGGAAAAAGAGTTTTATCTGCTGTCTAGAAAAATTACTGCAAACATAAAGATCCACATTTATAACAGCAACAATAGTTTTAAGAATAGGTTTTTTTGTTACAGATCAACAGAATGAGCAGAGAGGGAAAGCCATTTTATGGAAGGTAGTAGATAAGATTCATGTATGTGTGCTGGTTTAAGATGAAGATTCCAAGCTCTTGGTGAGTGTCCTGCCTGATACAATTAATTTCTTACAAATGTTGTATATCCTTTGGAATACCAAAATAATGAATGTTATCACTTCAGTTTCTGAAAAAGCTTCAACAATCCCATCTTGCTATCTGACTTCAAATCTACCATGTTTATTTTCTGCATACTACAGAATGAAATGCACCTTCACATAAGAAGAGAAGGCAATATATTAGAATGAGGATTTTTGTTCATAATTATTAGCATTTCTCTAGGCTACTGAAACTGCAGTTAAGGCAACTGCTCTATATGATATTCAGAATTAATTAGAACTCACAAATGTCCTTTCACATAAAAAGTTATATTTGTAAATCATAGATAATCCAGCAGCTCCAGTCAGCAGCTATTTTCTATAGAGACATCCTTTTTCCTTGATAGAACAGCAGCCCTGAATGAATGAATCCAAGTACCCTGAGAATGTGATGCAGATATAGAAGTAACCATTTCAACAACAAGTTAGAGTAAGGTATTGGAAAATTACTTATGAAAAAGAATTAATTTCAAACATATTATGCAGAGCATATGGGAATAAAAATAAAGGTCAGCAATTAATAAGACAGGGCTGGCAGTCAAATGTGCCTCTTGCCAAACATAACATCTATTTTGACACCTACTCTTCCACCATAAACTGTAAAGAAATGAAGCATTTTGAATTTTACGTGGTTATTTTCCTCTTTGGAACTGTGGACTGGTGCTAAGATACTCTTAATTTATATGGCTGGTCATTAGTTTCTTGACAATACCCCTAAAATATCTTTGACGTGGGAGCCACACATCCCAAAAATCCTATAATGTAAGCCCATTGTGTGCAACAACTGTATGCCATCGTTTCCTCTCCTCCATTTTGCATTCCCCGTCAACCTTCACCACCTCCCTCTCTCTCAGGATAAATGACTTTTCAGGTACGTATGGGTAGATCCAAGCCCATCTGTCCATGTTTTCATCAGGCTGGAATAGAACCAAGTGAAGTTTGGAGGACATCTACCCACGGTAAGCAGAGAATCATGTTAAAAACAATCTGTCTTCCCTTTCAACAGAGCTTATGCCCTTGCTATGAAGACAAACCATCATGGCTACACAACTTCTGACTTGGATCTGGCTTGCATGAAGCCTGTTCAGACCACGGACAAAAAATCTCACTTTTGCACGTACCACCATAGACCTGCCTTTAGACTCAGCTGTATCTGCCTCCCCTGTTCCGATCTGTTAACATATTTCACAGAACTGCAATGGCTTATGACATGATACGTGTTGGAAAATAATGTAGTTTAAAAGCATGCATGTAGCTACTAGAAACAAGAAGTTCTGGTTTCAAAACCTGACAATAATTTACAGTGCAGATCGCTTCAGCCTGTCATCCAGTCCCAGTACAAAAGGAAAGCAGACTTTAAAGATCAAGCTGTATCAAAGGAGTGTTTTGAAAAAACATCTCTGCAGCTGATAAAAGGCACAGTACCCAAGCCTAGACTAATACAAACTACAGAAATTCTCAACAGCTCAAGAATTTACAACAGCAGAGAATTTAGTCCACCTAGAGCTATGAAAATACTAGGAATTGTCAAACTGTTACTCTTAATTTATATTTCTTTGAATGTGGAGAGGTTTGTCACCTGTCAGTGTGAAAAACAAGGTACTTCCAACAACAGCCATGATCCTGAATATCTCAGAATCTTTAATTAGAGCCACACAGAATAAATTTTACTACAGTAACTTTTGTGTATGGGATATCTTCTACTATTTGTGCTGCTCTGTTTCATTAAATGGTCATTCCAAGCCCATAATATTGTTCCTACCATCCATAGAACAATGCCATACAAAAAGATAGTAGATGGTGTCCAGAAATTCTTATACAGGTATATGTCATCTTCTCAGTAGTGATTACTTAGAGCAGTACATCTCTATTAAGGTAAGATCTTAAGCATCATTTATAAGCAGATACTGATTTTCTTCTTAATCCTATGACCATATGTAAAAGCCTGATCTTCCTAACAGAAATTAAAACACCTGTTTTATCTTTATCTTCTTTCTACAACAGTCTAATGACTTGTTTGCATTGTTCCCTACTGCTGTGTGCTGTCTTGATTATTTCAATGACTTTTCCACAATAATCAACACTTCTTTTCTCATCAGTGTACTAAATGATTTGTTTCTTTTTCCCAGATTAATTATTTTACATATTTCTATACCACACTGTATTTGCCATCTGTTGACCCAATTACCTAAATGATCCAAATCCTCTTCGGTCTGGGTGCAGTTTCTCATTATTTGCTTTAACTTCCATTTCAGTAACATTCATAATCCATGAGGGTTTATTTTCCATTCTACATCCATGTATAAGTAAATCTTACAACTGCAACCTAGAAGGTCAGATCCCATTGAAGAATATTCTGCATCTGATGCAGTGGACAACTATTTCTTCAAAAGGTGTAAAAGATTATACTAGTCAACATATATATATGAAAGTTCTGCTTACTTTCAAGTTTAAGTTCAAATGTCCATTCATCTGCTCAGCCCATTCCTTACTTTTAAGGATTTCAGAAGTATTTTTGAAGTATGTAGCTATAATTGCAGACATAAATCATTTGCTTCTCAGCTTTGCCAGATTAATCTAACACTAACTAGCTAACTACTAACTGACAGAAAGGAGGCCAACACACAGCTGGCTGCTCATGTCCTCAGGTGCTCTTGACAACAAGTTGCTTCACTGTTATCCTGCAAGGATTAAGCATTTCTACAGATGAAAGTGGGTTTCCAAAGAATATCATACATATCAGATGAGAATGTCTGTGATACCAGGTCAAGATGCTACAGTAAACTTGATTGGTAGTGGCTTTGAATTTTACAAGAGAAGATCCTAATAGTTTGTTTCTGAGAAGAAGCAGGATGGAGGATGGTTTCTAGGAGATGCTAAAAAGCCTTTTCTCACTGTGATTTTTAAATAAGTGGGAGAAATCAGAAGGGAATGGTATATGCACAGAGATAGTTAAAAGGCTGGAGGGTTTTTTAGGGCAAAGGATTTGCAGCTTGCTCTAATTGCCTGCTTATTCTTTCATTATGGTTGAAGGGTTCTGGTAATTCACCATTATTAAATATTCAAGGACTGGTCCGGAGGAAGCATTCTTTGGGAATTGCTCTCATCGCTCCAGTGCCAGTTGAAAATCCTGCTTTGTGCCTGTTCATGTGTGCAAATAAAGCTCTGTTTTCCCCTTTTTATTGACTTCCTTTACTAAAAAGGCTTCAAGCATTGTGGTAATGTGAGATTATTGAGGAAATTAACACTTGTGCATCTTTCATGGAACTTTCCTCACATTAGCAAGAACAGTGTTTAATTTTGCAAGCAGAGAGTAAAAATGTTCCTCCCCCTGAGTAGAGTCTTTATAGGACCACACTCCCTCTCCTCCCATCATGCTAATACTCTGCCCTACCTGCATATTCCTCACCTGAAGACCTCATAGCATGAAAATCTGTTCTCTTACCTCCCTGTCAAGGTGGACCAGTATAAAAGAAGCAATCACTACTTATACAGTAGTTTTAAGTCACCTGAAGAACAAATTGTCAGTTATTGTAGGGAAATATTGCATTACTGGAAATGTTCCATCAATACCAGAACCCTCCCGCAATAGGGAGTAGTTACACATACAGTAATGGAGCATCCTTTCTGCAAGTCTTCAAAACAAAGAGGTGCAAAATACCTTCTTCTGCTGGGCAGGGACAAACGGCATCTACAAAAACCTGAGAAGAGTGCTTGGCTACCGTGTAGTACACCGGCATAGAGTTTAGCCTCATTTCTAAATAAGTTTTTTGCTTAGGTCTGATTTCTGCGGAGGGAGTAATAGCCAAAGTCCTTCAAATGTTGCAGAAGGATCACAACTGTTATACTGTAGAAATGAGTTGTCACCAGTAAGCACCTTCGAGGAAGGCTTGAGAGCTACTCTTGGAACTACCACAACATGATGGTCTCATGTTTGCACTTCAACATCCTGCTCTGTACATAAGTGTTCTCTTTAGTTTAGCAGTTTGTAAGGGACATATAAAATACTTTCAAATTCAAATATTATGGGTTGACGCACAGAAAATTACATAGTAATTACAGACCACGGAGAGTTAAAGCAGCAATGGCTTGTGTTCTGGATTCTGTTGAAGTTTGTTCATCAAAACTTACGTTTACTTTATCTTTCACCTGAAGCCAAATTCTGCATTCACTTATATTGTTATAACCTAAAGCAAAATCTGAAGAAAATGAAGTTGCAAAACTTCGCACTGATCATACACAAGGAAAAAAAAAACCAAACTCTGAATGACCTGATGACAAAATTAAATCTGTGGCATCAGTATTATAAGTGGCAATGTATAATTCTGAGGATTACTCACTCTCTTTGTTTACATATTTGAAAATTTTAGATGCTAGGAAAATTTTCTGTGTTTTTTTACAACTTACCAGAGTTTGACACAACCTTGTTTTGGAATTCCTGATAGAAATAGGGAAAACTTATGTTTGCTCTCTAATCCTAATAAAATAAATAGGAATCTTTCTTTCTGGAACCACTGAATAAGAAAATTCCAAATAGATCTAGGCAAGGATTTTCTGAAAATGGTATGTCTACAAAAAAAAAAAAATAATGTAGTCACACTCAAGCTGGTTGCAAATTTGTCTGAAATTCACCGAAGATTTTCCACTAGAGTGAAAAAAAGTGTTATAGCCTGATTTTCACAAAACTATGGCTTAGTGGTCTAAGCACTTCAATACACAGGCAATAAATTTATTCTCTGAAGAAGATGAAAAGACAAATCTTCCCCTCCTTGGAGAGTATTCTGACTAGCAGCCTGTAAGCAAATTCAATTTTTTTTCTCTACTTTGCATAACTGATTAAATGAAAGTGATAATTCTTTCACATCTGCAATAAGCATCCTATCCATTGCTGTTGGTGTGTTTTGTTGTTGTTTTTTTAAGGTGGCCTTTTCTTCACAAGAGTCTTGAAATACTAAATTAGTAACTGAAACAGAGGGGAGGAGAGGGAATTCCCTGGTCTGGCAGTTTAAGAAATCATTTAGGAGAATTTCATGGTTCCAGAATTTATGCTACTGAAATTTAACTTATTTACATAACATGAAAGAGTCAACAGGAGAGACTGAGAATGAACTTTGTCTTCCTCTGAACCTGAATAATGTACAGCTAGATGATTACTGTGTTCCTCCTGAATATGTAGACAATATAGGTTTCATTACTTTCTGACAGGGATGGATCTGGACCCATGTCATCTTTATGTTTTATATTTGATCTACTGCATGAAGGGGCACGTTCTTTCAGCAGTTTTGAAAAAAAAATATTCATAATAAAAGCCAGACTTTTAATCTAAAAAAAAAAAAGGTCAGCCAGACTGGATCAGACCATCCAATCTCTGATGGCAAATGGCAGTGGATGGCCTAGTAAAGACTGTAAAAACAGGGCAAGCATATGCTGATATTTCAGCAGAATACTTCTCCATTTCCTAGCAGTCTGTAACTTAGGGACCTCCTGAGCTTCTGTCGGCATCTTTGTATTTAATAATCCCTTATGGTATGTTTCCTGCCATGAATTTGTCCAACCACTTTTTAAATCCATGTAAATTTGTACTATTGTGACATCCTGTGCAATAGGTTTCTCAGCTTAATTGTGCAAGGACGTACATCTTACTGCTCGTTCAGCTCTACCAGCAGATAATGCAAACTGATAGCTTGTTCTTATGGGGAGAAAGGAGCGAGAAGAGGAGAAAAATCATTTGCTACCACATCTTCCATGGCACCTGGGATTTTGTAGTCTTCTGTTATATGTCCCCTCAGCTGTCTTAGTCCAGACTGAAGTCTTATACTATATAATAATTCCGTACGCACAAGCAGATCCATACCAACTAACAATGTCACTTTTCTCTGAATCTGTCCCGAATCCATTGCCTCTTTCCCAAGGTGGAAGTGAACCAAACTGCACAGAGCATTCAGGTACAGCATGGATTGATATACGCATACAGCACGGATATACAGAACAGCATAGCAGTGGTTGCTTTGGAGCCTAGGCCTTCCTCAGCTTCTAAACCCTCATTCGTTTTTGGCCTGAAAGAACGCTGAGCTGAGAACTACCATAACATCAGATCCGACAACTGAACATTACCAGTTAGCTCATGGCCTCCTACACTGTACATACATACACTACTTTATATTCATATTAGTGAGTTTTGCCTGGTTTTTTGTCACACAGTTACTTAACTTCTCAGAGTCAGCCCTCATCTATGTTACTCAGAAAAACTGCATGCTGTCAACAACTTCTGTTACCTAATGTTCTTCACACACTTTCACGCTCTTGCTGGTGACTTCCCAAAAGAAACATCTTAAAACTGTGACCTACATTTAGGCAGATTTTTATACTGGTGAGGAGCTACCCACTTTTTCCTCAAGAGTTTTTGTTTTCCTTTGATGCTTTTTTGGCACTTCTTGTGTTATCTCGGCTGTTATTTGATATCTAATTGCTTGTGAGTGCCTGGTGCTAGCAATCTGCTAACATTTATTTTGTCTATTTGTTTCATAGACCTCTTCTTTGGCAACTGATACTTCACGGTTCTTTTGCTACAGTCTTATATTTCCTTAGCCTTCCTTTCACACATTTCTAATCTATTGGCCCTCTGCATACTCTGGCAGAATTTCTGTTTCCATAGATGTATTATTTTCTCAATACCTTTTCAAGTTACTGCTAAAAATCTTTGTAGCCTGACATGTTATGTTTCTACAAAATAAAAACTGCCAGAGGTGAAGTTATTTCCTATTTTCCTCTTTTGGACATAACATCAAACTTCTGAAGGATGACTTCTTTCTTCTGTTATCCTCCCTTGTTTAACCATGGCAGCTTCTGATATTCTTTCTGTAGCCTTTTTAATAGATGACATTGTCTCCAATATGTGGTCTTCTGGCAGTCGCTGTGCCACCTGCCAAGATTTTGTGCTTTCAGCTGCCCTGTTTAGCTGCCTTTTTTAAGGAGCGTCCTCATTTTTCTTGGTGCACCCTCTCTGCCATCAAGCACCCGCAAAGCGAACGTTGGCTGCTCTTGCTCCTGCAAGAGCACATGGAAGGGCCACATGGTCACTGCTATGGGGCACCTCCGTGCCCACAGCGCTTCGGACATTGCTTCTGCACGCTTCAGGCCCAAGGCAAGGCCAACATTTCCTCTCCTGGGTTTCCCCCCACTAATTAGGTTTTTTTTGTGGCAGCAATAAACAGCAGGGAAACCTTGCCATTCCCGTCCAGGTCTGAGATTTTGATCTTCATTGCCTGCTGTTTCACTTCACTTTAGTGATGTGAATTAACTCTAAGAAAGGGTTCAGGAAAGTCAGGGTCTCAGTATATTCTGTCTGGTGCTCCAGCATGTGCCCAACAGACCATTTTCTGAGTTTCAATAGGGGATTGTGGGAAAAAAATGAAACATTTAAAAAAAGTTAAATTAGAACTAAACATTTTTTTTCCTCTTCCATTTTCAAGTTTGCAGCCATGCCAGGAGACAACTATTCCCCAGCCCTAATTTCAGCAGTTTTCACAGATTTTCCTTGTTTCAGTGTTTTTCCAGTTGACCATTATTTATCACTGCAAGTTACATTTCGGTATATTTGCATATCTGCTTTTAACAGCTTAGAAAATGTAGATTAAAAGTTATTATACTGAAATATGAGGGGAAATATAATTATTATCTCAACATTAATAGTGTCAAGGAAACATATTTCAATACTTGAGTTAAACTATTTAGCTATTGAGATCTGCATTAAATTGTGTGGCTTATGCTACCCATAAGGGGAAAGTAGATTATCATTTATTCCTTCTGCCTTTACTATTTCTGAAAATATGTAGTCCTCTGACATATAATACCTAATTGTCTCTGACTTATAATATACAATTGCTTTTTTCTTCCTTTGTGGTTTTTTTGTTTTCTTTCTCTGTCTTCTTTGGCCCTGAAAGCTTACATGAGGACATCATTAACTTACTATAGTGAGCTATTTTTACTTGATCTACCTCTGCTTTACTGCTCACACAGCAGCCTTGACTGGGACTATAACTTTCACAGGCAAATTCCAGTTACTTTAGTCCAAAAACATTCTGAATTAACAAAGCAAAACTATTATCATATTTTTGACATGAAAATACTGCCTCTTGTTACTGCCATGCAATAACTAGAATAAATACCTAAGCAAGTGCTCATTTTCTCATTGAGCTGACATGCCTTTAGGTTTACCCACTCGAGCTTTGATACTTAGTGTGTCATATATCTACTAGAACTAAGAAAATTGAAATGTAAAACTTTTCCAAATAATGTTCCAATTCAGTTTAAAACCTTGCAATGTTCTATACTTGCAGAAATGGCATTTGGAGGTTGCAGGCACCTAATAACTGAAAGCTATAGGACAAGGAACCTTTTTTGGTTGAGCCTCCTCTCCTTTACTTACAGCCCTAAAGTCTGAAGCAAATCAAAGCTTGAGACATTGCAAAGCTTGAGATATCACAATTCAAATAAAAACAATGTCATCGGAAGAGTTCACCCAGTGACTTTTGTGCAGATACAGCGAAGTACCTCTGTATTTGCCTAAGTTTACATATCACAGAATCACAGAATGTTAGGGATTGGAAGGGACCTCAAAAGATCATCTAGTCCAATCCCCCTGTCGGAGCAGGAACACCTAGATGAGGTTACACAGGAAGGCATCCAAGCGGGTTTTGAATGTCTCCAGAGAAGAAGACTCCACAACCTCCCTGAGCAGCCTGTTCCAGTGTTCCGTCACCCTGAGAAGAAGTTTCTTCTCAAATTTATGTGGAACCTCTTGTGTTCCAGCTTGAACCCATTACCCCTTGTCTTACCGTTGGTTGTCATGTAGATGTCATGAATGTCTGATTTAAAACTAAGAACTCTTCTTCAGCCTAATTCAAGGACTTTGTCTCACTTTGGGTGAATACCTAAATTAGCAAAGGGAAAGCAAGGCAGATGCTAATTTTTAATAATATGGAGATAGTCTGTCCGTCTTTCACTGACTTTTAAAAATTTCCACATCCCTAATTTCCAACAGGTATCTCATTCATCCAGCTACAAACTAAAAGTATTTTCATATTACAGAAGAACTTTTTCTCAGTTGTGTCCACGATGAATGTGATAGCAACAACTTTTATCTGTATGCACAGGGGTTCCCCAAATATTGTTACTAGTGATAGAGATGATATGGTGATAACACTGGCTGGATATTTTTATATCATCTGTTGACTCTAGGAAGGCTTCTGGAAAGAGCCCACAGTTTTCCTGATCTCATTATTTTGAAAACACACTTTTAAAGTGATACTCATTCCTGATAAGTGCAGATCTTTTGATCTTTAAAACTAGGTAGAGGGGTTTTGGTAGAATGAGCAAGTAAAATCCTTAGAAACCTCTGAAAATGTTGAACTTCAATTAATGCTCTCATGTTGCTTTGTGGAGATTTCACCTCTTCCATCAGGCAATTTGGGAACAAAAGTTAGATTTTTTTAAAGTTGCTTACTGTTACAATACTTTGCATAAATCCTTCGAGCTAAGAGAAGTGGTAGCTGTTTCCCGAATCTATTAATGAATTTCACACTAAATACTTGGTAATCTTTAGAAACGAGGGACCTAACCTAAATTGCTTCTCCATCATTTTGAAAATATGGCAGTCTTTGCAACAGTAACATCTATTTTTTTTCACTGGTGCTCTAATTCACAGCTATAAAATCTTACTATAATAGCCTTGTCTTGGTTGAGTTTCCCTCATTTCATACCTCCTTATAGTAATCACAGTAGCCTATGCTGATAAATAACCAGGCTTATGCACAGATGGTGGTCAGAGAGTAACTTTCGGTTTCGAGTACTCCAATTAAATTATTCCCCTGGGTCTTCCACTCTCAAAACAAGGTCACTTGGGGCCTGCCCAGTGACAGTGACAAATAGTGCTTCTAATTAAAGAAACGCAAAATACTGTGCTATTTGCAGTTTCTCAGGGACCAGTAAGAAAAATATTGTAGCCTCACACTTTGCTGATTATTATGAAATAAACACATACATGTAATTAATGAGGATAGGCAGTAATAAACATTTGGCCTTAATTTCATTCATGTGTATAGTGACATAAGATCATATAAAATAGGTGTACCATTGACAGTCTGTCACAGTGAATGGAAGCAACCACACTCAGTGGACTTGTGTTACTGCAAAACATCTTTACAGGCTGCTGGAGAAACATTCATTATGTTGTACCACACTCATGTTTCATTAATATATAACCAATGTATAGAATTGCTCTGTTAATCTTAAAGACAAATGGCTACTGTCAGGGCTTTGTTACAGACTTATCTCTACCACCACTTGTGAGCTGAGACAATAATAGCAATATGGCATTTGGTCTTCTGTAAGTAGAAAAAGAATGAATATTCCAAGTAATTAAAAATACGTGATTTAGACAGCTGATCTCACCCTCCAGGAGCTGGTACTGTATGTTTCACTAATAAGACATTGAAAGTACCAAACACCAGTGCTAACCTACAAATTTTTAACCTGCAGGAAAAGCAATTAATGATACTTTGTGATTGTGGGCTTTTAACCAGTTTCTTTAGCTTCTTCCTTGCAGCCAGAAACAAATCTGCACGAATTTCAAGAGATAAAAAGGTCAAAGGTCAAGACAGATTCAGCTGTAATAAACTTTGGAATGCATTGCTCTGCAGAGAACTTGGCTTAATGGGATGCTTGTATGCTTGGACTTTTTTTTTCAGTTTTATTCCTGGTCAGATCAGATTAATGCACACCTAAGAAGATGGCTTTGCAAAATAGCAAAAAGGAAAGTCTTGCAGACTGCATTTCATATGGTGTGATTGTGTAATTGTCTTATCTCATATTTGTACTTGTCTGCTTTAGTCTCCATGAGTGAAGTGATGTGTCAAAGTTCAGGAGGGGCCGCGCAAACACCAAAATGGGCTACATTCAACTACATAGAAAGGAAATTAATGTAGATCTTCAAGCTTTCTCTGCTAAGATGCTGGGACTGCAGAGGACTGAAAACTTCAGGGAGCACAACGTTTCTCAGTCTGCAAGTCTAGCCTTGCTTCGTAGTAAGCAAAGGTTATCAGCCTCTCATAGATTGTTCTCTAATAGCACAAATATTAATGTGGAATGTGTGTCCTCGTCTCACAGATGTGGTGACTACCTTGTTAACTAAAGAGCTGGAAGATTTGTGGATTTAGGTACAAGAAAGACAAATTGCACTGATTTAGTAAGTCACAAATTACAAAGATACATATTTTATAAAAGAAAGCGACCTTTTCACTTTTTATGCAGTCAAAAAGAGCAGAAAAAATAGATTCCAAAGAAAAATTATTTCATTCTCTTATGAAAATGATGACTATACTGGAAAGTTTGATGAATAGAAACAACATTAAATCAGTAACAAAATCTAGTTTATTCCTATAAAGCAAATATATTTCTGCAATTACTTTTTCAATACTTCCAAAAATGTCTGCTTTCTGTTAACAGTGAATGCTGTAGTTCAAAGTGTTCTACTTCATCTTTCCTACACCACTATTTCTATCTTTAAATTAAACTGTGCTCTTAATTGTTTGGGGGAATGTGCCATTATAATGATTTTCCTATGATTATTTTATTAGACCCCATGGGAGAAACATGGCATGTAAGTTTAGCAACAACTAGGCTATTCCTGGAAAAAAAATACTCAACTTCAAAAGAAACAGCAGTCAAAAATGTATGGTTTCTGAGGGGAAATAAGAGAGTTGGTGGAGAAGAGACTATAGAACACCAAGTACTTGGGGATCCTAAAACCAATGTACTTTAATTTGCTATTAGGGTTTTTAAAAGCAAACATACTTAAATTTGCTGCTTGAGTTTATTTCTTAAGTTAATGGCATCTTTGCTGGGGCAGTTGTTGTCCATGGAACAAGCTCCTTTCTCTATATTTCTCCATTCTGTCTATCTTGTGTCTAATTTCTCATTACCAAGCATAAAATTATATTTTCATTTATTGATAACTGTACGTCATTATACATCACTTAAGCCTCATTTCTAATCCATGAATTCCAATAAAACAATTTGCATGTTTTAAAGTACACTGATTTGGGATATCTATTTTCTAGTCTGTATTTGGAGGAGACAGAACAGCATGGTGACAGAGAAACAGAAAGAAAAATGCCTTTGAAAAGTTGTGAGTTAAAGATTAGAGGAATTCAGACAGATATTCTGCCTCAAAGAGGATGAGATCTGCAGCCTAGGGAGGGAGGATGAGGTTACAGCCTTTAAGCCATGCTATGCAGAAAGATCCACGAGAAAATCTAGGTCAGTCTCTCACTAAAGATTGTGAACTTCTCAGTAGTAGTGGCGATCTATATTTGGTATTTGTGTGAGAGAGAGGAAGGAGAAGATCCTCACTTGACCCCAAGCACAGTGCCAGAAAAGAGGTGGTGGTGGGACAACAGGTGTGGGCATAATTGTAGAGGATAAATCTTCATTAGGCTCCCTACTTCCAAGTATTCCGAATGTGAACTCCTTCCTACCGGCTTTCCCCTCGTTTATTTCCTATTATTGGTAACTACAGAGTTGTCTTTTTTTGGTATACATTCTAGTACCTGCAGTTGACTACCATTTTGAATACTTATAAAGAAATAGCTCAGCTCTTCTCAGAGCACTGGAAAGCTAAATATCAGTAGTCAATACACAAAATACAGTAAAGTTCCTCAAATACTGTTAGTAAATAGGATATAAAAATTCCTACGGCAAATAGGAAAGAGGCAGGCTTGAAAAATACAAAGATTCTGGATTTGCAGAAACCAGGAAGGGAAGCTGTAATCTTTCAGGGCACCCTATAGAATTCAAGTTACTTCTACTTAATGAGTGAGACACCAGCACTTTACTTGACAAGGTTGTTTTTTCTCAGAATGACCAGTGGTGCAGCACATTGTCTTTCCTAATGAAAATGAGGTGAATGAATGGCCCTACTGTTTTCACTGTTATTCTTTCTGCATTTTAACAGCGCATTACCAAAACCTGAACTGCCTTCTCTGACTTTCTTCTGTATTTACAGATACCATTAAAAGCAGCCAGGTTGCACTGATGTGTGTTCTAATGGCCGATGGTTGCATCTAATGGTGTGAACAAGATGGGAAATACCTGATGTTCCTTTAAATGACAGAAGAGCGGTGCATTTCAGGTCATGGAAGTAACACAGACTGCCATCAATAAGGATACCCTGGAAACGTTTATGCCTTCTTCGCACATTATTCTCACTTGCTGTGTTTGTGGATTGGATAAAACTAATCATCCTTGCCTAATGTGAAGAGCATTCCAGGACTATCTGTGTGGATTGCCCACTAGGTGTCATGCTAGAAGGCCTATATTTAATGCACACTTGTGAGTCACCTCATGTTCAGGTAAAGGATACAACATACACCCTCTGCAACACAGGCCACACATTAGAAAAAAAAAAAAAAAGAAGATAATTTTAAAAAGTATGGTCATCTTATACATCAGCTCTTAAAACAAAATAAGCAAATAAGCACACTAGTATTCCTGGATGCATTCCCAAGGCATACACGAGAAGAATTTCAAAAGCAGTATGCCCAAAGAAATACATTAACTGGAAGATATCCTAGTACACAAGATTCCCCAGATAATCTGATTATGTTTAGGTCTCAATATTTGCACATTGCATCTTCAAAACATTAAAGTGGGTTTCCTACTATTGGGTATGTTATAGGTAAAAGTTAAAATACAAACAAACTGGCCAAAAGAAAAAGATATTACATTAATTATTGTTATGTATGAAAAATAATGTTCTCAAAAGCATCAAACTTTAGCAAAACTTAATGAGCAATTCAACAGTTAAGGTGAAAAGCACATGGTGAATACATTACTGTACTAAATGTCACTTGTATTAGTTTAAATACACCACACAATATTGTAATATCATCCACCAACAGTGATGAATACATAAAAAAGAAAAATAACATGGGGCTACATTTTTTTTATGCCTGTGTGCAAACAATATTTTCTTCTGTAGTTGTAGAAAATTTCGGTGTTTGAATGTAGCCTTTTAACTACCTGAACATGCTCATGGTGTGCATGCTTAGACTTTACAATGGCAGCTCAGAATTATGTATAAATCTGCCAACATGGGCAGAGAGGTTTTAAAATCCTAATTCCAACATGAACTAAATCAGCTTGCTTCATGAGCCTCGATCTAACTTATACTCAAATCTAACTCATCTGGCAGGTCAGCTACCCCCTGAAGGAGTAACCCACCAGTAAACTCAACTGGTTGGCAGGTCTGCAGAGCTTTGGAGATAAAGGAAGGCAAAATCTTTCAAGAAAATACTACCATTAGTTTAAAATATTTGCTTTACAAATTTAAATTAGAAAGATTGTAAACACTTTCCTTCAGGAATCCTTTTATTTCTGCCTAGGTTTAAATGGTAAGATGCCTACGTTTTCTCCAGCAGGAGATGATTTTCAGTACACTGCAGTCATTTTCCCAAGACTATCATTAAAAAACGCAGCACACCAGCTCCTTCTTGATGATGGCCTATTTGTCCAGGTTTCTATAAAATCAGCTCAAGATTGTCTGTTCCAGTTTTAATTAAGTTAATCAGTTGTAATTGCAGGTCTAAACACTACCTGTGCACTTGCCAAAAAAAGCCTTACATTTTTTTCTTACTGCCTCATATTGAATATTCCTATGAAGCTCTCATATAACACTTGCTTCACATAAAGATCTGCCCAAGACAGGTGGCAGCGATACCAATTTTAGCATCATAAGCGAACATATAATTACTGACAGAACTTCATCATAAAATGGTTATGAAAGCAATAATTTTATGTCTCACTCAGAAAATACCACTAGAAAGTCCAAATCTGTATAAGAGAAACTGATTTACTTCCATTAGAATTCATTTCAAGTATCTGCCTAGTTTTGTCACTGTATCTTCAAAAAATGCTAGTTAATTCTAGATCAGAATGTATGTAATTATGATAGTTTTCTGCCGGAAAACAAATTACCTGGTGCCCTTGGCATGAACGAGAGAGAAGATATTTCATATTCCTTTCAACAGCATAAATATTTTACCTTTTAGGCCATGAAAATAATGTGCCAATCATAAATATTTTTTCCCCTCTCTAATGTTTAGAGACTGTTTTCTTCCTCTTAGCATGAAGACACTAAACGAGTTGACAGTCTGCTTGCCAGTCAGTTTAATCTCACTCTCTCAGTGGGTTTGTGGGAAAATTGTGGCATGCCAAGTTATTTTTGGCCAAATGTTACAGTATAAAAAGCCTTCAGGAGCTTTCATTTAGTGAGTGGACTAACTGGCAGCTGTTGTACCTGCAGAATGTGAATTGATGTTGCCATAGAAATAGAATAACTTTTTTTTGTTTTCTGTCTTTGCATATTTGGATTTGCCCTAGTACAGAAATCAGCCTGGGAAGAATCTTCAAGAATTGAATGAAAGACAAGGCAGCCTCTTGGAGAGAGATCAAAAGTTATTTGCATCTATTTCAGATAATGGTAATTTATGAACTAACCACTTGAAATTTTCTTCCTAAATGGGAAGTAGGTGAAAAATAAAATCCTTATTTCATCATTGTCTGTTGTTGACTTTTGTCTGTTGTTTTCCATTGCATTTTTCATACTGACCAAACTTCACAAAAATGTCCGTTTTTCAAAAGGTGGTGGGGACAGTTCTGCTTCCATTCTTTAACACAATCTATATTATCAAAGAAATATCATAAATGTACATAGGCTTACAAATCTGCAATAAAGAAATTTACACTTTTTGCGTATGATCCAGAGCCACAGAGCTATGCAAAAGACAGACTCCCCAGCTGCATGACAAGTGATATTTATGTGTCTTGAGATGATGCAGTTCCAAGAGAGACCTCCCCACCCCAGCCTGTCTCCATCTTTAAAAAAAAGTCAAGGAGACATTGCCATGCAGTCATAAAATCATAATTGTTTTATCAGACAATATTTTAACCTTGGACTCTTCAAATCTTCTAAGTATGAAGTCACTGGAAGTGTTGCAAATCATGTTTTCACAAAGGGAGGATTTCAGAAAAGGGAAGTATTATTGACACAGTCAGTAATGTTTATTTTCTGTACTAGTCTGACGACTTCAGCAGAAAACAAAGGAGCTGTAAACCTCAGAATTTGCCTCCATTTGACCAAAAGCCAAGCATCTGACATGTCCGCAGAGTACTAACACGCTCATTGCAGACAGATCACAGTAAGAAGTTAGAAATGGATGGGTTAAGTACAAGCGGCTACCATATGATTTCTGTAGTAAGAGGAATATGGCCTGTGCACATTTGTCTCGAGGTGGGGGATGGTGCTGAGGAACAAATCCACAACAGGTTGGGATTTTCATCTAAACATATTAGAAGCACAAGTCTTAGCAGAAGCCGGTACGGCTTGTGCCCTTTATGTAAGAACTTAAAAACTGATAAGCACTTTGTGGCACAGTGTATAGGATTTGGGGGTTTTGTTCATGTGTTTTTGTTTGTTTGGCTGGTTGGTTTTGGTTTTTGTTGTGTTTTTTGGTTGGTTTTGTTTGTTTGTGGGGTCTTTTTGTTTTTGTTTTTTACTGTAGTTGAGATCCCACTGTTTTTCCTATAGTAGTCATATTATCACACACACAAATCTCAGGGGAGAGGTAAGATCTTCCAATATGCTGGTTGTCAGCACTTTAACAGCTACAAACTAATCAAGAAAGGAAAATGAGGCTTTTTCTTGTTGCTGAAATATTCTCTAGATTTAGATAAATCTAAACATTGCTGTCCCTCCAGGTCCCTTCACATTTTCTTCACTTTTCCTCATTTAGTTCCACATCTCTTTTAATGAATATTTAACTACATGCACCAGCACTTCCCATTTACTGTCTCCTTAGCTTAAAGATTAATGCAGATATCTGAAGAAACGGCTTAAAACCATGGAAAAATCATTTTGTTCATACATGCATTTAGACAGAACCATGTTTACCTGATTTGCTTAAAGGCATAAGAGATTTCAAAAGTGAGTATTAGTCTAAGAGTCAGAAAACACTGAAAGAAAGATGAGGAACAGATATTTCTCTGAGAAAACTTTTTATGGACTCATTTATGATTCTGATTGAAATCTTGTCACATTGGAATTAGCAGGAAAACTGCCATGGTCACCAGCACGACAAGAATTTCATTCCTGTTTTGGTTATTGCTTTCATTTTTCCCCTTAAATGAGCATACCTGCTGAGTTCCATAATTTTCTTTTATATTCCCATTGCAAAGGATGAGTATCATCAGACAGATCAAGGACAAAGAAAGCACTTTACCTGCATTGACTCGATGCACAAACTGCAGCACGGCTAAGCATTGCTGCAGCAGCTGTAACCCATCTAGCTGGGGCACTGGCATCCAGGAAACCCCAGGAGAATGTATAAACCTGTCTGAGACTGGCAAGACTCAAGAATGGAGATGTACATTTAGCCCTTAAGTAACTGAAGCCAGCTTGGGTATATACAGAATCTCAGAATGGTTAGGGTTGGAAGGGACCTCTGGAGATCATCTAGTCCAACCTACCTGCTAAAGCAGGTTCACCCAGAGCAGATCGCACAGGAAGGTGTCCAGGTGGGTTTTGAAAGTCTCCAGAGAAAGAGACTCCACAACAACCTCTCTGGGCAGCCTGTGCCAGTGCTCTGTCACTCTCAAGGTAAAGTTTCTCCTCATATTCAGATGGAACCTCCTGTGCTTCAGTCTGTGCCTGTTGCCCCTCATCCTATTGTTGGGCACCACTGAAAGGAGTCTGGTTCTAATTTCATACAAACTCAGCTTGTTTATTGAGCTGGATATGTTATACACTGGTACATATAATAGCCATGACTATTCACAGTTTAGGTTTCAAATCTATGCAAATTGTCTGCATATCGTACTAGTTTAAAGCAATATTTTTAAAGGCACCAGCGTGTTTGTTTGTTTTTCCTAATCTAATAATGCAAATAACAGTTTTTGCTTTCTGAAAAGGCCAGGCAGCATATTTGTAAGTCACTGATGATCAGACCTTCCAGGATCCTGGGCCATTTCAGCATGCTGTATATAACAAGAAATTGCATTTGTCTCAGCTATGTAATATTCAGATTCTCTCAGGCCTTGACAGGAGCCATACTATCTCAGATTTATTTGTCAACAAGGTCACCCTTTCCCCAGATCAGCATAAGTGTTTTCACTTTGGTGCTAGAATTGTGACCTGTAAACTCAAGCTGACATTTACCAACATCCCTCATTGCTTTCAACTGATTCAGAGCCAAAGTAATCTTATGGTAAATTCATCAGCTTCAGTGGAGTTCCATGGGGATGAACTTGAATCCAGCCTCCTGTATTTAATACGATTTTAACATGAAGGACTAGTGAATAGCAAGAAATCTCTAGCAGTAAACTGTATTTCAAATTTCCTACTTGTATTTAATGAGTTCTAGCACAGTATTTTAAGATGGCACTATATTTAGGCTGTGGTATTGCATCCATAAATATAATGTAGTGCCAATAAATATTTCTCTGTTGACATGCAATGCAGAATTCTCAATGTAACCCTACATCACACTTTTTGTCAATCTATCAGTCTATCTAACTACAAGCTAATATATGTTTCTGCTTGCATTTTTAACCTCAGAAAAGTCTAACTTTGGCTTTGCTTATTCTGCAGGAAATCTCTAGATCTTTCTAAAAGTTTTCACAAATAATACTTTCTTTAGAGTAGCTATCAGCTATTGATATTTAATGTATGCAAACTGAAAATAAACAGTGACTCCAATTATGCCTTTTTTCTTTCTTTCTTCTCAGTTTAATAACTCCCTATCTCCTTCTCTCACAACATTTTGTCATTGGTTCTCCTGCAGCAATCAATCGTTCTACCTGGAACACTTCAACTCCTGTTGTAAAAACAAGAACTATCTCAGATTAGAGCAAACCAAGTTTCAAATCTTCCTCATATGTAGCAAAGGAAACAGGGGAAGGAGAAGAAAAAATAATATAAACCTCCATTTTTTAGCTCCTTAGGATACATTTAGAACTAACTGTCCCATTTTTGACCAGCAGCAAATGAAGGTAGGTCTGCAGAAGCAGGCTGTAACCATAAGGAAGAACAGACATTCCCACAGCTGTGGGCACCTGCCTGCACCTGCACACTCTGCAAATGCAACTTTACCATGTGCAAGCCTCCCTTGCCAGAAAAACCCAAAGACACAGCAATACAGCAGATGACCTTGTTGTTTCTAAAACCCTCCCCAAATTTCACTTATTTTCATATCCTCCATCTCATAAGATCAAACAATTCTTCACCCACCCTCACAAGGATAATTCTCCTATCCCACCTAGTCTGATATTAGATACAGTCCCCTTAAGAAGTCTAGGAAGCTAAACAATAATTGTGAATCATAGATCCTTGAAAATTTTTCCTTTTTGCTTAAAAAAAGGAAAATTCTCAAAAATTTCAGAAAAATATAGAAATGTAAATATTTCAGACTGATTTCTTGACTGCTGATCTTCCAAAAGCATCTCTTCCTTTAGAGAGGATATGCCATATTATGCTTAAAGGGTTTTTCCTTTCTTAACTCAGAAAGGCTGCTTCCCAGATCTCCTTGAATGCAATTTTCCAGCTAGCTTTCCCACCTAGTAGGGAATGTCTAACACCATTCCTCAGGCCTGAGTCACTGCCAGTGAAGTCAATACACAGCTACTGTTACCAATGACCAGAGACCCCTCTCTTTTGCAAGTCAGAGCACTTTATTGTACAAAAAGGTACAGGGAGAATTAAAAAGCAATCATCTCCTGCTGAGACTAGACCAGATTGCAAACTGCAGACTTTTAAGGTTTTTGTTTGTTTATTTGTTTGTTTGGGTTTGGGTTTTTTGGGTTTGTTTGTGGGGGTTTTTTTGTTTGTTTGTGGCGTTGGGGTTTTTTTGTGGCTGTTTGCAGGCTTTGTAGACGAAATGCCAAAAGAAGAGGATCTGATTGCAGTGACCTCATTATTGCTATAAAGATCCTTCAGTGGACAGTAAATCTGATGAGCTGTTAAATAATTGATTTTTTCAAGAACTTAATGCTGAGTACTTTTCACGCATCAGTACAACATACTATTTTATAGGTGGTGGTGTGTCAGCAAAACTCTGAACCACTCACCTACAGTTCTCGCTGAGTAGAAAAAAAGGAAAGAAGTGGGAGTTGGAGGAGGTTCCCTTGAAAGCTGAAAAGCACAGTTTGCCATCAGCTTCTTCAAAATCAAACCGCAGTAAAGTTTTGATTCAGCTCTTTGCACTTGAATGCAAACTTCTAATATCAGTATTGCTGAGGAGATGTTATTTGTTTATGGCAATAAAGCAGTGAATTCTCATGTGCTTAGAAGCTTTTGATGGAAATTTTCCCAACAGGTAGAAATCTTTACTCCACCCACACGGAGGACATTCCTGTGCAGCAACAGCTATCGCTTCTGGCCACAGGCAACATATAAGGCAACATATCTTAAGTTTCTTCTTTTCAGATGACCTTGTAGCTTGCCAGATAAACAAAGGCCAAGAGACATGCCCAAAGCATTAGGGAACAGGGCAGAAAGATTCTACAGTAGTAAATTAGAGATGGAAATGCTTCATGTAAGTAAGCACTTCTTAGATTCTTAGAGCTGTACGCAGCTTTGGGCTCTCCAGTATGAGAATCATATTGACACACTGGAGTGAGTCCAGTTGAGGTCAAGAGGCTGGAGAACATGGTACATGAGGAGAGGCTGAAAGAAGTGGGCCCATTCAATGTTGAGAAGGTGAAAGGGAGATCTTATTGCTGTCTGGACCTCTCTGATCAGAGAATACACTGACACTGGAGCCATACATTTTTGGAGGTGATAAGCGATCAGAAAATTTAATTTTTTTATTGCCATGAGGATGGTTAAATATGAGAACAGAGGCCCAGAGAGGCTGTGGGACGTCCGTCCTCGGAGGTGTTCAAGTTTTGACTAGTCATGGTCCTGAGAAACTTGATCTAATTAGACCTTTTCTTAACAGGGGGTTGAATTGGATTAGCTTCTGGAGGACCCTTTCAACATAATTTAAGATTGTGTGAGACATGAGAAGGAGGGAAAGACTTGGCATCTCTAACCTGATTTCTGAACTAATATAAAATATTACCAATTTAATATATATGCACTCTGTCCCTACGAAAAAAACCTCTGGTTCAAAGTTCAAAGCCGTTACGAACATTAGCATTCCTAATAGGGACTTAAACATAAAACTATCTTGAAGACTTAAACCAAATGAACAGAAATTCAAATAAAATCTGAATAAGGAAATAGGGTATAAATAAGTAATTAACCTACTTGGGTTTTTTTCTGCTATCCTTGGCCATGTTTATTTGTACTAGATCTAAGGGAAATGTTCCCCTCCTCCAGAATAAGCTTCATTTTTCCTAAATGCCATCATACCTGTAAGTTTCCTAAATAGGAACAAGCTGGACATTCTGAAACAATGTGCATTCACAAGTGAAAGAGAAACAAATAATAGTGACAACCAAGCTGTGAATAGCTATTAACATCTTCGGAGCTTGTGATCTATCTGCAAACGAATCAGAAGAAGAATATGTTTTATGTTTCAGTTATTTAGTTGTTCTCAATTTTCCACAATTCTGGCAGTGTTTCACCCAAGTTATATCACTTGACCCTGAATAAACCAAAGGTTGTAATTGGTACCTATAGCAAAATTCATTGATTTGGGTTCCCATTAAAACATAACTTTAAGACAAAAAACCAGAGCTAAACTGGATGTATGAGGATATCTATTCAGAGTCTAATAAAATAATCTTAGAGATCCAGATGCCAAACTCAACCTTAGTGCAAATCAATGATCAAAATTTACATGACAGATTTACTGATATGAATCATTTGCTTTTTTAATTCTCCCTCCTGTCTAGTTTTTTTGACTCTTCTTCACTTGACATCTTTATTTATTTAATATGACTGGATGACCCAAAATGATAGTTACTTCGACAACCAAAGAAAATTAGAACAGTGTGACATCAGCAACAAGAACAGAATGCAGGAACAGGAGACTAAAATGGAAGAATATAAGATTTGGTTCAACTCCCTTTGTCTCTGACTCTTCTCTCTCTTGTTTCTGCACGATAATACATACTTCTCACATATTCTCTTCATAAGTTCTGAAGTAGTGGATAACTCCAAGACGACTGAACATTTGTGTATATGCAACAAGAAAGTAAGAAACATTTTGCAGTCTTTTTTTTTTTCTTCCAATCTTTCTGTGTGCTGCATGTGTGTCTATAAAAATACGCAAATATATACCAGCAGTGCCACAAGGAAACAAAAAGCTGGTGTTAGGATATTGGAACACAACAATAGTTTCTCTACAAATAGGAAAATTTACTGTGAAACAAAAAGTATTTCACAATACAGTTTCTTCTAGATTAATATTTACAATTATCTCTTTGTCACTAAAGATAAATGTTTGCTCTCCTGTACTTAAAGCAAAATAGAGATGTCTATGGAAAGTAGTAGCAAAAGCCTCTAGTACTCAATCTCTACTGAGTGTTCTGTAATCTGGAGTCAAACAGAGCAATTCCTATGACTGCTCCTCCACAGCAGGTCAGATAGAGAGACCCCATCGTTTGTGTAACTGATATTCTTCTTTGCTTCCACCCTGGTGATGTGGAAATAGAGGGAAAAACAGCTGACCTGGATACAGAGCTCTAAAGAACAGAAGGACTTGTAGCAGGTGGATCATGTAAAGGGCACAAGCAGAAAAGCAAAAGGACAAAATGAAGCAAAACCAGAAAAGAAACAGGGATAGAAAAGGTCTGTAACTGGTGCAGAAAGGTCTTCCTCTGAACTTGAATATATCTTGGGATTCTTTTCTGAATTCGTAGGTATATAGCATTTTCCTAATTCCCAGCTAGTTGCTGAAGCGCTATAAATAAAAATACTCTTTTCCTGCCACCTTTCCCCACGTAAGTCCTTCAAGGGCAGTCTTGTTGTGCAGCTAGAGGTCCAAAACCCAACTGATAAATCATATGGGATCCTAAAGCAGTGCATGTGATAAGGACATTATTTAAGCTTTCTTTTCTGTTTAGGAAAATGCACTTAAAAAATGATATTGACATTTCATTTGAGTTACAGAGGAAAGTAGGGCAAAAAAAAAGAAAGCAGGCAACCAGTAGCTGGGCAACTCCAGAGGTGAAATGGCTGGTGCGATCTTGTTCTTTCCCTTTTCTTCATGTCCTCAGGTTCTTCATCACCATTAAATGCTGCTACACTTAAAACCTGTCTTTACCTTAAGCAATCTCCTTTCCATTGTACAACAGGAATGGCACCAGCAACTCTAGGCAAGTCTGCAAATAGGTATGACTGGATCAAGGAAGCATTAGCTGAAAAGCAATCGGGCATGTATTGTCTTTTGGACAGATAGTTGCCAAAGTTATAGGAAGGCCAGACATAACCAAAAAGCAAAAGCCAGGGGCAATCTATAGCAAACTTGAGGCAATGCCTTATCCTGACCGTATCAGCGGTTTTCTGTGATGCATCTAACAATTTGCAGGGAAACACCTGAGATCACCTGGCTGTGGGTTATGTCATTGCAAAGGCTTAGTGTGGTTGAGACACGTTCAGTGCAAAGAGAAGGTTCTCATTTCCTCTTAACTGCAAGGAGATAACAAGTTCTGTGGAGTATAACAACTACTGTGAATGGCAAGTTTTACAAATTACAGCTGAGCCAATTTTGAACGGACTTTCATTAAGACATCAGGAGGACCCTATCTGATTTCAGGGTTATGTCTTTGCCCTGCTACAAACATGAAGACATCCCAAATATTCAAAGCACACTTAGATCTTCATGTACATGACAGAAGTTATGTCACCTTGCAACCCACTGACATTTTCCCAGAGACTGTATAAGCAGGTAACTGAACTGCACACTTGGTGGGATTTCCAGGAAATCACTGGGCTTTGCATTTAACAAAGCAATAAAAGCTCTTCAGTGCTCAGTAATAACCATGTATTTCCCTCCACCATCTCTTATTTTCTGTAGCTCTTAGTGGCATAACACATTTGGAAGAAGCTGATCTGTGGGTCCTGAGAATGTATGCCTGATTTAAATACAAAAAAAAAGGACATGTTTTATGTTTTCTTTCTTTCATGTTAATTGCACCAATTGATATGACAGTGGTCTTCATGCTTTTTACTTTCTTTTATTACCTTCTATAAGCAGTGGAACTCTGTTTAAAAAATGCCCTAAGATAAGATCACGGTAACATTGTAGAGAACAAAAAATCTGCAAAAAATATCCTAGCTCTGGGTAAAAGTTGATGGGAGATTTTTATTTCAGTGGACTACTTGTTCAATCTAGTTCAGTTATTCCTGACAGTAATGATTGTTCTGCTGTATTCCATCCCTTGTCAATGTTTCTGCATCCTGATTTGATAAGAACACGTAAGACACCTGTTTGAAAATATAATCCCAACTAAACGCTAAATAAAAATCTGGCTCTATGATAGTAGATAATTTTTTAGTTACCACATCCCCAAGAAGCCCCAATGCAGGACTACTGCTCTGAAAGCTAATGGCCCAAAGCCTGCTCAACTCAACAGAAGACTTTTCAGTGACTCCACTGGATTCTTGGATTGGGCTCAAAAAACTTTATTTAAAGGTCTTGCATAACAGAATTTCACTCTAGTGACAGCATTATCCCAAATACTGGTGTTTCCAAAAGCAACAACTCAATATTCTTTTAAGCATCTGAGCTGATGTTAACTGCCACAACTCCAAAGAAATGCTCTATATATAGAAAGGCAAAACATTTTTTTTCACACTGGTTATTGAGTCACAGTATTCACATTTTGTATGGGAAGTATTTTGCATCTGATCCAGTGTATGAACAATTATGTACACCATGCCAATTATTACCATGTGCATCAGTTAGCATGTGCTTCTGATGTATCACACAGTTCATATAGACATTTTTAAAATGAAATAAATGAAATCTAACAAAAATTAGACTGCTTCTGACAGTAAGCAAAGTACTGAACTTCTGGCTCATGAGAAATTATGGCTCTTCAGCATCTGTACAAGGGCTAAAAGCTGATGTGTCACAGTTCTTCGCTGAACAGGTATTCATGGAAAAAAGGCTCCAGATTCTGAAATACATTGCTTTAAGCTCCCAGTCAAAATGAAACATTTCAGTAGTCCCAAAGCTTTTTTTTTTTCTCTGAATGACACAAAACTCTTGTTTTCTGTCATTTCCAAAAAAAGGAATAGGTATTATGGAAGCTAGGTTTGGATCATCATTCTCACTTACATACCAGTTCCTTGAAGATTTGCACTTCCCAGCGGTAGTATAGCTGTTGCTCTAGCAGGACCTACATGTTGCCTTTTGGGAACTGAAATTTGAGAGCTGAATGGTATTATTATTTCCTGTGCAGAGCTTTCTAATCCAGCTGTATCTGCCACAATCGAACGAGCTGACCAAACAAAATCTCTGCTATCTTCTGAGAAACATGGTTGTCAAACAAGTCTGGCCTATGAGGAAGCAGCCAAGCTGCAACTCCAATAAGGCAGTGCAGACCTAGGGAACTGTGTTTTGCTTAACTGCTTTTAAACAAAGTATTTATGGGAAAATAGTAGAATTTAACTGAAAATTAATTCAGTGGAACTAGCCTCAAAAGCCAAATCTGCACACAGAGAACTGGGCGGGGGAGAAATCCTGAGATTTGCTGACATGTTACATCCATGATTTAGTCCAACAGTTAGGGCCATAATCATACCTCTAGGCTGTGGCAGAGCATGCTGTGCAGCTGAGAAATGCAAAAAAGAAAAAAAAAAAAAAAAGAAAGCAAGCTCATCTTTATATTTCCTTTCCTTGGGCCAGTTTGCCAGTGTAAGTTAGATCATTCTCTGATGACAGATGGCTATAAGCCTTGGAGGGCCAAGAACCCCAGCAAAAAGTTCATGAAAGTCCACATGAGGGTTTGCATTGACATCAAGTGCTTTTGGTTTGGGCAGCTAAACGCCAGAGACACATGGGGGGTGAAAGACTTTGAAAGTAGCCTGAAAAAATTCCAGGTTGCAGAACTGTCTTCTCTAGTAGAGATGTAAAGCATTTAACCTGCCTTCCAAAATCCACTTTTAACATAAGTTCTAACAATTTAGAAGAATTACAGGAAACAATGAAAGAGAAATATGGCCAAAGGAGAATGCATTTATTTCTACAGACTACTGATTGTCACCCTGCAACCAAGTCTAGACCTACATATCAACTGAATCTAAAATATGTCTCAATCTGGTATCTTACCAGGAGATGCTCTTTCCATCCTGTGTTCTACATCTTGTTCAGCTGGGTTCTAGTAGTTTCCAATACAAATAATTAAAAGTAGGAAAAATTAATGGTCTGCAGTAGCAGAAGAAGTTTGCCTAGAGGTGGGACATATCTATCATGAAACAGAAACAGAAAGATGCCTGTGAGTAGGATTCATGTTAAATACCTAGTCAGTATATTGTTTCTGAAGACTCTAGTAATTCCATTTTTTTATCCGGTGACAGTACTTGTAAATCTGACACTGGCGCAGTTACATCTGCCAATGCTTTTGGGCCAAAAACAACATCAACACAGAAACACTCCTCTAAAGAAAACAGTTACAGTGATGTATGGCAAAAATACCACTGCAGATAGGCAAGTACGAAATACAGTAATCATTTGGATCGGCTACTTCTCATGAGTCTCTAGCAACTATACACCAAATACACTATACAGGCAAATGACTGGATGGTGCTGGGAGGAATTGTCTTAATACCTTTAAAAGAATAAAATGTTTCATTTCATGATTTTAGAAGATATGTGCATCAAAAGCAGTAGGTCAACAGAATATGCAGTGTAAACCTAATAAAAGGAAATCTCCTGATGTTGACTACTCAGTGCAACATTAAAATAATTCTCATTTGCTTTTTAATACCATACACTCACGTAAACACAGCGTGTTCTCAGCCAAGTATGGAAGTGTGTTGAGAATAAAAGTACATCTGATTTCTTAATAAATTAGAAGAATAAGGAACTCCTTTAGGAAAAAAAAAATCAACAGAAAAAAGACCTTGCAGTCACTCTTAGATGTCAAATACCATTAAATACAACTTCGTCTGTTGCTAGAGAAGATAAAAGCTGTATTTAAAAGCCTTGCCAAAAATGTCCTTTTCAGTACTAATTAGCATCAATGGCTAAAGCTGCTAGAGCAAAAGAAGAACAGAGAGAGGGAGGACAAGAGAAATAAGTACCATCACTGACACTAACAGGGTTTTTTTTAAGCTTTGTCTCATGATACATTAAAGGATATCTTTCTTTTAATATCATGTCCTAAGCTTACAAGCACTATAAGCAGATGCCCTTCTCAAACTGCTGTAAAATCAAGTCCAGTAGCACACAAATTAAAAACACTGCCGAAACTGCTTCTTCCTATGGCTTTTCAAGATGACAAATTAGTGGTTCATTCTATAGCCTAAAATGAAGCAGAAAATTCCTTGTCATATTTGTGGGTGCTTTTGGTTCCTACTTCAGGACTGTTCAGCCCACACCCCAGATCACAGAGGAAGATTAAAGTGTGGTTATAGAAACTTGCAAAAAGAATGAGTCCACATGACTGTGTGACTTTTGTCTTCATGTTTTTTACAGTCATGTGAGTTTTATATTTTCCCATAAAATGGTGAATCTTACTGTTGCAGTAATCACATTCATTAGGAATTTCAATGGATGTATTTTTGTTTGCTTCTTTTTTCCAGCTTTGACTGTGCAAAACAGACCCTTGTTAACAAGTGAAAGCACTAAAGATCAAGAGATGCAGGTGTTTCTCATGTTTCAGAGTGGAAAGTAAATTATCGGGTCTGTTTTACCCCATTGCCAAAAACAACTTGACATTATTTATTGGAAGTTCTGGTGCCAGCCTGTGCACTTGTCTTCTTTTTCCCTGACACCTCCAATGCACCTAGCACAGCTTAAAACAAAAACAAAACCCAATAACAACAAAAAACTTTTCACTTGCATCTTCACCCACATTTCATTTTCATTTTTTTCTATGGTTTAGTTTCTTTCAAAAATACAGTGCGTGCTAACTTCTCATTCACACATAATCAAGACTGGAGCAGTTGTGGAAGCAGAGCGGTTATATAGGTACAGTAAGACATGAGAATTCCTATATTTCGTAATTACTGCTAACTCAAAATATGGGTCAGCGCCTAAAAACTGATTAGCCCCTTGAGCTCTTCATGTCTCTTCTTGTCATGTGTGGCATGACAAGGGAAGAAGAATAAACAAGCCTTCCCCCTCACACTCATAGCACACAGGCAGCCTGGGGCACCAAAACCCTCCATGCATAGGCTAGAAACAACACTGGCATGATAGCAACACCAGCTTTCAAAATCTAACCTGTCATTGTATTTCAGTCCTTTTTTATGAGGGGATCCTCTTTCACATCCCTTTCAGACTGACTTGATGCCCCAAATTCTCTGGACTAGTTCTAAATGCTTGAACCAAACTTACCAAAGATGAAAGTCTAGTTTGTTCCCAGCATCCTGCCCATATTTAGATTTATTACTGGAACGATCACCAAGAGTACAAGCCACATAGCAGATCTGAGATATAGGCATCATGTCATTATGGACAGGATCTCTATGTGATCATTTCAGCCTGCTTACCTAGTATGAAACAGATGGAAACTGTTTACTCCCCATCAGTCTTGAATGAAATCAGTTAGGTAATGATGCATATTCAGACATCATTGTTCAACTACTGGGTCACGCTATGTTTAGTATTTCAACTGCGTGGATGTTCATGCAAATAAAAAAGTGTTTTTCCTTGTATTACGAAACAGGGTGTTCCACAGGTCAAAGGGACTGGTTTTTATGAAGTGACCCTCAGCGTATGCAGTACAAAAAAGCCAGTCTCTTTCCATGTAACAAAACAAAAATTGGAAGTGACCAGCTTCAGCATTTCCACAGCAGACAAGCACAGTGGGGCACAGCTTTGCTAGGATGCATCCAAAATAATTTGGGGTCTAGACTGAGTCATCTAGCAAGCTGTTTGGACAGCTCAGGTCTACATTAAAATATGTATAATATCTGACAGTACTGACATCACTTCATAGGGTACATTTTACAATAATGGTGACAATCCCGAGTAAATAATTCCGTGGCTTCTCAGGCTAATTTCTAGAATAACCACCAGAATATCTTTTGTGAAGAGAAGATTTCAGAGAACCTTGCATTTCACCACATCTGTACATTTGTTCAAAGAAGATCAAAATAACCTAAAAATGAAAAGCCTTCTATGTTTTTCAGAATTTTTTTTCAATTCTGAAATACCGATAGAACGCAGATCTAGGATATTGAAATGTTATGTTAAAATATGTTTCTAAAGCATTTGATGCGTGCTTGCATGCACATATGACACATACTAATTATATCTTCCACTCAAAGCAGATGTGAAAAACGAAATGCTAAAAAAGAAAATTAGGGTTGTTTTGTTAAGACAGAAAAAGTGACTTTTAGCTCAAAACAAAAATTTGCCACCTGAACTGAGGTTTATGGCATTCTTTATTTCATTTAAGTAGTTGCACTCCACAACTGGTATGACAGCAAACCTTTTTTTTTTGCTTGATGTTCATTTTCTCTTTACTACTAATATAATTCAATTGAGTGCCCCCTCCTTGCCCCAGGAGGCATAGCTACAAGGAATTCAAACCGCTGTTAAGCAAAGAGAATGCCCTATCCAGATCTCCATGGAAATCAAGCTGGCTCATACTTCTCTATGGGAAGTAAAGTCTCGAATTGCTGAAGGTTAGTCCATATAAGCAAGTCCAACCCACATGGGATGACGAGGAGATGAAGGTCAGCAAAGAATATCCAGTTCTTTCTCTCTAAATGTGTTTTGCTTCACATCTGAAGTTGTGACTAGGAAGGGTTTGATGCAACGAAAGAGGAAGAAATAGGAAGGCAACACGAGATTTTTCTTTCCAGCATGTTTCATGCAGTCTTGGAAATTCTTTTTGACAGCACCTCATGTGTTGAAGAGGAATTCTTCAATGTGCAATCAGCAAGGGGGTTTCTGTAGATGCAGGTTGGCATATGGTATCTCAGATTTCTTGGTGACAAGTGGCATGTTAACAGAGCAACAGAGTAGCAGGGAAAAAGACATTTTGCTAATCACTCCCTGTTGCCCACACCCTCAGGCAGAATCATATTGCTTTATGCAGATGAGCTCATAACAGTTTCTTCAATTTAGCTTTTATATAAAAAAGTGCCAGCTCCTAACGCTATGTCAACAGGCACCCGAGGGCCTTCCACTTTACATTGCAAGTGTATTACTATTTAAAGATGAGCTTTTAGCTTAACATCATTGCTTGCCTTCAGAGTTTAATTACCGCCCTCCCCATGAGGCCCAATGAGCCATCCACTCCTCCCACGGGACTTCTGCCTGGCAATGATCTTTAACTAAATAAGTAAATGCCAAATAAGCACTTCTTAAAGATGCAGTGTCTTGTTTTCTGCCTGGCTTTGAAGCCTACAGAATCCAGGCTCTGATTTGCATCTCACTGGCAGCAAGTCATATTGACTTCAGAGATCTCAGTTATAAATCTGATCTCTGATAAAAACTAGAAAGGAGACTTAAACAGCAAAAAACTTTTTTCCTTTGCTGCTTCTTGTGCTCAGTTATCTTACATCATTACCTACAGGCAGACATAAATCACTGAAACAAGAGCCTCTTACACCCGGTTACACTACCTGTACATGTCTTACACAGCTACAGCATTCTAGACAGCATGCATTTGTTACAATACCCCTCCAAATTATCTTCCCGTATTTCTTTCCACCACTTTTGTCTGTAATAGAATAGCAGCATTACAAAATAATTCATTCCCTTGAAGTAAGTATCCAAGACTTAAAACGAGTCAACATAAATGCATTTAATTCTGCAACAAGTCAAGCTACAAGATACAGCGGCCGACAGACTCAACAGTGTCCATAGAAACAGGAATTTAAATGGACTTTTAAAGAAAGAAATAACAAAAATTGGCACAATCAAATATGACTTTTCAGATATAGCAGTATTACAAGGCAGCTACAGACAAAAAAGATTATCCCAATTCTCAGAATCCTATACTAAAACCACACTGGTACCAGCACATACAAAGCCAGTGAGAGATGAATAAACAATGACCTAGGACACAACAGATACTCTTGCAAGTGCCAGTCACTCAGCAAACCAAGAAACGGGGAGGAAATGCAGCACTACAAAACAGCAAAGAGTTATTGCAAACACTGTGAAGGATACATGAGGTACACCCTCCTCGCACCATCTATGCTTCAATGCAGCACACACAGCTGTGAGCGAGCTGGAAAGGAACGGAGCGAGTGATCTGCTTCACCTTACTTCTCTGGTAACAGGAAAATAACCCACTTTTGGCATGACCTATCGGAGTAGTAACCACGCCACTTCTTCATCTCAAAAGCCCTAGATATTTGGCTGTGGTTTCTACAGTACTGTTCAGCACATGTTGCAAATGGTACTGTGAATGTCTCTCTGGGATATGTGCCTGGCTTCGGAAACAAAATTCAGGCTCTACCATCAGAGGGGCTTTAAATAAGAGTGAGTCTGAACTTAAAATGAAACTTTTCAGCATATAATTATATAAACATAATGTGCTTTTTTGCCACATTTGCAAGAAAGCACTTTCTACCACTGTATTACAGAACATAAAATCTCTAATCGCAATGTTCTGGACTAGATAAAACTGAGTGTTTCAGAGGCATGACCATTCCTTCCTTTTAAAATACTAAAGTGAAAACTAAGCATGCACTTCTTGACTTATCAAGTCCTGTGCATGTTGCAGAGTTTGTTTAGTTACTGTGGCAAAGCAAAGCGAGGCAAGTGATTTGCTTTTCTGCTTTTTCCTTACACAAAATCATTCACAATAATTTCAGTGCAAGGACATGGCTACCTCTTTTTGTACGCAGTTTTAGCCCTGACTCACCGTTTTGAAACAACATAAACATACAGAAATAAGGTACAAAACCAGACTCTGACAATTCCTTTGAGAAGATTCTTCTTTGGCTTGACCAGATTTGGAGAATGGCTTTGTAATGAGTGTTCTGCTGCCAGTACACTTCTTTGAGCAAGACAGCTAATATAATAACAAGGTATGCAGATCCTGGACATAGATCAGCCATTGCTTGTGTCCTCCATGGCATGTAGCTGTTGAACACTGAATGAAAATGAAATTTAAAACCAGTTCCTCCCAGGCTGAGTGTCCTTTCAGGCTTCTATTTGATTGCATTATCAAAGGGACTAATTTTCGCAAGTGGGATCTCTGTTGGCCTGCCCATGACTAGACAGCGTGGCACCTCCTCTTCAGGCCTGCGCTCTCACCACTGCAAGCAAGTAGGGTGAGAATAGAAGGCTGGAAAAACACCAGAACTGTAAATATTAATAGATTCTCAGTATCTGCTTGTGGGGACAGAAGTGAAAGAGATCACCACTGCAATGGTTATTAAGGGAACAGTGACTTTCATCACTGTGTTCGTCCCTGGAGGTAAGGGCAGGAATGCTGCAGCCAGCAGGAACAGCCAAAATAGCGTGGAAGCCAGCAAGAGACCTTGAGCCAGCCAGACTAGAAAGACAGTAAAGCAGAGAAAGATTGCCACGACAGATGACTGCTACTGCAGAGCAGCAGTGAAAGCTTCCATATTTTCTGGACTTTAAGCACCTGTCAGAGTGGAGAGTTGCCAGGAGAGGGCAGGGAGCAGGGATCCTCCATCACAGCTTGTTCAAAATGGTCTTGGCTGGGTTGCTGTTTATGTGCAGACTATCCTCTGCTGACTCCTTCCCTAAGCAACTTCCTCCTCCTCTTATCCAGAAGAAGTCAAAGGGCTAATTGGGTCTCACATATTATTAAATCACCGATTTGGAAGAATTTAGAACAGCATCATAGAAGTTACTCGTACTTCAATGATGTAAGTTAATAAAAACAGGTAAATTAATATCAAATAGTCTCTTAAATTTTGATATCCAAGCATTAAAGAACCAGGTCTTTAAATACTATTAAACATTGCTGTCTTTAGCTAAAAAAACCTCACAGTTTTACTCCATCAGTAAAGACAACCTTCAACACCTCTACCAAAGCACATGGTTCACCAAAAGATTGTTTAGAACATGAGAACTAAGTCAGCATCAGTTTCCATCACCTTAGGTATTGTGTACCTCCACACATGGTGTCCATCAGGTCCAAGCAACGTACAATCTCAGGCAAGCTGCATTGAACATGTATGTAATGTGTATGCAACAGTGTACTGACACAGCAGCGTTGGTGTGGTTCCTGCTGACACAAAAGCTCTTGTCTTGCCAAAAGCTACAGAGGGCTTAGGGGTCAACACCAAAATTGTGACCGATGGCATACAGCTGCTGTAAAAATATAGCCCTATTAGTCAGAAATCACACACAGGTGATTTATTAGTCATATATCTTTTAAAACAGTCTGGGATTATGTTCTCCCTGTGTTTATACAGTTATTTCATCAGGGATGGAAGCGACCCTTACTAAATATGCAACTCTGGGATAATTTTCTGTTACAAAAAGATTACCATATTCCACTACTTTAAAGTTTGCTAGGTGCTGTTCTAGTAACAGTTCAACTAGCAGCTGAAAATTTAAATATTCATAGAGCATGGTAAGGCCCAACATGGATAAAAATATAGGAAGGTGGTTGCTTGGACCTTTATTTATTTCTTTCTTCCTCCCATCTAACCTTAGACACCTAAACATTGGGAATCACTGCCTTCAAGCATCATCAAAAAGCCAAAGATACATCCAAACTTCAGGACGTGTTTTAGGTGGGGCAATTTCCTTCCTGAAAATACTGTTTGCCCTCTATCAGCTGATAAAGACCAAGATAAGACTATTCATCAAAAGTGGGTGCAGGGGGACATGACTGTCTACAGTTAGAGGAGCAAATAGTTAGGGAGTGGATTTCTTTTAACAGCTTAAAATGTCTAATAGAATCATGACAAAGGTGATATTTGAAACCTATCAAGAGGTCCCATCCTACTTTGAAATAGTTAAAAGTATTATACAGGCTTAAGACTTATATGTTTGCTTATGTCTGTGTTTTAAGAAGAGAAAGACAGAATTTCCTAAAAAGATATTGGCAAATGAATCATTCTGGGAGTTTTCAGCTATTTTTTCCACATTAAATAATTACACTAAAGAATTTCCCATGTTACCCAATTTCTTAACAATGATATTCCAACTGTAAAATTAAACCTCTCCTGTGTCAGAAGACCTTTCTTGCATGGTTAAATGAAAGCAGCAAGTTAGGCTATGAGTAGCATAAACTGAAGAGCTGGATGCTATTATACAGCCTTCTTACAGATTTGCTCTTTCACTAAATATGATAATGGTATTATTTTATATACATACAGTAATCACTGAAATATGTCAGCTATGTGTAAACGAGTGTTAAAGATCAGATAAAACCAGATTTCTTATGTTTCAGACATGGATTACTGTTAAAATCCAACCCGGAAATTGAAGCAATCCTAAGCATCTTTTTTCTTTTTTTTTTTTTTTTTTATCAGCATTACAGTTCCAAACCATCTGTACTTAATTGTAAAACAACAAATTGCCTATAAACCAGCAAGGATTAAGAGGACAAAGCTTCTTACGGACAGTTTATATTAAAGAAATTTAAAGACTGCTAAGATCACAGCACTTCTTGTGTACTTGGATTATTTAAGTCAAGTCCCTATGTTTTTCTTCTTCTAAAATGGAAATATATACAGCATGTTGATTGTTACAACAGCATCAGTAAGAGGTTTATCAGGGTCTTAAGCTATGATGAGAAATCCATTGCTAGCTCAAGAACTTGCTAACATTTACTACTAAAGTTCATGCTTGGCAAGAAGACCGACTGCTGACCTCCAGTGTCCCACTGACTCACAGAATTGGAGAAACTGGGCCAGTAGAGTAGGATGGGAGGCATTTTGCACACCATGCTTCAAGTATAGCAAAGCAAATAGTTTCATTTATGCAGAATGAGGAACAGAGATTTGATTACAGCTGGGTGGGAGGGGAGAAATGGAGACGTGAGTCACCAAATGGGTCACCCAAGCACAGAATCTTTGCCATGAATGCCATTATGTCAGTTTGCTCCTGATGAATACATGCAATATACCAAGCAGCTCCAAAAATTTTTCAAGTGTCATGCCCATTCAGCTATGCTTGCATTCATTTTAATTTATTCTATTTGCTAGCCATGATTTGTTTCAATTACTGGATAGAAAGTAATATTATACAATTAAATAACAATTCATGAGATGCATAACTAATATCTACAAGTCAAAGTCAGCAGTTTGCCCACATGCCAACTACAGTACTCTTCATTAAAACATAATTTGTTGTATCTTCCAAATAAATCTATATCTGCAGAGGAGAAAAACCTGCATATCTGCCAACAGCAACTTCTTTTTTGGGGCTCTTTCTTCATGTGTTTAAGCTCCTCCTTTAATTCTTCTATTCTCTAAGATCTCCATTTTTTGTTTTTACAAGCTATATTCTTTCCTTTCTCAGATGCAGCTGTCCCAGCTGACCACAGTACTTATCACCCTTGCTAATGCTTACCTTCTCCCTATTGATTCCTTAATATTCTATGTAATTGTTTTCATAAAAAGGAAATGTTGTAAAACTGAGAAATAGAGCAGGAAATGTACTGTAACCATCAAGACCTTTTGAGAATCTTCTAAAGTTGTTTCAAAGAGAACATTATTTTGGAGAGAAAAGAAAAATCTTTAGAAAAAAAGGAAATTCAAACATTTTATAAAACACATCAAAAACTCTGAAAAAACTTTAAGTGGCATGCCTCCTAGGACCTCTTATACAGTAAATGAAATTAATTTGCTTTCAAAAATAGCTGGTAAATTATTTAGAGATGAGTAAGATGTTACAACTAAATAATCTACCACTGAAAATAAATATGCACTTTTTAATATAGTAGTAAATAATTGCGTGCCTGGCATACGGACTACTCTAAATGGTTTTTCACTCTTACAAAAGCTGTATAGTATTGCCTGAGTCCAGATTACAAGTTCGTCTTCAATACATTTTCTTTTATGTGTTAATTTTTTACTTCTAACACAAAAAGTCAAATATCATCTAGGACAGAGAGTAAACAACACCATCTATACATTTTCTCAGTTAAGAGTTACGTTTAAGATTGTTTTGTTTTATTTGAGATACATGCAAAAGGTAGAGGATGTCCTTTTTTTAAATTTTAAACAAGTCTTTAAACAAGAGTCTTTTTTCCCCCACTTCAAAGATTTTTATTACCAGCTGTTGCTAACATTTCTATTTTCATTTTGGTTACATTACTTTCATTAAATTAGCAATGATTTCAAAAGACTAAACAATTTTTAATTTTTTTTAGCAAAGGTAGCTCTACAAGCTTAAATTTAAATAAAATTTTAATTTCACTTCTAATTTGAAAAGATGACAAAAGGAAGATTTACTGTGATCTGGCTTCAGACTCAGTACTCTGCTTGAGCGCTCTGCCTTACTGGTTTTTCTAGCTCATAGATCAAATTAAAATTTCTGACTGCATTTTAAAAGCTGAAGACAAAATGTGCAAATCTACAAAAGCAGCACAATCTCCAGGTCAAATGCCTAGGGCCTCATAACCTCTTTGTCTCAAACAAAGATGTTTAATTTGATTTTTTATGCTCTTTTATATCCACACACATGCAAACTGTTCTGAGAAGTAATCTTTTAAAGGCAAATTTGTATATATGTGCTAAAAAAGTGCATTATGTCCATACCTGCTGGGCAAGACAGAGCTTCCTGAATGGTACAGTTCAGTAGAATCATGCTAATTTTTAAAATGGCCACAATCCTGAATTTATACTTCCATAGTTTTAAATTAGATAGATTAGATATTAGATTAGATAGATCTTGAAAATTGTGGTTCTTTAGCAAACAAAATCTAAAAAAGAACTTCTAATGTTCTGTAAGACATTTATTTGAATAATATCTTGTCAAAATGGAGGGCTGTTTTATCTATTTCTTGAAATTTCCAGACTTTTCTTACATTTCTTTTTCATTTGGAATTATGAGAAAGACTGTACAATTTAGTGTTAAAAAAAAAGTTAATCTATTTATTATAACACAGCTCACTAATACATATAGCTGACATAAACCCAACCCACAGCTTCACTCTTGTCCATATGCTAAGGCACGTCCTCCACAGGTCATACCTGTTAATTTTATAGTTCCCATATGTGGACACCATACTTCTGTCAATGAAACTGTTGCAAACCACAGGAAGGAAAACAACAACAACAACCACCAAACAAAAAAAACTACAAAAGAAACAAACAAAACCAAACCAAAACCAAACCAAAACCAAACCAAAACCAAACCAAAACCAAACCAAAACCAAACCAAAACCAAACCAAAACCAAACCAAAACAAACCAAACCAAAACAAAAAAGTGAGAGCCAGATCCCCAAGCACTAACTGCTGAGATTCCTCTCAGTCCCCAAGGAAAAGCAACTAAAAATACCAGTAAATGTGTATCCTGCCATATTTGTCTTCTCATTTTACTCAAAATTAAGGAACTTCCAAATTTTCTAGATTGCCTAAAGTGAGTCAGGAAGTCCAGGAATAGATGATAACTTCCAGCTTCTAAAAGTTTTCTAGGATCCAGTCTAGATGCTAGCCACAGTAACTACTCTGAAAAATTCTGATTTGTTCTAGAGAAGCTACCCTAGGGCTGCTGGACATCCCTAAAATTCAGATAAATATTTGCTTTTCATCAAAGACTTCAGAATATCACAGACTGTAAACCAGAAAACTGTCTGGAAAAACAAAAAAAACCCCAAACAGACAAAAAAACCCACCACAAACCTAAAAACACCAAAAACTTCCATTCATCGAAGCTCCTCAAAATGGAAGATTTGCTCACATTTTCCATTGGAAGAAAAAAAAAAAAGCCCAAGCCAACTGAAATATTTAGGCCTGTCAAAGTAAGGTAGCGAATGCTTTTTCAGGGTGCATTTTAGCTGCACTGAGGCATTTCAGGGTTATTCATGCCTCTTATTTCTCTTCCACACCCAGCCCTGCAGTCAGGACACATCTCTCAGGATGAGCCACCCTGACTCATGGCAATTTGTTTCCTCCTGCCTTATGGAAGATGCTGCTCAAAGAAGAAAGATCGTCCACAAAGAAAGACAACACTTTGAAAGGGTTAAAATTAAAATTAAATCTTATAATAATTAAGTATTATTATAATCTTATAATCTTCATAATTACTGAGTATACCAGGGGAATCCTGTTTTGTTTTCTGCTATACAAAGACACACATTCAAGGTCATAAAATGACTAATCCCGTGGACACAAATAGGAAAAAACACTATTTATGCATGGAAAGTTAACAGAACAGAAGCAGTAAAACCTTATAAAACCGGGAAGTATGACACAAACAGTGCAGTTTTTGTTACGATGGTAAATATATTACATAACAAAGAAAGTATTGCAGATATTGCTTCAGAACAATATAATAGCAATACTATTTATTTAATAATTAACTTGCTTCTTTGCATTCTCTCTAACTCTATCCCTTAGGTTCTGGGAATCAACGCAATGCAGCAATTAAGTTGCTCTTTATAAAAATTAAAAGATAAGAGGTCTCTTTCCATGGCTAGAAAGAGTTATGAAATAACACTCCCCCCCCCCCAAAAAAAAAGAAACATAAATTGCACATCAGAAATATACAGCTGATCTTTTTGACAACTGTTAAGAACAATTCCAATTACCTGGTTATACTACGGTTTGGTTGTAAACACCACACCCAACAGCTGTGTTCAGCTCCCTAAATACTAGCTGGGATGTTTTCATGAGTTCTGATTGATTTCCTAATATCATATCTGCCCTCATGGGAGAAAGAAAGAAAGACAAAATGGGGTTTCAGATTGATAAAAATCATCATTATCTCCTGACTGGCTTCAAACAACACCATCGGCCTCAGCATACAAGTATCAGCCTGGAGGAATCTGGAGCCTGGACATAATGCACCTGTCCCGTGCTCTCTAAATTGGCTCCCTACTGGATATCATGTCAAGTAAAAGAGTTCAGTGTGAACTTCAGTCTGCCTAATGATCAGCAACTGGGATACCTAAAAGACTGCCAAAAGCTTGAGGACTGCCTTTGCCTACACCAGCATCCTGGAACCAAGGAGAAACAGAGACACCCACACCAGTGCTCTTGTCAAGGGAAGTTTTAATAGCATTTTGCCGAGAAACTAACATTCTGCAGTGCACACAATATTAATACAGATTGCAAGTTATTGTAAAATGTTGGCCTTAACCACTCTGTCAAATTAGAAATCCACCTTTTAATTTCATTTGTTTCTCCTTTCCATTTGGTACGTGTTTTGGTGAGTCTTCCCTCCTTTTTTTTAGGAAATACTTTACTCTTTTGTTAGCTTCCCCTTAATTTAGGAACTGATATCATTATCATCAACTCTCATTCTCCCCAAGGTGTTTTGCCTCTATAAAACTGCTCCTTTCCTCAGCAGTCCATTCTGATCTTTCTTACCATAGATTTTGTTCTCTCATTTTTTTCTGTTTTCCCCAAATCTTCTTCTTCCATTCCTTTTCAACTCATTCACCACCACCTCTTTCTCCCCCATATTCCTGCTTTTTCTTCCAAGTCACTGAATTCCCTCCCCCACAAGTACATACAGTTCTGCTCCCAATAACAATTTCTCTATCTCTCCCTGACCTTGTCACATCTGTCAAACAAATTATATCATATTCCCTAAATAGGATATAAATCTCCGAGCAGGAGACCAGTGTCAGTCCATTCTCCTCAAGAGTTGCTTGTTACTGAAGTGGGGAATCACAGAATCACAGAATGTTGAAGGATTGGAAGGGACCTCAAAAGATCGTCTAGTCCAATCCCCCTGCCAGAGCAGGAACACCTAGATGAGGTTACACAGGAAGGGCATCCAGGCGGGTTTTGAATGTCTCCAGAGAAGGAGACTCCACAACCTCCCTGGGCAGCCCGTTCCAGTGTTCCGTCACCCTCACTGTGAAGAAGTTTCTTCTCATATTGAAGTGGAACCTCCTGTGTTCCAGTTTGAACCCATTACCCCTTGTCTTACTGTTGGTTGTCACCGAGAAGAGCCTGGCTCCATCCTCGTGACACTCACCCTTTACATATTGATAAACATTAATTAGGTCACCCCACAGTCTCCTCTTCTCCAAACCAAAGAGACCCAGCTCCCTCAGCCTTTCCTCATAAGGGAGATGCTCCACTCCCTTAATCATCTTTGTTGCCCTGCGCTGGACTCTCTCCAGCAGTTCCCTATCCTTCTTGAACTGAGGGGCCCAGAACAGGACACAAGATTCCAGATGAGGTCTCACCAGGGCAGAGTAGAGGGGAAGGAGAACCTCTCTGGACCTACTAACCACCCCCGTTCTAATACACCCCAGGATGCCATTGGCCTTCTTGGCCACAAGGGCACAGTGCTGGGAAGCAGAGGGATGGCTGTTCTTCCCCATTCATTTCCATCTACCTGCTGAGGAAACCATGTAAGCAAAGGGATTGTTAATTTTCCTACCCAAAATGGAAGAAGAGACAGCCTATGTAACTGGCCTAAGCAATACTAAGGACTGCTAGGGCACAGACCAAGTGGTGGGAAGCTCTGTTTTCTTACTCTGACAGCAGACCAAGGGCAACAAAAAAAAATGACTACAAGAGCTGGGCCAGCTGAATATCCCAAGGAAGAGACCAGCCCATCTGGTCAAAATTCCTAATAAATGGTTGCCCTATCAATGCCAGCCTAGGACCATGCTACAGACTTTGAAAACATCAGCAGAGGGGTTCAGATCAAAGTGTTCCAACTGTATTCTTGCATGCAGTTACATCAGAGAACCACCTCAAAAACAAGCAAGTTCAAAATGAGATTCGCCTCATCCAACTTTGACAGTCTGAGATAATCAGGTGGGCACCCTCTAATCAATGGAGAGATTAGGACCTTTCCAAAAGCGGACGTATGTTGTTCTAAGGAAGGTGCCTTAGATCAGGGAGGTGAAATTACTCACCCATTTTCGTAGCTCATCAGAGAGAGGAGATGAAGATGGGTAGTTTTGTTTAGATCACTGGAGAAGATGAACCTTTTCCACGATATGCAGTGTGCCACCTCCTGCTCTGAAAGACTACCCCAGTATAACAAGCACTACTACCTTCCAGTGTTTGCAAGTGAAGCAGATAGTGGTTGTCTAGAGTGGAAAAATATAATGCAGAAAGTATTAAAAGAATCTTATATGCTGTTTGGGTGCAATAAAACTTCAGGCAGTGATGATGAGGACTCTCTAAGCTCAATTTAAGCTGTGAAGAATCCTATAAGACAATGAACTTCTAGGGAGAGTCAGCCCTATCTGGCTATGTTTTAATTGCATCCTTAAAAAACCTGTTCCGAGTTGGAGCAATACAGTTTTATGGAATCTGAATTGACACATTACTTAGAAAACTTATTTGGAGGCAGTCATTACTGCTCCATGAAAGTAGTTTCTCTGCTGCAATAAACCAGGTTTATTGAGTAGTTGTCTAGTAATCAGTCTGCAGTATGATTATTATTATTTGCTATCACCTGACTTCACTCTGCATTTAGTAATGTTTGACAGATGAACAAAGTTACCCAAAGACTTTCACCTTTCACAGTGAAAATATTTTCTAAGGTATTTTGAGAAGCATTGTATTATCATACACATACACACACAACTTTATATTTTATTTTAGAGGACATCACAGAAAAGGAAAAGCTTAGGTACTAAGTCTGCTTTGGTTTAACTGTTCCAGTCAGTTCTTCTCTGATAATCCTGATGCCTACAGTTGTTTGTTTCATAACTCACCATGTGAGTGCCTGCTGGAAGTGATTTTAATACCTGATTGCTCTTGGCTTCAAGTAAAGAAATGTCCTTCATCAGGGACAACAAGATAGGGTTCATGAGAATTTATGAGCCAATGGTTAGATGTGACTACTGGGAAGAAATCACTTTTATTATGTGCATAAAATGGTGTTTGGATTAAAGGACAACTACATTTCTCAAGATGACAACTAATCCAACACCTTAAACAAGAGAATAATGCCTGCAGTTTGGTGCTTGATTTTAGTGACTTTTATGTAGGTTTTCACTTTGACTTACCTAAGAATATAAGGGATAAGTGATACACAATGGATATTTAGATTTTATGTTTCATAAAAAGGTACATTTGACAAAAAATATTTTCTGTAAAACGAACATTGAAACCTACTTATATACTAAAGGTAAGACTTGAAAACAACTCTGAAGAGACATGAGTCACAGAAGTTTTCTTGTTGACTTTCCTTCAACCACATTTCTGAGAGTAATCAAGGTGACCTCAGAGGTGTTGTTATCATAAGTGTTAGTAAAGATAGCTGCTATTTTCTGCCAAAATGCATGATGCTTCTAGCAATTAATACACTTTGCCTTTGCCTTAAAGGTATGATTTGAGACATCAGAACCTGATGGATCTATCCAAAAACAACTCATTTAACTATTATAATTTTTGTACATGTTGCTATATGAATAACCTTAGTCACAGGGGTTTTCTGTTGTTATTGTATAGTAATATTATGAATAATAGAGAAGAAAATAACATTGAAGGCTCACCACAACATAACTTTTGCAAAGAGAAGGAATTTGGGGAGATTTTAAGAAAAAACACAAACTCACCCAGCAATAAGAGAGAAACAAGAGATGACCTGGAAGCTTGAAATGTTGCTACCACTTCTCTCCCACACATATCAAATGCCATTTTTACATTACAGTTCCTCTGTTGGTAGACCCAGTTTAGGAGATTCTCCCTATTAGACTGTTTTATGCTCTCTCTGCCATGTCCGTGATGGATTCCATTGACTATCACATCCCAACACAAACTAATGCAAAACAAGTATTTTCTTTTTTAATTATTACTTAAAAGTGAAAATTTCATATTCAGAGACTTGTCATGCAAGGCTGATTCCACAACTGAGCTGGTCATATACTACTGCAAAGTGAAAGGAGTGATCAGCTGAGAGAGGAAACTTAACCTGGAAGAATATCTCTCGGTATTTTAGGAAGCCATTTTACTATTTGGATCTCAGCAATCACACAAAAAAACCCAGTTAAAATGGTGGGTAATATCCTGTGGAGGTGTCAAGGAACAAGTCACTTGCAGAGAGTGGGAAGAAGGCTGAATGGGAAACTCCTCTGGCCAAGTCTGCTGTTGGAGGATTAGTAACCAAACGCAAAAAGATAATAAGGACTGTGACGAGCAGGGATGTCTTGCTCTGGAAGACAGGACCAGTTTCTGCCCCAATACCCAAGTCTTGGACAGTTAATCCCACTGCAGGGTGTTTCCACTGTAGCCGGCTCAAATGCACAGCCTCGGGCACTGAGCTAAACCAGCTGAGACAACCCTGCAGTTGGGCAGAAAACTCAAAGAGACCCAGGTAGACATCTGGAGCTAGAACACTCCTGCTGGTCAGCTGGATCCCTTAACTTCATCCACCTGGGTAAGTGAATGCAGCTGCACTGCACAATTACACTCCAGTAACAGGCAGTGATTTGTTTGGTGGGCATGATGGCAGGACTAGCATTTGATAAGCTATAGTCATCTGGAGCTTCTCTGTTCTTGCTTTATTACCAGCTTTAGTTGAGTAGCCTTTCACCACATAGTAAGTAACCTCCCTTTCTTAAAGTATTCAGCTATTCAAAAGAAATTATTTGTGTCAGGTGAAATCTGACTCAGGGAAAATTTGAAGTGTAGCTTGGACTCAAATATTTATTGAGGGCAAGAACAATAGAGATGTGTTCTGAGAAGATTAGATTTGCAGCATTTGTTTCGTAGTCCTACCAGTGAGCGCTTTTCTTTCACATATAAGCCTGCTTTTCACCTTTCTCGGAACAGCTGAAGGACCATGCAAAAAGATTTTTTTTTTTTTCAAAAGAAAAATCACTATTGTCTGCTCAAAGTCTTCACTTGAAAATCAACAGTCTGTGCCTAGGAATCAACTAGGAACAGAGGGAAGCAGAACAAAGTACCAAAGTAAGATAGAGTTAAGTATTTCTGAATATACCACTATGCTCAAGGCAGCTACACACCCACACAAATTTCTCATACAGTCTTAGTGGTACTAAGTTTACACTCGAGGGTATTGTCTGTATGAGAGTTGCACAATCCTCCTGTGACAAGAGTTTACAATACATGTTTTAGATCAGGCAGAACGGTGTGATATCAGTAAGAAATATCTGATGTTTTTTTTAAAGTTTATGGACTTGACTTGTCATTGTAGCTGCTTATGAATAGCTTCAAAGAAAGAAAAAAAATTAGTCCAGTGTAAAAAGAAATGTTCCAGAGAGAATAAAATTATGCCAGCTGGTCTTTCCCTTATTTTCTTCTGCTATTAGACCTGAAGATCTGAAACCAAAAATTCATACCATGATTATTCAAGTCTTGTTACAGATTTGGTGCTGATTCTGTTTAGATACAGTCAAGAAAACATTTATGGACTGCTTTTTTTCAGCTGTCATAAAAAAGCCACCTCGCAATTTATTTTCCTCACATTTTTTTCAGCAGATACATTTTAATATAGCAAGATTCATCACCATAGGTAATCAGACACCTTCTGCTCCAGCAGGAGGTACTATACTTCCGTGGCAATTGCTGTTGCCCTCCTAGAGTATATTTCCCAGATATTTAGATATTATTTAACTGCTGCTCCCTTAGCTCAATACTACTATTTCTGTCTAATTAAATGAGACTGTAGTTGAACATGTCATTATACATTTCCTTCCTTCCTCCAGTCAATGATCCTTCACCAGTTAAGTGCTTCAGACAGGAAACTGGCTGTAGATTTCAAGAAAAACTTTCCTTGAAAGTTCCAAGGACACCATTTGATAGGATTTCTAGTTCTCCTATACAACTTTATTTTTCTCCCTTTGCCAGATATTTTGCTTGGAAACACAAAGAAGAACATGGAAAGGTGGGATACAGTGAGGACATGTACAACATTGCATTTATATTCCTTGCTGATTCTCAAGAGGCAACACAAAGAAAACTGATGAAATCCGACCAGGGAGCTGACACTGTACGAGAACTCATCAGAAGTTAAAAACTTCAGTTGAACCTCTAAAGGATTTGTGATTCAAAATGGAAAAAAACCCAGTCATTAACTGGAAGGATCTATTGAAGTTGGTATAAACTAGATTGTAAAGGACATTTAAGCGCAAGCTTTGTTTTCAGCTTCTGCCTACTGGTAAAGGTGTAAAATTCAGTCAGTCAGAACAAAACTATATGTTAGACAAAAAGGCTAATGACATCGCTTGAGTCCATTCATTTGATAGGAAAGGATGGTAAACCTCTCCAACTACAAGAAAATTTGTTGTAACATACCTCAGTGTTTAAATTCATTCCATTCCAATGACCTCTTAAAAATTATATTAAGATTTATTTAATTAAGGTCCACAATTTCCAAAGAACCTCTCAGTCACTAATTTGATAACTCCCCTCAAAGTTTCTTACTTGTATGAAATAGCCTGTTATCTCTACATCTTTCCTGTTTATTGTCCATGTTACTCATACCTCATGCTAGGACTCTGACTATCCTGAACACTTACTTGAAAGTTCATTAATAAAAACTCAACTTTGATTTATACAGTATACTTTCCTCTGACACATACATAAAACCACAAGCCTTAACAAGAATATTATCTTGCATTTATTCTTCAACGATAGTAACCATATGCTGAAGTACCTCTCTGTTCACCAGAGTTCATTGAAATAAAAAAAATGGCATGAGTATAACTAAACTAATTTACACATTCTTTTACCAACTTTGAATCATGCCAAACTGTATCTCATCAGTATTTTTGAAAATGAAACATCATAAAAAGTCAAAGAAAACACATTTAAAAAGAAAGAAGTCTAGGGATGCACATGCACATTTCTCCTGTGAGAATTATCAGCTCTTAAATTCTCATTTAAATCCCCTAATATTAATTTGTTCAAAAAGTGTATCAAAGGTATTAATAAAAGACAAGTTCTGTGATGCAAATACTTTTTAATTCTACTTTTACAGACCTATTCATTGTTAAACAGCTATCAGCATTTCTACCATTTTATAAGTTATGTTCAATCTACCTTTCCTCAGTTGGAGGGGTCTGAAATAATCCTGCAATTTTTTTTTGTCTAATTTATGATGGTGAAGCTTTATTGAGCATGTAACAAAAGAAAAGCTCTATTTATATTAAATTTACAATGCATGTAGCATTAATAATCCAGCAAACATGAATTGTCCCACTCTGCTTATTTGACCAGTGTGGCACAGTTTTACTTCTCTAGCTTTATAGTGTACTAGTAATGCTGTAGATTTTGTCAAAGCAATGAGGAACTTGGGAATGCATTCCTGCAAAGACATTGGGTTACTTAACCTTAGCCAGTGAGTGAAGAAGAGAATAGCAATGTGTCAATACCATGAAACAGAGACTTTGTCTTTATCAGCTTTGCATAACCTTAGACCAAAACACTAAATATGCTTAATCCCTTCTTGTGTGTATTCCATATTACTCCTTGTGAAGCTACTTCTTGAAGTGCTTAATTATCTTAAGCATCTAAAACCATCAGTATTTTACCTCTTTAATTTATTAATGAAACTATTTTCAGTTTAGTGTTTATTTTTCCTCTGGCATGCTTGCACATGTTATGCAGTTGATTTTTATTCTGTAAGATATACTTCTGTATTTATAGGTTTCTAGAATATGGTGATTTTTCTTTGATCTTTTTTTTCCTTTTGATCTTTTTTTTTTTCCCCACCAGTAAAAGCTGTACTTCTATACACCATTTTTCCCAGATAAGACTTTTAAACCATCCCTTTCTGTTTTGTTTTCACCACACTACTTGTTTCTTGCCTGCTTTATCTTTGGATTTCACAACAGCACTTAATAAAGTTACTTTATTACTCACTGTTTTTTGAATATTCATTTCGTAGTAACATCATTGATTGAACTGTAGAGTGCTCTAGCTTGTTATAACATTTGCTTTCTTTCCACTACATCACACATGTTTCCTATACTAATTGATTTCTGCCTATTCAAATTCTTGAAAGCTTATATTATGCTGCTGTGGTACTGTATTCAGTCTTGCTTAACCCACTGCATTTAATAAACTTAGGTATACTGTCATTATAATGTCTACATTTCCAACCAGACCTTGTATTAATAATTTGCAGGTCCAAGATAGTTCCCACCTCTCCTTGAAATCTCTGTTGTTTGGGTCATGATACAAACCCGCTTTAAGCCTAAGCAAAGGTCTGATTTCCTACATTTAAGTCTTCCAACAAGTGGCTATGCATTGTATATCCCATTTGTAAGGTCCTCTATGGCTCCCACCTAACTGTAGGTAATCCAAGCACTTGAAACCCTATTTTGGTTTTAAATCTGTAGAACTAATGTCTTTCCTTATGTTTTGACTTATAACGCTTTCTGCATCTTTTTTCTTCCATCACTAGTTAGGCTCACGATGATTACTTTCAAAAGGTATTTAAGGGAAGAACATGATAGGAGTACAGAGTACTTCAGGTAGGAAGGGGCCTCAGGTGGTCTCCAGTCTAACCTCATGCTCAGAGCAAGGTTGCTCCATTGGTCTTGAAAACCTTCAAGGCTGAAGATGGCACAACTTCTCTGAGCGCCCTGCTCCAGCGCCCGGCTGTTGTCATGGGGACAAAGTTTTTCCTCACACCTAGGCTGAAGCTCTCATAGAATGCGGGGCAACGGGCACAGACTGAAACATAGGAGGTTCCATTTGAATATGAGGAGAAACTTCTTTACGTTGAGGGTGCCAGAGCCCTGGAACAGGCTGCCCAGAGAGGTTGTGGAGTCTCCTTCTCTGGAGACATTCAAAACCCACCTGGACACATTCCTGTGCGATCTGCTCTGGGTGAACCTGCTTTAGCAGGTGGGTTGGACTAGATGATCTCCAGACGTCCTTTCCAACCCCAACCATTCTGTGATTTCTTGTTGTCACTCATCTTCCTGCCACACACCTAAGAGTGGCCTGCTGTATGTCTCCCCTGCAGCCAAGACTTGCTGTGGTCTTCTGTCCAGCTGTCTGCCCCAACACCCAGGGCCTTTCCCACAGACCTGCTCCCCAACCAGGCAGTTGGCAGCCCGAGCCCTGCCAGGGGCTTGGTCCATCCCAGCACCAGGGAGAGGAAGGTGGGTTCATGAAGATGGAGATATAGAAATCAGGAAGCACAGCTCCTACTTGTCTGAAGGAGCACAGATGCTGTGCGCACAGATGAGGCAGCAAAACTGAAGTTTGCTCCCTTCACACATATCTGCTTTCTTATTTATTGTAAGTTTCAATAAAATAAAATAATTAAAAAGCAAACAAACAAAACAAAATTAAGAAAACAGTAGGGTTTTGATTTCTGAGTTTGCACCTTCCATTCTTAAAGAAAAAGACAGAAGAGATCCCTGAATATGGCATCTTTAGGATTTGCCATTGAGCTCCAGTCCCATGCTGAGGCAGACTGAAGCTCGCTAATCATGGTGTTTTCTAGCCAAGAATAGCACTGTTATCAGCCACATGCAGGCTTTGACCCCCAAAGGCTGCCTATTGTGCAGCAGGCCAGCAGCATCTTAGGCCGCCAGCAAGGACAATAGATTGACCTGCTCAGCTTTTGCAAATTGAAGCTGCCTGGAAAAAAAAAAAAAAAAAAAGGTTTAATACCACTAGCTAGCTGAGAAGAAAAAAAAAAAATCAAGAATCTTCAGATGTCACTGGCAGAAGCAGATACCTGTAAACCTGTAATGAATCTGATCTAGAGAGCGAAGAATAGTGTTTCAGAACAGAACAGTTGAATGTATTTAGCCAATTAAGGACACTGCAGGTTTAGATCACACACTATTTCCAAATAAACAGAAAGATGAGACAATAAACCACAGAAACATTGGAATGAAAAACAGGTACTGCAATGAATATGCAGCAAAATGCAAAAATAAGAGAAAATTGAAATAATACTAGAAAAAAATGGAAAATAGTTCTATTTTTTAAGACTACCAGTTAAAAAGGAAAAAAGGGAAATAAAAAGAGAAAATAATAATCACAGTGAAATTCACTTTGTACAAGGACATTTTCCTTGCAGAGACAGTATGGCTTTCTGGAATGTTCTAACTGCTAAATAGGTTAAAAGATTAGTGACACTAAGAAAACAAATTTTCAGCAACACTGATGCTAAATGTTTTCCACTGGGCTATAAACTCTGTCCATGTTGGGTTTGCAATAAGGGGTCTGTATACACTTTACTAATACACACACCAAAAAAAAAATATTCCATTAATGGCAATTATACACATACAAATAGCAAACTATACAAAAAGCATGAGGTAAGAGCACTAATTTAATTTCTACCCAGCGTGTTTCAAAGGCACATATCCCTCCTATTTTTCTTATTTAATGATACATAGCATTGTGTTGACAAACTGGTATTTGAGCCTTAATAACAATAATAAATAAATTGTTCCTGTGTAGAGGTGAATACATCCCTTCACAAGGAAAACTACACCCAATGTCAGTGCTCACTTGTCCAGTGCCTCACAAATGCAAATTTCTGAGCTTTCTAGCCTTGAAGATTAGAGAACTCAACTGAAAGGTCTTAGCAAAAAAATACATATTTAGACGACTAGTCCACGAGATGTGAATGTACGTATATTAATCATGAACAATGCTTAGTAAATGATAGCAAATACCATTTGGCTTTAAATAATTCATCTCTATGTATTTAAATGGCCTGACATAGAACTGCAGTTGGAGAGGAACCTTTCTGGTCTGCAACATATATATCACATTTTTACCATCTTTTCTAAGACTAACCACAGGAAAATATCTTGACTAATTAAAGCAAGATTCTCAAAAAAAAGTAAATATTTATTTTCTCAAATTAAAATAGCACATCCCACAGACTTCAAGGTAATAAAAAGAAATATGCCCAATATAACAGCCCAAAATAATTTTTCATGTAAAAATTAGTGCCAGTCAAAATTCACAACCATTTCCAGACTCCTTTGTATCATAGAGTTATCAGCTTTGGAAAAACGTTGAGTCATGTCATGCTTAAAATGCATCCAGACCTGTGACTTTGCACTCAAATCATCCTTTATAAACCACATGTGAAGCATTTGCAATTAACAGAAAAAAATCTCTATATAATAACTGTATTCCTGATACTGCAAAATCAACTTTCAAAAGGCCTAATACTTCAATTTAAGCGACATTATATATTGCAGATTTCAAAGCTATAGAACATGTTATTGCTCATTCGAACAGAAAGAAGGTCTTTGCTGTAGAACTGAAAATCCAGTTCACTATTCTATCATAACGTGTGTAAAAAAAAAAGCAAAAAAAAAGAGCACAGTTTAGGTTGTTATGCTTTGCACTGATAATTATCTGATTCTGTATGCTAGAATTTGTTATCATGCATTTATCTTCCTTTCTGGGACTCACCTGGGTAATCACATTAGAAAGTAGTCACTGTGGTTTCAGAATAAGATGAGGATCAATTTTTGACAGGTCACCATTAGAGACAATTAAAAGGAGCTGCTTCTAGCAGTTGGGGTTACTCTGGTATGCTAGTTTAATGCAAACTATACAATCAATCCTTAATGTACATTTCTTTTAAGGACTGAATTAATGTTTGATTGAATGAACTCAGACATTTTACAAGTCCAAGCAACCGAAGTACTTAGAGTTATCAGACAAATACTAATTCAAATAATGGCAAGGATGGAAGTACAAAAGCTGAAATGAGGTGGGTAGTTGGAAGAAAAGAGTTGCACAATTATCTTCAGCTCACATTGAATTTCCCTTTTTTAAACGAAAAGCCACACACAGTAGATGGTAGCAGGGAGAAGAATTAATGGTGCACGGCTGGTCAGGTCGCAGTCCCCAGCGGCAGCACGGCTGCCATGACAGGGAGGCCAAGGCCTGGCAGCCGCATGCAGCCTCTGCTTGGGGCTCCAGGGGATCTCTCGCTCCAGCTGCCAGACCTGGGCCTGGCTGAAAGGCTGAAGCAAAGCTGGGTTCACAGATCTGCCTACCAGGCTGTAGGCAAAGGAGTTGCCTCCCCATCTCCCAGTACAGCGCCCCGGCGTCCCTGTGCTCCCTTTGGCCTGTGCACTGGAATCAGGGAGCGACGGGGGAAAGACAGTGTAGGACACCTGGGGTACCACATCTTGGATGGGGTGCAGACAATGACCCACCTCCCCCACACACACCTGGGGCTGCCTCCTGCCCTTCAGATGTGAAATCCAGTAAAACCATGGCAACACAATCCACAAAATGCCACTAAATGCACAGAGTAAACAAAAATTGAGCAGGCTTTTTCTCCACCTACAGATCCTGTTTAATGTTTATGTGTTTACCATGCTACAAAATCCATGGAAGCGAATAGAAAATTAGGTTCATGACATAGTAAAAAAAATGCAAACATGCAAACTGATAGCTGAACTGAAATGAAAACAGTTCATTCTACTCCACACAATGCAGTCAAAAAATGTAACATTGCATTTCCCGATCTGATCTGCAACCATAACAGACTCCTGGTATCACTAATTAGCAAGATGCCTACATTATTACTTGGCCTCAATTCTTAAGTTTAATGTAGTCTGTGGCACAGTCTGGGATATTGGTATGTAAGGTTCTGGCTTAAATTTAATAAACATGATACCTCTGGTATAAAATCTAAGAGGCTGAGTACAATTTTGAAAATAGACATCAACACCAGGATTTGAATGATGGCACCAATGGGCCACCTTTGAAAACTGAAATCATTAATTAAACACAGAGAAAATAAGATGTTACAAGATGAAACTTAAAGATATGAGCTCACAATTTAGTTTCATGACTGAGGCATACACATGCATATGTTCCCCAAAAACAGACTTGCAGAAATAATTTTTGAATACAGATCTGCAAGAGTTAAACATCACAAACCTGTAGCTATGATGGCAGAAGCCTACTTTGCATCAATCTATCCAAGAAGAAAAACCCATTTTCCATAGAGATTTTTTGAGAAGCTAGTTAAAACAACAAAAGAGGGGTTTTTTTCTGGCTGGACTTGCATCTCTTTGGTAGGAAGTATATGATGGAGTCACTAGATCCACATAAAGAATTTACCTGGCCCCTGAAGGTCCATTTGTTCAAACCACAAATAGAGACAAATATACCCTTACTTGGCTGATATGATCAAAAGGAACTGTTGGGAAAGCACGCAAGTCTAGGATATACTTCACTATGATGAGAGCAAGAAGTTGGATGATGTGCCCTATGAGCTGAGCTTCCCCCACTGCAGTCACTTCTTTAGCAGACTTTCAGTGAGCATCGCTGGGCACCTGCAGGCATCGGACTTGCTCACATCCTGTCTGAGCCAGGAAAGAGCTTTTCTACACAGAGAAACCTTCAACCATCCCAGGGCAAAAGTTTGTCTAAAAGACCCCATATAACAGAAAACTCCATAGATAAAGGCAAGCCCTCAGTCTACTTCCCCAGTCTCAAGCACCCGGGGTGGTAACACTGACTGATCTTTGAGAGGATGGAAGGAGTAGCGGCACAACCGAAAAACAATACACATTCACCTTCACTGATGTTTCACCACTTTCCTGAGGCAGCTGAAATTTAGTAAATAATCAGATTTTATCTAGATCCCTCAAACTTTCAGTGTTGGTAGGCATTTGATTTTAATCCAAGCTAAATCACCTAACCTTAATAAAGGACTCAAGTTTTGAGGAAAGAGACTGTGCAATGATTTAGGCAGAGCTGGATATACACTGACATGTTATTCTGTTGTCTGTATCAGGTACAATTGGATTTACCTGTAATCTATGCCCTTTCTCCTCTATCAGGGAAAGATACAAGACAAGTGGTCATTCAGATTCAAACTATCTGATATAGTTCTCCAAACAAAATTAACTGGCTCTGGTATTTATACAAGTGCATCTGTTCTTTTGCCCCAAATTATGCAGATAAAGTTAAGAATACATTTTCATACTAGTGTGAGCACCTGGTGCCAGAAGTATCCAGCAAGAGGCATAAGAGATCCTGCAAAAAATGACAGTTTCACAAACACCCCTTCTTATATCTCTTGCTTATCAAATCCTCAATCCTTGTATTCCTGAAGAAAACGAGGCAGGGTAAGACAGAAGAGAAAAAAGACTTATTTGGAGACAAAAGCTTCATCTTCATGTACAATATCTGAGAAATTATTTCCACTGAGTACCACAACAAATTTGAGATGAGTATGAGATGAAAGTAACACCTTAGTCGAAATATATTTGTATCACTAAGTGTTACTGCAGATATAGCTTGGATAAATATAAGTACATTAGAGTTAAAGGAAGCGCAGTTGAGACATATGTAACAATTGAATTTCTACATCTGTAATTCAGCAATGATTAACCTTACTGACAATCCTGGAAGATAAACTTCTCTGAATGTAGATATAGAGGTAGAAAGTCATCTTTCTTTCTTATACCTACAGGTGTTTGCTTATACTTAGAGTTTATTTCATGAGACATACAGGGAGATTTAAGTCCACTGATTTATACATCATCCTTGACCTGAGACTAAGAGCAAGTGTTTGCAGCCAGTGTTCCAGTCACTCAGCAGGAAGCGAATGTAATCAGAAAATGCAGCAGAGAGAGGAGAGAAGCAAAAATATCCATCCTCAGTAATATGAAAAGCATGTACAGATACACAAGGTGCATTATTCACTTGTAACCAACTGTTAAAACTTAACCAAGGTGTTGAGGAGCACAATGTGAATGGAAAAATGAAATGAGGTTTGCTCCTACTCTGTCTCCAAAGGATTTGTCAACACAAAAGGTGTTAAATGTTCAGTACCACTAAAATAAAAATTCCTTCAGAACTTCAAGTATCAATACTTATATGTTAAAAAGAAAGAAAAAAAAAAGGAAAAAAAGGATTTTTTAATGGCCTGCATTGCAAAGGGAAATAATAAAAATTGTGTGTGTTTTACTATGTTAAAATGCTTCTGCATCATATAGAACTAATGGCAACAGCCCTCACAGAACAAAGCAAAACTTTCATCCAGAAAAGATTTTTGTGCAATCTTTGTGGGAGTTTAATTGTTTTTTATATGCAGTACATGACCACCTGCTCTGAGCACTAGCAATTTTTCAGAGCTATATTTATTTTTAGGCGTTTTGCAAAAGCTGGCTCTCCAACCCCAAAAGTGAAAGCATCACATTAATCAGATTCCCTTCTATGCGTACATTATAGAAGTTTTCAAGTCACAATATATTTTAAAATCCTCCATTCATCTCCCTGATTCAGTGCTTAAGGGGTGTCTCATACAGAGTCTACTGTATGTTTCGTTTAAATTCTAGTGCCGTCATCTAGTCTGAGAGTCTCAGCTTCAGGATTCTTTGCCCGTCACCTTCAATATGTGTTACTATGGGTACTGGAAAGCCTATTACTGTACACAGACAAGAGCCAGAAGAAAGAAAAGGCACATAGATTTGTAGCACTAACAACAGGGGAAAAAAAAAAGGCAAAGGGGAAGAAAATTCACAGCCACTAGCAGGATATAATTTTGTACAATATCTTTCTCTTAGAAAAGTTGAAAATCTTAATGTAGTTAGAACCAAAGAAAAAATAGAGATCAGCATTTTCACATAGAATATATATTGCACCCTGTGTTTTTTCTATACTTCTCACTTCTGTTGGAATAGTATCGGAAGTAAATAACATTCACATAAGAACAGCACTCTGTCAACAAGTCTTTTTTACCACTGAAATAATCAATGAAGAAACAGCAATCTGCCCTGCAGCCTTCTGCACTCTCTAACGTCTACAATAAGATTTCTACACACTGGCAGTCAATACAGTTCAATTAATGTTTAATTCATGTTTTCTTCCTGAAGCAAGATGAAAAGACAGAACATTTATCAATAGCAGAGATACAGCAAAAACAAACACTTTTTGTTCCAATATTACCATCCTTTTGAGATGGAAGATACTATAGCTGAGAAAAGCCAAAATGTCATCTGCCATTTATTTTCCAGAACTGGATTGAGTTCTGCAGATAATTAAATAAAAAAAATAGTGTAAGAATACATGGTGAAGGGAATTCTTCAGCAAATGCAGCCAACTGAAGCAGAACATAGCCGGTTTTGTTAATTTCAGTGAGGATGTTCTGGAAACTATACACAATCCCATAATATCAGCTAAAAACTCAGTCTCACTAAAAATCTTTTACTTTCTGTCCTGGTTATTTCTGGTTATCAGCTAGACTGTTGGTCATCGAAGTGAATGCTGACTGCTCCTAAGAGGCTGGCAAAAAACTCCCTGCTGAACTGTCATGATCCCTCTCTCGACAGCAAGCATTTGCCTTGCTGAAGATACAGAGTCTTTTATCTCCATGGCAGGCTTGACTCAAACATCCAAGGCTCTAAAAATAAGACTTTAAATCTAATTCATGTCTACAGCCTCCCTAATCACCCAGCAGGCTTCAGTAAATGTTTTTTCATTGTTTCCTTTTTAGCTTCTTCTGCTTAAGCGGCAGATAAAGTTATTCATGGTATAGTTGCGCATCAACCTCTTGCACCCCGACATGAATCTTAGTCATTCACCAAGAAAGGCTGGTGAAGAGAGAGCATGAGCCAACCAGGGCTCTCTTATATAGTTAACATCTTCAATATTTTGATCAGCTGTGATAGTTTAGTACAAAATATGCTCTGCCCATTATCTTGAAATTTCTCGTATCAAAATGTTGGAGATTTCACAGAAACAGAATGAAAATTGCTTTGTATTAGATGCTGGACCAGTGGGAATGACAGAAGAAAGCTGACATTTCCACATACTTCCCACAGTACCAGACAAAGTATTTTACACAAAAGACATCATTCTGTACTGAAGACATAATCTACAGCACGTGCCAAGAGAGCAAAATGCCATGACCACAGGCTGATTAGAGGAGGAGGTATCATGTGAGGTTTTGCTTGGTTAACACCACCCTGGAAAAAAAAATGGTTATATAGAAGCATAGCAGCAGCAGTTCTGTGCTGAGATACACAACAAGCACAAGCAACAACATTCGGAAACTTTCATGCCAGGGTTTGGAACCACCAGAGACAACTGCAGACATCAATAAGCACATTGTGGTTTTTTGATGTCTTCCTGAGGACATACCTAAATATTGTGAAAAATTATTATAAAAATACTGAGAGTAGTGACCTGGATCAACAAATAACTGATATATCAAACAGGACATAACATTCTGGGTGAGGCTAATGAAAACATCAGGTCTAGAAAACGGGAACCAGGAAGAGATGCTGAAGGAGTGGATGTTGTTTACTCTAAATAAGAAAATACTTTGAAAGAGTAAATAGCAGTCTTCAAGGACACTTATTGTGTAAAAAGCAGGTTGAAAGTAGAAGAGAGAAATGTTTTGCTTCATCCACCATAGGCCTGACAAGGTGGATTTATGTTCAGTTCAGAAGAACTGTTTGATTGGGAGTAAGATACATGGGCAAGGAACAGGTGACATGAAGGTCTTTGACTTTAACAAGTTGGCCGAACATGTCTCAGAAAAGACATAGACATCAAGTGACCCTACTCTCAGGCAGAGGGAGGGGCCAGGTGATTTGTCAAGATCCTTTCCAGACTACTCTAATTGTAAGGTTGCACAGACCATGAGCAAGAACAGATGACATCGAGTGTAGGCATCCATCCATAGATGACATCCATAATGTAGGCTCCTGGATAATGAAGCACTTGGTGTAGGCTGACGAGAACAGGGTTCAGTATGTTGTCTGCATACTTAGAACAAATCTACCAGTATTGGAAAACATTGAGAGAAATAGCTGTTTATGTAAAGAGCATGACTGTATATGACTGATTTACCAGGGGCCAGTCACATGCCTAACAAACCTGTTCCCTATGGACTGGGGTGAATGATCATTCGTCAACCTTTCACATACAAAAAGATGAACCTGGCATATTAAACCACATGTTAAGGGACCCAGCCATAATAATCGCCTAGTCCTCATGGTCCCTAGCCCACCAGATAGTTTGGGAGACAGGATGAATGGGATCACAGCCAAATGTCTTTTTTTAAAAAAAATAATCCTATGCCAAAGAAAATGCTTGAGGTTTTTTTGGTGGTTGTTGTTGTTGTTGTTGTTTTGGTTTTTGGTTTTTTGTGGGTTTTGTTTGTTTTTTGTTTTTGTTTTTGTTTTTAAAAAAAACCCCACACAGCTCATGTGCGTAAAGATAGTGATGCCTTTTAGAAGACCACTATCTCTACACCAAACTGTATGGGACACCTCTCATCTGGAAGGAAAAGACCAGCCAGACTCAAGTAAAAAACTCCTAAGGAAAAACCTGTCTAGGCAGCTACAAAACTGAGAGCTCAATAAGGCAGTAAATGATACTTCTCCACATCAGGTGATGGATTTTGATTCTTTCACTTTTATCAGATTATGCTTAGTACATGAGAAAATAAAAGCAGAAAGGATGTTTCTTGTCTCATAAGCACAGTTCAGATAAGGATAAGAAGGAAAGTCGTGCTTTCCTTTCAAAAGGCAATGGACTGAGGAGTTATTGTTATTCAGCTGCCAAGAGCTCTCTCCCTTATGTATAGACATCAGTGTTTTCTCTGAGATATTGTCTGATATCTTAATTGGAGGCTAACTTTCACTGATGCCCATAGAGAAGCAAGGCACTGAATCCCTTTCTTGCAGGAAGTAAGGTTGCCATAGGCCCAAACAGAGCTGATATAGTCTCTGGAAGGCGGTGTCACAACTTTAATACACACAGCCTCATACTGTGGTGGTCTGTGCTTCAAAGAGGTTCCTTTATACTGTCTTGGATTCTTATGGAGCGAAAATTAGCCCATATTCCAAGGGAAATCCAATGCAACTTCCATCTCTTGGGATTTCCTAGATGAGAAGGGCTTGCACAAGCTGGAGGAGTCAAAACTGCCGAAGTGATGAGAGAATAAAACAAACCAAAAGGAACCCCACTGAATTGTGAGCAGGAAACTATGTCTATTAACTCCCCAGTAAAGCATCATACAATAAAGAAGACAGTCCCGTATTTGTCTACCGTGAAAGTGGTCATTGCAGTTATGGGGGTTTTTTATGTTTTATCTATGATTCTAAAATTATCCAGCTCTACTTATGGCAAAATTAAAGGATTTTGTATTAACCGTGAACTTTAGTATCTTCGACTTCCTCTCCATTACTTCAGTTTTACCTTCTGCATACTTTTCTGTAAAGATATAAAATAAATCATTTAATAACAGAATTTTTACAGCACTAGAAAGCAGCTCATGTCTACGGGAAACTTTAAATGAAAATCAGTTATGTTCATGGCAGGAGGGAAGCCATATGTGATTTAGAATATTTCATCTTCCCCTTATCCATGTCTATACCTATTTAACCTGTGAAGTGGGAACCTTATAACATCAGCCAGCCAGAATTATTCAAACATTTGGTTTATAGGAGCACTGTAAGATCCTACTGAACAGGAAAGCCCTTGTCATAAACCTTATATTCCACCCTGGTAAACAGCTATACAGCAAGTGCACATTTAAACCAATAGTGTTAGCATGGGATTCACTTAATAAACTAAAATTCTGATAAGAACTCAAGAGTTTTATCAATAGCTCTGTAGTAGTAGTTAGGTAAACCCACCAGTATCCAACATTCTGGCATACCACCTTTCTTTAAGTTGATTAATTACTAAGTTTAGAATAGTTATTCTTGTGTCTCTGTCTGTCTGCTTTTTTCTTTGAAGGGTGTAAAATGACATTTGTAATTGCTGCAGATGGAGAGTGAGATATTTAAAATGGAAAAAAAATTGCTATAGAAAAAAAGAAAATAATCCTATTTGCCTTCAGTCTCGACCAATCAAGTGGCTGTTAAACACCTGCTAGGTGAAAAGCTTTTTCCCTTCATAAGGAAAGGATTTTGACACTTAGCTCACCAATTCAGCTAATGTTTAATTCATTTCCTCGTCTGCTAGCTAGATTAAAAGAAAAAACTTTTGTCAACAGGAGGGAGACAGCAAAAAAAAATCCCCAGCTTTGCACTGCAATCCTAATTTACAAGAGTGCTAAATCCTAGTTTCTAGATAGAAGATGTCTTAAGAGGGAGGCTGAAGTTGAGTTTCCAAACCACAAAGAAACTAGTGGGACACAGACGTCACTGATGATAAATCCTGTAGGCAAAGTCAAATTTATGATCTAGTTATTATAAAATGGAATATCCTGGCATCTAATATCATCACAGCACTAATGGGATCTCTCTGTTGCAACAAACTACCTTCTCACGTAAAATATATTATTTTCTTTATTTCTTGTTTCTCAGCTTGTCTCTAGTTTTATGCTAGGCAGGGAGCACTAACCAAGTATACTGCAGGTGAGGTTTCTTTCTTCAGGTGCTTTGCAGCATGTGTGCATTCACTATGACTGTAAAACAGCACTGGTATTAAGTAACAGAAAACACTGCACTGAAAAAAAATGCAGACTTACATGTTCTGCAAAGACCTAAAGAGAAAGGGGAAGAGTAGAGGAAAACACCTTCTGTTTTTCAGACATTTGTATTTCTTTTTGAGCCATGAGTAAAGCAGTGATTAATCACAGCCAGGTGTCATGGAACAAGACACAAAATGTGATGTGTATGTGAAAGGTAGACATTATCAGTGGAATCACCATCCCACCTTTACTAATTGGAGATCTCCTTCCACCAAAATGGAGAGTATACTGAATACACTCGTTTTAAGACTCGTGACTTCTATTGTAATAATTCAGAGTTTTGACAGCACTATAAGAAGCCCAGAATCCCCAGTTTCTGGTTTATTCCTCATATGTCTACGCTTTCCAAAAATACATCGATTTTTATAGGTATGACAAGCTGGTTCAATTCATCTCTATGTGAAGCAATCCTTCATATCTGTACATGAATACTAGAAGATATTTTGAGCACACCAGAAAGGGTAACAAATGCAAACTGCTGTAGGCTCACATATCTGGCAGGATGACATCTAGGAAACTGTAGAACTGCTGCAATTTCTACAATATAATGACACTGCATCAGATAATACAGGACCTGATGGAAACTGCTAAAAAACATATAAAGGAAGCATAAGGAGAGAGAGAGAGAAAGAAAAAAAAAAAACTAAATAAAAAACCTAAATGGGTGCAGGAATAAATACGACTACTGACCTTCTGTTTATTTTCTTCTATTCCCCCCATCCCAGCTGCTTTGATTCCCCCATCCCAGCTGCTTTGATTTTAGTGTAATGGAGCCTTTGTTGATATTGCGGCATGAAAATGAAAGGGGGAGGAGGGAATTAACCCTAAGAGGAAAAAGAAACCTTTGCAGATTTCATTTATTCCTAGTTCTTCAAACTAATCCATTTGCAAGTCAATCTTATCAAAAAGGAGATAGGCTCCTTATTGCAATATTCCAGGGGAAAGAAAAAAAACTAAACCAGCTCATATTGAGCAGTGTCTATAGCCAGAGCAATTCAAATACAGAGTTTTTTCTCTCTGCATCCCCCACAGCACAGTTACTGGTTGCAGCCTGCACACCGCTCATTTCCGAAAGAACCTTTTGATTCCATTAAACGCTTTAAATATTTGAGCACTAAAGAAAAAAGAAGCCTGTGTGTTCACCTAGGTTCAACCCCTAACAGAAGTAACAAAGACAAATAAAGGAGGTTCTTTTTAGTCTCTGGACTATGCATCTCATCCTCCACCTCTATGCTTCTCAAAAATTATCCATAAGCTACAAAAAATTTGTATGTTCTGACCCCACACTTGCAGAATTTGCTGCTGAGTCTTTCCCCTACAGCAGTACTGCCTCTAAAGCTAGAGCTTCATTATTTAATTACTTTCTAGCCTGTGAACACAGCCTTAAAAATGAAACGTGAATATCAACTCAGTGTCATTTCTGAGCCTACAGCAGAATTTAGAGAAAAGGCCACACTAATATAGATAATACAAAAAATAATAATGAAGTTTTAAAGTCCGTATGCTAACACAAATCTCGGTCCTCTCAGCTTTGTATTGTATTAATACGAATAGCCATATGACTATTTATTCACAACACTGAGGTGCCAAATCTAAACAGGAAAGATGACAGTGAAATGTGAGCTTTTCTAGAGCATCACCGATAACCTGTTTTCACAAAAGCACAGGTAACGTGCTTATTCGGATCTTATCCGTTATCAAAAGCCCAAACTTCCTTATCTCCAGATTTTTCTCATGGTTTTATAGGAGTCAGCTATGCATTCTCAACAGACAAAAATCGTTAGAGTGTTGAGACTTGAAATTATGCAATCACAATACCAAGATTCGAACTGAACACACAGGGTACCTCATGGGACTACAGGCAAGATGTTGCTGCTCACTTTCCTATACAATTCCCTTCCACCCTACATTTTATTTAAGGTAAAATAAACTGCTGGCAAAATTCCACAGCTGAAAACCACACAATACTGACATTTTTATGCAGGTCTTAGGTCCAGCTCACTGTGTGCCAGAGAAACTCCTTTCTCTCCTTTCCTGTCAGAATGCAACAGCATTAAAAACAATAGCTAATGGATTTGATATTCCACTGCCATTCAAGCAGGTCTTAATTGCAGTAAGGGCAGTTTCTGCCAGCTTTTCAAAACTGGGGCTTCTTCTGCCAACTTCGTTAAGCTTATTTTTACAGTGCACCATTCCCCTATTTACCACTACCATTTACCATTACCCCCATATTTACCATTACCTATTTACCATTACCATACCTAATTACCATTACCATCAGCTCCTCTTGTAATGAAATGCCCACCTGAATATGGGCTCACCAATGAACATTAAGAGTACCCATACGCTGACTCTCACTGTATTGCCAAGTGTTCTGAAAAGTTAAAAACATTAGGACGTGTTCATGATCACCCAAAAAGGCTTTTCTGTTGGGTTTAATTTTACCTCAGGAGCAGGTGATAGAGATTTTTTTTTTAAATGTATTAAAAAATAAATTTGAGGAGGAAAAGCTGAGCATCCAGTTGATTTACCAGTGCCTACAATTGCTGTAAAATGGTAGTAAATGGTGGGTAACTTTTTCTGTCTAAGCTCAGTTTTTTTCTTGTATTTTGTAAGCACCAGCCTTGTGCCATTTTGAATGATAGTTCTTTTTGTCTCTCTTTCCCTCCAATCTAATACCTGTCACAGCCATCACACAACCGAGATCATTCTCATAGGCTTTAGTTAACCCACTGATCCATGGAAAAGCAGAATCTGGAGCCTGCAGAAGTGTTTTTTACTGAAACCTATACTTGCTTTTAACTTGCCGATAAAAACCTATGTTTGTGTATATTTTGAATCCTTTTCTTGCTTTACCTTTTGATGAAGAAAGCAGTGAAGTACAAGCTCAGATGAGGTAGTGGGTTAACAATATCTAATTTTTAACAGAGTTGCGTGATAAAATATCCCTGGAGATTTGAGAAGGTGGGAGGGAGGACTCGAAAGCATATCGAATTAAACATCTTTGAGCCCTCAGGGGCAGAATTATAGGGGGGAGGGGAAAACTGCCATCTAATTTCTCCAGTCAGTACTGCCTGCAGATGCAGGTTAGAAAGCAAGTCTTCTGAGGGGAACAGGGATCCATTTGTCAAAATGCTATTCCCACCGTATTCAGCTCCCCTCTTTCCTAGTGGTTCTCATCAGCATTTCTTCCATTTTATAATAAGACTAATGTTTCGTGGGTTATTCTTTTTTTTTATTTTATTTTTAATTAAGTCCTCTGAAATATTCATTCAAATGCTTCACCAAAAAAAAAAAAGACGACCCTAAACAACAGGCTCAATTAAGCTTTTTTTATCTCTATTATCCCTATTTTTTTTTCAAATGAACCACTGCATTCCACCAAAAATTAGTTAATTAAAATTAAACTTTAAAAATAAAAGCAATGGAAGCATCAGAATCTATTAATAATTAATTAAGGAATTAAACTGATCAGCAAGGGGTAGCACATGTGACAGCACAGGTGTCCTATACTTGTGATTTGTCACACACTGAGACCTCCTCGCATCATGTGTTGGAAGGTCTGAAGGTTGAAACATACAGGTTCTGCTCCCACTTATGGGTCTGTAAGAAAGCTACAGACTACAGACTGGATGGTTGTTAACTAAGTGGCAAAATGCAATTTCTGCCTCTTCCCACCTTTGTACTGGATGACCTTCCTTTTCCCTCCCTCTTTGGAAAATAGAATTAGTTCCCCTGGCAAGTGGCATTGTTCAACTCCTCTAGGTTCTTCCCATCAACTTGACATAGCATTTTCTGCTACAGTATGACCACCATCCATAACTTTCTGTACGGAAATAATGACATGACTCTTTGCTGTGTTTCGTTGTTGTTGTTGTTGTTTTTAAGACACAGAATGCAATAAAATCTTCAGATTTTTTCCATTGCTATAAGCTGCATTACTGTCTGCATCAACACCAGTAACACACCCTACCAAGCCACAACGTCCCTGTCTGTAACCCTTCCTGGGGGTGTGCAAGATGCACCACTACAGCTCTCTTCTAGTATCCAAGTACCCAACAGGGTTACAGCTGATGCGATGGGAATGACGGCATTCCTAGAGATCCCAGTTTTGTGGAGAGAAGCATTAAGTCCAGGTGGGAAAAAGAGAAAAGCAAATGAAATTAACATCTGCTAATGGCTGCTCTGTCACACAGTCTCCAACAAGCCCTCAGCAGCTCACCACATTGCTCTGGCTTAGTGCAGTGCTGGAGTGCAGACCTGCCGTGCTCACTGCAGCCAAGGGACCACAGTTAAGTCATGTTGGGAGCCGTGGTTGTAGTAGAAGCAGTGAGTAGAAGAGACAGAGGGGAGGGCAGGAGCTGAACGAATTTCGGGCAGTCCTCAGAAGGAAGCTTCAGATGTTGGATTTCTGAATTTTCCAATTGTGATTTTGGACCAGCAGCAGGCGATGACTCAGAGTTTGTCACTAATGGGGGTTCTGTAATGGGGAAATCTACAGTGGTGTGACAGCCTGTCACCACCAGCAAAGAAAGATGGCACTGCAGAGTTAATAAGCCAGGGAGACTGTAAACACAAAGAATCCAGAAATGAAGAGAATAAAGAGGAATGTGAAGTGATAAACAACGAAATATACAGAATTCCATGCACAAAAATAGAATTTCTGCAAATGGAACTGGCTTTGTTCTTTTATTTTCAAACTTTACAACCCTGTATTCTAGGAAAGCAGCTTTAAATTGCTATCGGCCACTCAAAAAACTAAGTATAACCACACACATAGTCCATAGGCAAGATGAACTCACCTCCACCCATGCCAACACCCAGAATTACACAGTAGTCTGTACAGCCTGCTAACAGCGTGGGACATCCCACACGCTGGCTTTCTCCTGCGCTGGGATGGAGACTCTCTTGCATAAACAGTGACCCCCTTACAGTTTTACCTGCAGCCCATCAGGAAAGCGCACGGGTAGCATATGGCTAACAGCACATGGGAGAAGGGCACGCTTGGCTGGCAGCTAGGTGAGCTGTCCCAAGCGTGGATAGGTAGAAAAAAAAACAGTTTGAAACCAGAAAGCCCCAGAAGAAAGCTGGCTGTCTCCTCTTGATAACTAGACTGGTACTAAGTGCACACAGATGCAGCATCTCTTCCCCCGCTTCTTTCCCCAAACCGAGCTTTTAACCCTGTAACCTCTTTTCTTCTTACTTTGACTTCCTCCACAGCTAGATCCTTTTTAATTTTGGATACACCCAAGTGCTAGGGATGTCCAGAAAAAATAGCCAATTAAGTCACCCAAAGTCTTGAGCATAGTTAACATTCATTTACAGCATGAAAAGAGCAAAACCCCTTCCTGGTGCTTGCCAATTATGTGATATTTCAGCCAAATGTATTCAATCATGCCAGAACGAAAACTCCAAAGTCTTCATTATGTCCATTTCTAAACCCTGTTAACTTAATTAACTCTCAGTTAAATGTGCACTGATCTTAGACCTAAAGCATATTTGATGAGGTACTTTTCATTAAGAAAAAAAAAATTAAATATACGAACCATTTGTAACAAACAATACTCCCTTCATAAAATGGTATACAGTGCACACCCAGTTCATGCTCAGTGAAGGTTTATATTCTATTTGTACTTTGTTGTGCTCTTGTCAGTTTTACTTGGCTCATGAAACATCATCCAAGCAATACAATCCACTAAACATGAAAGATAATACACTGCATAGTCAGTACCATTTAAAATGCAAGATTAAGTAGTATAAAAATGATTAAACCATCCAATCATGGCTGTATTTAACCTGTGTTGCCACTGTTAAATTCACGCACTGAGTAACTGGCTGGTGAAATTTTCAGAGGCACAAGTCCAGATACTCAGATCTCTGTAACCGGTGGGCATACAGCCATTTTTAAAAATAAATAAAGTAGGGAAGGGGCTAATCATTCTTAGCAGAGCTGTGGCATTTTTTATTGAACCCAGATACACACCAGAAATAACTAGAAGAAGGTACACTTCACTAGCCACTAATAACTTTGTTGCTTGCAAATTGATTATTATCTCAGAATACTTTTCTTTTTTTCCAGAAATAAAATCTCATACCTGGACGTGACACGCACTAAGGCAGAAATTACAGCTGGCAATAGGAAGTAATCTGGCTACCTCCCAGAGACGGTGCCATAAAAACAAATTGTTACTACCAGAGGAGACAGGCACGCCTGGCTGTCAGAACAGGTAATTAAGTGGGATAACGACTCTCTGCTCTGTCCTACAACTAAGGCTGCAGAAAGTTCATTCCCTGCAGCATCCTGTGCATGGTAAGAGGCAGCTTCTAAAAATCACAGCTGAACGAGTCTGTCCTCCTTTCTCTGTACAAAGTGAATTCTGAAGCGTATTCTGGGCCAGCTGAAGAAGCAGAACACTGTATCAAGCTGATGTCAGCCACATTGTGCATCCCTCACCTATTGCTTTTAAATAAAACACAAGTGAATAGGACTCACGTATAGGCACAGAGGCATACACGGCATAGAGAACATTACACTGACATACTAAAACACATGCGTACAGGGCACTCTGTAGCCATTCTTCTGTCATTATGTATGTTAAAGCACAAGAAGAGGCAGGTACCATGACAGGTCCAAAAATAACTTCACTGGGTTAAACAGAGTTATGGTTTGTGACTCTGGGCTGTCTCATGTGGCTAGTCAGTTGCCAGCACAGTAAGATCTTCGAGTATTGCTGAATGTTAAACTGAGAGGAAATACTTCCCTGCCATTCTCAAAATAGAAACATTCAGACTCCAGAAGTCTATACCATCTCAGTCATTTAGCATCAGCAAGTCCAGAAAAGGCACGAAGAGCATTTTGATTTCTGCTGCATCTTAGTGAGTTAAGAGGTAGGCAGAGCGGTGCATAAACTCTTGCGCTTATTTCTGCTGTGGTTTCCTTTGATGTACAATTTACTTCAACCCATCCCTGACTTCATCTCCACATTCCCTGCTCATGAAGAGCCTGTACACTTAGGATTTCCCATGTACCTGAATGACCACAGCAGGTTTATACAGCACTTTCTGTTTTCGCTCCACAAGCTAAAGTGCTACCACTGCTGCTCATCCCAATTCTGCTCCTCCTGCTAAGACTCTCTAGCTGTCAACACTCCCAGTTAAGTCACTCTGTAGATATATTAGAACATTTTAAATCAGCATCTGGTTATCTTGTAAAAAGTTAGTCTTACTTTCTTCTTAATAAGACATAGCAACATATCCTACCTTCCCTGCAACTCAGCATGAGCAGATGCTTGCTCTTTATTCACCCATTGCAATTTCAATTCATATAAGACACAATAATTCAAAGTAACCCTTTGAACCTGAATAGGACTACCACCCTTATACATACAGCTTAATTTTGCCTCCTAGATGATGCTTGGTTTAGCAGGAAGTCAATTTGCATAGTGATAGATCTCTTCCCCTTCCAGTCACAATACAAAAAGTTAACGCATTGCTATAATAATTCAGTGTACCTCAAATCTGATTTCTTTTGATGCATTCAGCCACCTACTGTCACTTTAATGCATTTTCCTGGCACATGCATGCACACTGTTTCACGTGAAAACATTTATATTGGCACTTAGTTCAATTAAATTTTTCCTCAAAGCTGAAAAATTCAAACGGAAATGTATTCACCTCTTCACAAGAATCAATATTTTCAAGTTAGGGAAAGGGAGAAAAAGGAATTATTCAATTTCTCCAACATTTGAGTCAACAATAGTTTTACACTGAAGCTGCAAATTTAATCAGTCATTTCTTTATTTATCCTGTGTTAGCATCTACTCAACATGGAGAAAAGCACACAGCTCCTCAAAATTTACCACAGAAAGAATAAGACCAAGTGAAAGAAATGGTGTGAGAAATACATAGGCCATTCACCAGAGCAAGGTAACTGCTCATTTGCTTTTAACAGGAAACAATGAGAGTACAGAGCCAGAAAGAAGATAAGGTGTCACTGGGGGAAAAAAATTCATACCCAAGTGCATGATGTTTATATGTCATATTTTCCAGTCTCAGAGACAACAAGCCACTACCATTATTTTCTTTTAGAAGTTAGAGAGGAAATCTATATGCATCAAAACAAGTATTTGACTTTTTTACAAAGGTATGTCTACATCTTTCTGGCATTTAACATTAATTCGCCATCAACATTTCTTTCTTTCTCACACAAAGTACTTGATGTGCTTGCAGGCTATTATTTAAGTGTTATGTTTACCATACTGTCATGCAGACTGTGTTCAGTCTGCTATTTAACATGTTGCAGTTTTCCAATATCTCTACTCCTACCAGACAACTTCTTGTCACTAGCCATACTTTGCCATACAGGTGCATGAAATTGCATTACTGCTAACATAAAAGCCATTTACAACAGCTATCTTTTCAAAAAGTTGTCCATGTATGTAATGCAGAAGTCTTCTCACTTTGCAACTCTCTGAATACACATATGTGCTATATACCTACATGTACACTATGCTCTTCTTAGTCACCTTGAATGGAGAGAAAAAAAAAAAAAGACGGTGGCAAAACACAAAACCCCTCCCATAAAACTGTGAAAAGGAGAAAAGGAAAATTATGCTGAGGATGCTGCCATTTAATTTCACTGATCCTTGAATGTAAAATGCACAGAGGCCATTTTCTTCCCTTTACAAAGCTTCTGAGACTGTACTGCCAGATAAACTAAAGCTGAGTATTTGGTTTACCCAGATCTGTTTCCAGTGACTGCAGAACATGGGAGAAGAGCTGGCAAAGATACAACACCCTCTTTCCAATTTTGTCTCCCTACTGGTGTTATCATTAAGGCTGAACCTGGAAGTAGAGAACATCATCCATGCTAGCAGTGGTCAGAGGTCCGTCAGAATCACTGTCACTGACTCACTGATTGATTTTGTTTCTCCCAGTTCTGGGTCAGTGAATTCTTACTTGTAGCTATTTGACTGGCAAGTATTTATATTAACAGCAGCAGAACTCTGGCTATTAATCCAGTGTACTTCAGCCTGGAAAATGAAAAAAATAAAAAACCAGAATTTGGTACAGAGTCTTTGCCATTAGCACATATGTGCACACATGTACTGAACTTCCAAAACTTTACCTTAGGTGAGAAAACATTCCCTTGGAGACAGAAAGGGTTAGGAAGTACAATATATCTCCTCATTACAGTACTGACAGGTTTCTGGCCTTGAGCTCTATTCTTTATTTCCATGAATTTGAAAGGTAGAGGTAAACTAAACGTACAATATATCGTGTGTGAAAAGAACATGTGAAAACAGAGTTAAAAAATGGGATCGAATTCATTAATAAAACTTCTTCCCTAACAGAAAAAGTCCCTACAGGACAGTGAAATTCTATCAGATTCCTGAGTCACTGTTTCAGTTTATTTCTTCTGGGATTTCTCTGGATGTCTTTTTAACATTTTAAATTAGGTATTTCAGCTTCACCGCTTGTCAAAAAACATGAATTTAGACAAGACTTCATTTGCCTTAAAGAGTAATCTAAGATATAATTGCAGTCTTTTGCTAAGTTACTTTGTGACTGAAAAAGAGGTAGCAACCCCACTGCTCCATTGGTTGCTCAGTTCTGCTGTTTACAGAAATTGTATATTTTGCCTTTTTGCTTTAGTGTTCATTTCTAGAAGACCTACTTCAGACAGAAAAAAGGCCCAAACAGAGAGAATAATATCCAAGTTGCTGCAAGACAGATATGAACAGCACTTTGCAACCAAAGAACATGCTAAACTGACTGTAGGTAACTCCTTAGAGTCACCACATTTTTCTCCCCAAAGTCATATTTGTTTAGACTTCCATCTTTTCTCTAGTTCTTATCTGGCAAGGAATGACTCCATGAGGAAATAAAGGGAGAACAATGCTGAATAAACACAAATATGTTACTTGCCTGTCTGCCTCCTTGAACTGGTAGAGGCAGCTCTATCAAAATGCCAACAGGCAAGCAGAGTCTGTAAATTTTACAGCACCGGACTGATAACACTTACAGAGCAGCATCACTGCAGTACTTCAGGCAGGTGGAATAAACAGCCCTTTTTCAGGTAGGGTGAGCAGGTGAGCACACTATGCCTCCACAGGACTGAAACATTGGACTTATACCGCATGTTACATACTAGGGAGGAGCAGGGTCCAGTTGCATGAGGGAAGCCTGCTTTTAAGAAAGCAAACTATGTCCCCTGCAACAGTGCAATCTTGTCCCTTCATTAAGACCATCAGCTGCCACCCAATAGCAGTCAGAGAGATATTTCAAGAATATCTCTATGAAGGGACAAACCGAGTCAAGGATCATGGATAAGCCAGAACACTGCCACAGTCACAGCTATTGGTATGAGGCTTAGAAAACAAGCCTTTTTGATCATAGAATCAAACACAAATGACAGAATATGAAAAGCAGCATTGAAATACAAATACAGAGAAAGCCTGCCTCCCTTCAAGCCTCTGGACAGCTCCAGTATTAGACACTCAGCACTGCTGGTATAGTTATATTCAGTCAGCAGGACAATGGCTGACAAGGCTCATAATGCAAACCGCTGCTCTGCTGCCCACCAGCAGTGTTCCACTGGCCCTGGTGGCCATATCTAAACATGCTTCCTATCAAAATAAAAAAGGACTTATTTTTTTGTTTTAGTAACCATATTGGTTTGACTGAAGTCAATTTGTTCTTCATGTAGTTAGAGACTTCTCTTCTCTGTATCTAGTACTGTCCTTTGTTCTGAATTACATATGAGAATACTGTGATAACATGCTAGGTTTCCCATGTTTTGCCTGAGAAGAGCTAACTTATTGTATGAAGAGAATGTAAGAACTTACTGATATCTTCACCATTGTCTGGGAGCCAAGGTCTTTCTAGATTCTGTATCTGCAGGTGCAAGGCAACTAGGAAGGGAGGCATGGATTGGACAGTCCTTGACTGACATCCAGTCTGATCAATTAGATATTCCATACCATTAGCATCATGCTCCGTGTATAACAGGAGTCAGGTTTTCCGGCTCGTTAGACCCATTCCAGTTCAGCTCTGTTCTGGCTGCATTCCGTTAGCTCAGAGCTCAGTTAGTTTAATTGATTTGGCCTTGCCTTTTGCCATTCTGCCTTTAGGCCTTTCTGCCTTTTGTGTTTTTTGCTCTCTCCCCAGGGATTGGTTATTTGGGACCAGGGTGTTCTTCTTCCCAGGACCAGCTGTTCAGCACAGACAGAGCGCGTAAAAAATTGCGTTGAGTATCACTTATTTTATATGTTATCTCCTTTCTATTTTATATATTAACAGTAGCAGTAGTACATTAGTATTGTTTTCCTGTTTTATTAAACTGTTTTTATCTCAACCCCCAAGTTTCTCCCTTCCCTGTTGATCCTCTCACTTACCTTGGGGGAGGGGAGGGAACGAGAATGGTTTTGAGTGCTAGCTGGGGTTAAACCACAACAGTAACCTTTTTCCATAATCCATTTTACGATTTAGGTAATAAATGACAGATGGGATTCAGCAAAACAAATGTAGAATGGTATTTCTCATGTACTTTCTGAGTATTAGAGGTCTACCAGTCCTGATGCCATCTGTACACAGGTGATGACAGGGTAAGATGGCAGGAGCCATCCCTGGTACAGTCTTGTCCATATCACTTGCTTAGGAAGTACATGGTGTCCTCTGAGCATTGCAGGCCATAGTATCTGGCTGGCACTGGCCAAAATCATGCATAAGAGCCCACTAACAACTAGGCAGCGTTTGCACAATCAGCCCACTAACAACAGTGTAACACTCGAGCTCACTCCCTACTCCTGTTTTATTTATCAGTAGAGATATGGCCACTGAACCCTATCTAACAACCACTTAAGTTGGCTGCAATCATTCTGTTCACTCTAATGCAGCTTTGGCTACTTTAAGCAATCTGGAAAAAGGCCAAGTGGAGTAAGAGACATTCCCACACTTGTTTCAAGAAAAAGTTTAATCTACATAAGAACATTTCACAGGAACATTATCAACATCTAACATCAACCCTCCTATCATAGGGCACAGAAATTTTGCCTCAGTGATTTTGGCATTGACTTTGTTACCTTAGCTGTCCCAAATTTACCTTTAGAAGGCTACCCAAGGAGTGGACTGAAAGACAACAGAGTAGGAAAACGACCACAATACTTCACACTGAGTCCCACTGCTTATATCACCCAAGACTACCTTTGATCTAGGAGATATTCTAAAAACTTAACAAATGTAAACAATGTAAAGTTCTCAGTTTCCAGATTTTGCTGCACTTTCATGAAATTAGCAGAGTTTCTGCCTTGAATGTATACTTATATCACGGTAAAATCATTCTTGAAAGCTAAACATAGTCTTTGATAAACAAAATAGATCCTGCTCTTTAACTTATTCATAGTAAGGTACATTTTCAGGATGTCAGATTATTTGGGGGCTTTTTTTAGAACTTTCCTCTGTGCTCTAATTTGCAACATCATTTTTAGCATAGAGACTGAGCAAGATGCAATTTCAGCCATGATCTCACCAGCGCTACTTGAAGACTACTGCTGTTTGATATATCTAGGAACAATTCAAGAACAATAGCAGTTCCTTCTGTCACAGTGTGCAATAGAAATGCACACTTAATATAGATCAAACAAAACTTTTTACTGCAGAAGAAATCAGTAGAGACACTTAAAGAGCCTCCTGAGGCAGGTGATTCTGCCCCCCTACTCTGGTCTGGTGAGAACCACCTGGAGTCCTGCCTCCAGCTCTGGAGCCCTCAGTACAGGAAAGACATGGACCTGTTGGAGGGGGGCCAGAGGAGGCCACATAAATGATCAGAGGGCTGGAACAGCTCTGCTGTGAGGATAGGCGAGAGAGTTGGAGTTGTTCAGCCTGGGAAAGAGAAGGCTCCCAGGGAGAGCTTAGCAAGGTCTTTCAGTACTTAAAAAGGGCCTCTAGGAAAGTTGGGGACAGACTTTTTAATAGGGTCCATGGTGACAGGACAAGGGGTAATGGTTTTAAATTAAAAGAGGATAGATTCAAACTAGATATAAGGTAGAACTTTTTTTACAATGAGGGTGGTGAAACACTGGCACAGGTTGCCCGGAGAGGTGGTAGATGCCCCATCCCTGGAAGCATTCAAGGCCAGGCTGGACGGGGCTCTGAGCAACCTGATCTAGTTGAAGATGTCCCTGCTCATTGCAAGGCAGTTGGACTAGATGAGCTTTGAATGTCCCTTCCAACACAAACCATTCTATGATTCTACAATCCAGAGTCTGAGAATTACAACAAAGTCGCCAGCTGAACCACCATCATGCGTTTGGTGTCATTTGATTCCTCACCTCCTCCTAAGGAGTCAGAGATTTGAAACCTTTGAGGTCCAGGCCCTTTGGGGGCTGCAAGTGCGCTGCTGATCATGCCACCTTGCAGCTTCTTAGCAGTCATCACACATCAGTCAGAGCAGCCAGCATTTCTTTACACTCTTCCTACCTCCATCTCTCTGTCTTTTGGTTAACATACGCACTTGAAACTACTTAGAATTCCCATTGTATTTTCAAGCCACAGCACACATTTATAAACATTCCTTGGTGTTTGTAACCTGATCAGACACATCTCAATCTTCAGTTGTCAGAAGACAAGTAACTGCAGTTTTAACAAAAACAAGATAACATGGCCTTACCCTATCTCTAATTCCAATGTGAAAAGCACATTTCCTACACAGTTCAAACAGTGAAGAGAATTAACTCGATGATAAAGTAGCAGTAGTACAAAATCTAAAAAGAAATAATAATAAAGAACTAGATCGTGAGCACTCTTTGGCCTCATAATGCAGTGATCCATTCGTTATATATTGGATTAGTTTATTTTCAAAGTTAATGAACCCCCCTGCTTTGAAGTCCTGGTTCAAAAACTTCTTCCCACTGCAAGTATTATCCAGTGCATGCAAGAGAGAGAGAGATTGTCTCTTGGGTCATTAATTCTACCTCAGGATGAAATACTTTCCCTTACACTCATGACATACCTGTTGCAAGAAAAGGAACTGTTTATATGGAAAAGTAGCACTAAGAACATTAGATATATTTAAAAATATATTAATATATTTTATATGCTTAATGAGGCATAGCAGCAGAGAGCAGAGCTAGCAACACGGGACCAAATCTCTATGCAGACCACTAAGCATTCAAAAGACCCAATGGTCTAAAAAGAAATGCAGGGAAATGAGACTGACAGCTGATCAAAGGGTAAAAATATTAATTATAAAAGTGATGTTTCAGTCTCTGAAAGGTGAAAGAGTACAAAGAGATCTACTGCCCAAAACATGATGGGTATACCATGCATTTTTAAAAAGTACACCCATCAGATGAATAACAACAAAAGTACTGGTTATACACACACACAGGGCTGAGTCTGTCCATTTGTTGAATAATTGTCTTCTCCATTTACTGGGGAGGTCACCTCGTGCTAATCATTGGCCAAAGCAGTCCAGTAAGCCATAGCATGTTACCCAGCACTTTGCCAAACAGGCACATCCGAACATGCCCCATCTTTCTGTAGATGCTGTAGATGTGGGTTGTATGATGGAGAGATTTCTCACTTCAAGACTCAAATTCACATTCTATCCAAGAAGGGAATATAGTCATCTGCAGAGATGATAAATAGACATCCTTGTCTGCTATCCTCACATCCTCAAGCGGACAAACTTTAAAGACTGACTGGCAAAAAGCCATTCACTAGCCCAAAAGGTTAATCTTAATTTTTTGTAAATGCTTTAAAATACAACTCCTGAAATCAAGGAGAAGTATGTGCTGTCAAATAAAGAAAAACTCTACTACTCAAAAAGCTGCCACAAGTCCAGGAATAAAACCTCTTCTTTAGAAACACCGAATGTTTTCTTTCTTCTGTTTATGCATCTAAGCCTAGTTAACTAAACAAGCATCCTAGAAGAAAACAGATCTTAATTATTTTTAGAAGAAAAAGAATAAAAAACAGGATGGAAACTGGCAATATTTTCTTATGAAAAATACTGATTTGTTGACATGAAAATGCTCTGGGATTGCATTAATCAGGCTAGATTTTCCTCAAATTAAGGAATAAATAAAGAACCAATTTTAATACTGTAAAAATATTAATAAGTCAATATTAATCTAAACATTATTATTTAAGATTTTACAAATTAAAGAAATAAAGTATCAAACCCAGTCCTGTATTGCTTGCTACACCTTTTCAAGAATTGAAAACAATGTTTTATTTTCTAACTGGCTTTGTTTCAATTTTACCAATGAAATAAAATTTTAAAAGCACTTGTTAATGAGCTTTAAGAGTGATCCTCCATCTTTTCCAGGGTCAGATACCTGCTATTCATATAATTAGATTGAGAAAGGGAAGATTTGCCAGTCCTGCTTTGAGTGGGGCATTGGTCTAGAAGAGCTCTAAACGTCCCTTACACCCTAATGATTCTTAGAGTCTATGAATAAAACTCCTGCCTCTTCAGAAATTGTTCCCAGCTATCTTGGTTAGGCATATGGGATCAATTATCACAATACTCCAGTTCTTTGCAATCTTGAATATATTTATTTTCACAGTCCTTTTGAGAGGAAAGAATGTCTATTATCTGTATTTAATAGATACAAGACTCAGGTACAGAAATGCAAATGGTTTCTGTTAAATATTTCTATTTTATTCCTCATGCTCAAGGTTCCTTGGATGCTGCATATATGTGTACATTTATGGACAAAATACTGAAAATATCCTTAAGACCTTGTGTCATAATTTCATACCTGACAAATTCAATAACTTCACAATACTATAAAGTTTCAGTTTGGGCATTTTAACGTAACCACCTGAAAAAACTCATAGCTCACATCAAGAGAGCATCTTCTCACTTGATAGCCTACCCTGGACACAGCAAAAGCCAAGCACTTAAATAAGTAACATGATTATTTGATTGGCCTGGTAAAGATGTAGTCAAGTTGTAGATTATATTTCATAAACATCACAGGGGTGTAAAAGCCTGCCAGCGCTAGCATTATATTTATATGAAATACAGGTTAGCAACTCTACCCAGAGAGACAAAAGGAAGCATAAGTATCCTTAGCCAGGGAATCAAAGACAAATTACAAGACAGTAGCTAAAACAGTTCCTTAAGACTACCATTCACAAAACCCATGTAAATAATTCAAGGATGGTTCCTCAGCTTTGTGATCACAAAAGGATATTAGGAGGTTAGTAAACCAAACCAAAGCAATACAAAATATTTTTTTTAAAAAATGAAATATCATAAAACTTTATCAAACAGAGATTTTGATCCACACTTCAATGCAATAACCTATTTCTAAAACTGTGATCCAAGAGAGCTCCAGAGCCAACAAATCTCATGACATTTAACTACACATATTTTGCATAGTGCTAGCAATTTGTATGTAGAAGCATATGTTTCTCTTTAACACTTACAATGTCTCAAACTTTTACTGTTAATACATCATAAAAACAGCAAAGTGGAAATAGTAAATGCAGGTAGGTTAGCAGGAAAAAATATCTGTATTGAGCCTGTGCAAGCTCAGTAATATTTTCCCATCTTGATTTACTGAAATTTTAATCCCGACCCCTTGCTATGTTTATATCCCTGGGAACCATATTCTTTTGCGTTAGTGTCCGCTACTCTCTTTGTGGCAGATTGTTTTAAAAATATTTTAAAGGACACACTCAGTGTGCAGGTAAGACTCTCTATCAAAGGCTGAACAACAGAGTTCTCCACAGAACGGGTTCATTCCATTTCGTGTTCAATCTCCTGAGTAGCGTGAATTTATTAACCATTTTGAAGTGGTAAAAATGTGATGTGTGTGTGTGTGTACAGATGATCCAAACAGTATGAAAACCAGCCAGGAAATCAATAAAGCAGCTTTTTAACAAATGCATTTCCAACCGATCAAAAGAATAGCCTAACGGCTACATACGGGTGATCTAACACTCATTACATTATCATTTCAAGGAAACATCTTTTGCAACTGAAAGGTGAAGTCTTTCTGTAATGAGCTCCTTCTGAGTCAGCAACAAGACCCTTTTTTATAGTGCTGAGACAAAATAAATATGTGGCAAACACTGGGGAGGAATTATTCTCTGCAAACAAATGTTTTTCTGCATGCGAAGGCTCCTGCTTTGAATGGGTTTGCTGCTTAAAAGCAAGGAAATGTAGTGAGAAGGGAGTCTTTAATGTAGGACCTTTTTAATGAAAAGAGGAAAAATGTAACTCATCGGTTGTTGCCTCTGAGGGACAGGTAAGAGAGGGAAAATGTATTCTGATTAGCATTAGCAGATTCAAATATATGCTGTATGCAGATTGGGATTTGAGCTGGCCCCTGAGAAGTTCTCTGATGTTTTCCACAGGTCTCATGCTTGGAGGAATGTTTCCCTCACTAGCACTATCAAAGCTGAACAAATTTTGCAAATTAAGGAGATGTTAAATTTGAAATAAAAGGCTTTGTTTAGATTTTAAGAGACTATAAAAAGCACAGGTCACATCCTCGAATAGCATAAATTACCAAAGGGCTGCCAAACCACAGATGACACAAATTGCTGGATTTGCTTTAACTATACTAATGTATTTTTTTGTTTGTTTGTGTGCTATTTTGTTTGGAATAAGTGGTAGGAAACTAAGAGGTAAAAGTTGTTCATTTCTGCAGTATGCATGTAGTTGGCTGACTCAGAAACAACTGGCAGCAATGACAGATTAGCACACAGGACATCCCTTTTCTCCCCTCCTTTAGTCAAAAGATTGTCTTACAAATAAAACCATGTCCTAAAAATTACTGCTAAGGAAAAAAGCAGCTGCTATGAATAACCACAACGCACTACAAATTTCCTGGGAATTGGGCTTTTTTTTTTCTTTTAAAGTAATGATAGTGGTTTGGGGCCAACATATTGCCCCATAGTTTGTTCTGAAATAGCAAGGAAATTCAATATCCTCAAAATGCCTTTGGATTATACAATCAAATTACACGTTCAAAGGAAAGCATTGACTCACTGTCTCTGCCCTCATCAGTTAAAATCACCTGTAGCCATTACCTAAATCTATGCAATCAGGGTAGCCTTGCGCATCTCCAAGAAACTGTGCAGTATGGAAGACAAAATATTTTTCTGTGGCATTCATTAGAGGACTACTGATATAACAAGTGATTGATGTAAGACCAGGCAGTCTGAGGCCGACTCCTCTGTTTTCCACAGTGCTTCGTTTGTCTGGAGTAATGTAGTTTGCCACATAAATCTCATTGGCACGAGCGCACAGGAGGGTTCCCACAGGGACCGGAAAGATAATCAGAAATTCCTGTCCCTTTGTCCGCTCTCACAAAGCTTCGCAGAGAATCAAGAAATCCCTTCTTCCTGTGGTAATCATGACCCCTCAGAACTAAAGGCAAAACCAGGATTCATCTCCTCTAATGTTATACGTCTTCACTGTTAATGTCTACATCTGAAGCTCTTCAGTCCAGCCTTGCTTGAAACCAAATGGATAAAACTAGATGCTTTTAAGGCATGATTTCTTTAACCAAATTGAATTGTCTTACTCTTGGAAAGATATATCATGCCCTAGAAATGTCTATTTCTCTTGGCTTTTAATGAGATGACTAGCTCAGAGATAGGCATTTACGCTGTAGACTTTTAGACGTGATGCGCTAAATCCCACACTGACAGTCCATAGAGGTATCCTGCTTTGCAGATTGCTGTTTTTGTGACATGACATATGCACACCGGCTCCTGCAATTCTCTGTAGAATCTAACAGCTTCAAAAGGAAAAGAAAGTAGCGCCCTTCTCATGGCATTCATAAATCAGGAGGGAAAAAGAAATCTTTTGAAAACGGTTCTTTTTTACTTCCTCCCTTGTCTCTCTGAAAGCTGGCTTTTTGCTTCCTATGGCTTGTGTCTGGGTTTGCACACATGCACACTTCTCTGTACCAAACTTCCCATCAGCTTGCAGCAGGAATTGTATAACATTTTCTGCTCTAGTAGTATCAACCTTAATGCTTTTGTTGACATGTTAACATGGCAGGCCAGCTTATGGGTTTGTTTCTTTTTCTCATCGTCCCTTTTAAACTTTTCTTACACATGCCATTTTTTTTTTCTATTGCTTCATTTTTACCATCAGCCTTCAGTTGCCTTAAAGGGTTTTGGAGGATGTTGAAGGAAGAAAGCAGTAGAAAAAAATGTGGAAAGAGGAGGAGGGAGGAGAAAAAAAGTGACAGTTTTATATTGTTGCTGTCCCTAAGGCACAAGGCCATCCTTTTACCTTTCCCTAGAGGTGTGGAGCATTTCTGTTGATTTAACCAGTTTTATACTGCAAAAATAAAGCAAACAACTAAATGAGTAGTCGGAAATATCTTCACATTCATAACAGAAAGTTAATGTCAGGGGCACAAATTGTGCCTGAAGTTTGCCGTCAGTCACAAGGAACAGAGCAAGATCCTTTGGCCATCAGATGGTTTTTGCTGATAAATAGAAGCATTCCTTCTGTGGTCACAAGCTTTCACTTCTAGTACTCACAAGCCAAGGAGCAATCACTAAGGTGATGCAGACCCTGCATTGTCCTCCTATAATTTATTTCTTTGTTGAAGCTTTTGGTAGAGAAATACATCACCCTCCCAAAACCCCAGTTCGGAGTATTCTAAAGGAGGTTACACATTAGTACAGAAATTTGCAATTTAATGCTACAATTTGCATAGCTGATAACTTTTCCATAAAGTGGATGACATTTCTACTACTCTCCTTCCTTGCATTATGAGCTGCTGAAGTAGATGGTATTTTTCTTTTTCATATTTCATATTCTTAATTGTTGCATTCATATTACTCTTGCCTTGCTATGAAAAAAAAAATTAAAAAAAATATACCTTTTAATATTTTGTAATTTATAGCATGGTCCTGCAATAGCTAAATATCTATTAGATTTTTATTCTTGACCTGTCGCTGAGGCATTTGAATATGCCTTGACAGGAATATTTACACTCTCATTTTCTGCTGCAGATGGTAGCTAATGTTAAAATGTTAACAACTGAGTGAAAAAACCAAAACCTTTCCAATTTGACCCTCCAACTCCATCTTTCCCAAAAGCATAGCTAATTTATATGATAATTAGAAGAAAATTGGAAAATGTTGAGTTTCCCTGAAAGAATCTCTGAGGTGAAAATACTGGCTAATACAATTTTTGCAGGGATTGGAACCATAATAAGCCTATTTTAGTATACGTTGTTTAGGTTGCAATAGTTCTTTCTGTGGTTTTAGTAGCCTAAAATATATAAATGTGTTAAAATATTCAATGTACAGCAATAACTCGTGCGATAGTAAAGAAATTCTAAATACACAGATTAAGCTGTATGATTTGAAGGGTAAGACAAGCCAGTGATAAATGCCGACTTACTTCTAAAAAAAGATACAAGAGTAGTATGAAAGAAATAGATCATTAATAAAGAACGATGTGTTCTCAGCTTGGATTTTCTCCTATTATGCCCTTTTTTGCAAGGTGGACATCTTTTTTATTCGATGCTATATATCAATAGTCACACAATGAGACTCACGTCTTCCTTTCCAATCAAGTTTCCAAGACTAAAACTTCCTGAGCACATCTGCTGTTGATAAACACTGAGGAAAGTAAAGAGCAAACACAACTGAAAGGTCCTTGCTGCTGCTGCCAAGAGTATTTGCTCTTCCCTCGCTGATCACCTGCCACCTTACTTTTTGCAGATGGCACCCCAGCTGCTATATGACCATACAAAAAAGGTCAATTTACACACAGCTCAAGAGGTAACATATTATCAGCACAGTAGAAAATGCACCTTCTCCTCCAGCCCCAAAATTAGGGTTCTCAATCTGGCTCAATACGAACTCCACAATTAACTCTTTCTATAAAAACCCTTGCATCCAGTCAATACAAATTTGCCAAGTCACCACGTTTTCTGTATTATCCTCCATTTTCTTTCTATACCCTTTTTTTTCCTGTTTATTACCTTAATGAATGATTTAAACTGCATGTTAAAAGTATTTATTCACATGTGGCTTGCATGCACCCTCCAGGTGATTTCTATATTATTGCCTCACATGCAGTTGGTACTGGTAGCTGGGAAGCAAAACCGTTATATCTGGTACTTAGTGGTGCAACATCACGATTGATGTGTGATCAAAATCAGTCAGAGGGAATAGAGGAGAGGAGGGGCAAACCACTGCCAAATTTTCTTTCTGCATTTGCAGGGGCAGTCCCAAGTACATTTTCATCTTTCTACTACATGGAGGTCCTGGACATCAGAGGCAGCACTAACACCTGCCCTCCTCAAAGCAGAGTACTAAAGGTGTACAAATACAACCTGGTTGTGTGGATTTTCTTGTCGTTGACTCCTTGACAGTGAAATTCAGGAATGACCCTGGACCCTTGGGAGCTCAGAGACTGTGGGTCAGCAGTTCCTCCAAGGATGCCAAGTTCCCAGGTGGCTCTTGGGTCAGAAAGGGAAGGTGACTTGTCCTCTCCAGCAACGCTCATTTGGCAATACTAAACTATCGGTGAACTCCTGGCAATCCATCAGGTCGCTGCTCCTGGCCTAGCATGATTTATTTAGTAAAAGTGCTGTGCCTATTAAGTATTTTCTTTCTTTTTTGAGGGGTAGGAACACTGGTAGTAGGTGAAAGTACCTCAGGGAGATTGCACCACACTACCTGTGTTTTGCAGATATCGCAAATTGAGGAAAATCTTGCTCTACTGCTAGCTGCACTTGCGGTAACTAAACTAAACCAACATATGTGAGGAAATATATAATGAAATCACTTCTTTATTTTGCCTCATTGGCAGAATATGAGACCAACAGTAAAATGAATACAGAGTTTGAATGTGAAGAGAAAGACCACCTCTCACATATTCTGTTACAAGACTACAACTGAGAAATACAAAGGCATTTCTATCTTCATAAAATCCCTTCCTATTTTTAGGGTTTTTTCCATTAAAAAAGGCAAAAAATAGGTGTAGTGTTGAGAACTGGTATTTCAAAATGCCATTTTGTCTTAACATATGAAATTTGCTCTTTACTATGACAGATTTTTATTTTACCTAAATACAATGAGAAAATAGACCCTGAAGGTGTTTCTAGACAGAACTCACAGTTAATCAGAATAAATAATGAATACCAGAGTCTATTTTTTTAACAACAGATGCCTAGAAATTTAGAGAAAAATAAACAAGAAAAGTTTCAAAGTACAGATATTGTAAAGAGTTTGCTAGAAGATAACATTTTCTTCTCCATTTATTTACAAGTTAAAGTGGTTAATAAAGGTTAATGTTTATGTACTGTATATATTTCATAATTCTTTGCATTATTTTGAAATAAAATGAATGTTTCAACTTTCTGGAAATCTGATTTAAGCAAAGAAAAAAATAGTAGAGATTTCATCTGCAACAAATGAATAATGTCTTCCAAGGAAATTTTAGAATTTAGAAGAGTGATAGATAGAAGCAAAACTGTAAAAATAATGTTCTTGGAATCAAAGCTATTAATCTCATTTTCATATAGGTCCATGAAAAGTAAAAACCATCAAAACACGAACCTCGAAATGCTTCTAGGTTGTTCCAAGAAAAGTTCTCATTTGTGCATGAGTGATGTTGCTCCCACCAACACCTGCTCATCCCCTCTTCCAGTATTAACCTCCGAACATATGAATTACTGAAGGTAAATATGCAGTCTGCACTATTTCTAAATGAGTTTTGTGCAAGTAAACTCAATCTCCTGTGCAGATCGGTGTAAGTGCTTGATAAATAGATACGCAGGTGTCAACAAGTGCTAACTTTGAGTGTACAAACAGATCATTTTTTGAATATTCAACATTCCCCTAAGCAACCAATTTAACACATTTCTGAAGCTGACAACGCCTAAAGCTGAAGTCCTCATTATGACTGAATTACATACCATGTGAGGCTCATTTAAAAGTACACTCTCCCCTTGATCTTGCAGCTGCCAAAGCAAGACACCAGTAACGGCGTAAGGTAAGTCAGTCATCTGAACTGTCAACTGCATCTTTACTGGCTTCTGCCATCAGTTGGGGGCCTGAGGTATTGCTTGAGATACTGCAGCATCATGGCACTGAGCGGGGGGGAATTCGGACAAGGAGAATTATGTTCTATAATTTCATAGTAACCATGCCACCATCAGCCAGTATTTCCAGTGTATCCCCACAACTCAGTTTGTTTTAGCTGAGAAAACTGGAGATGTTTTCAGCAGTGGCTCCATCATTCAGGAGAAATTTTGGGCAGAGTGATTTATTGTCCCATTATGTGTAGCAAGAGGAGGAACATTTATCAGCACTCTTCCAGGAAGGATGACAATGGGCAGGAGGGAGGTGGGAACATCCTCTGCCTATGACAAAATAACAACTGCACAAGGTGCACTGATCAGGCAAGGTTATAGTTTCAGGTGATTCTCACCACCAGCTAGGCTGGAAAGACAGCCACCAAGAATGTTTTATTGTCAACAGAACAGTTCACCTTTGGCATACAGAGAGATCTATTGTTTTCTCAACTGTACTCCAACAACCTACGTATGGCCATTTAATTCAAATACAAGCAACAGTAGTGAATGGTGGAATAAATAGTAAAAACATCTACTTCATGTTCAAAATATTTACTTAATATGAAGTCAATTCTTTCCTGAAATTAAAAGAAAGCAAAAATAAAACTAAGTACTCATCTTCTCTTTCTTCTCTCCAATTTGCTAATCAAGCTATGGTCAGCGAGGAATTACTGATTTTGTCACACTGCTGCTGATCAGTATACAAAAAAACTCAACAGGCAGATTTTCAAAAGGATTAGCTCTGCGTATACAATCTTTTCTGTTCTGCAATAAAAGATTGATTAAACTGGTAGGCACTGTACAAAGATGTTTATTACGCAACTGCTTTAAAACCTCTGACACAATGGTACACCATAATGGCCTGGCACTATTTATTTAATTCTTTTGCTCTGGGACCCCACTGAGCTTACATTTATTTTGCTGGAAGCTAGTCCCTAGTTCAGATGCCCCACATAACATACATAGCAGCTACTTATCTACAGCAGCAATCCAGCTCAGAGTTTTTCTGGATTTTATGACAGCGCTGTTTCAGATTAACTGCTCCCTATTTTTCTATGAGCCAGTTAATCACTGTACTGCTTGTTCTATTACTGGGTAATCAAAAAATTAACAGCAATCATCCTATAATGGCAAGTCCGTGGCATTACATTAGTCAACTTCCTCTGTCCCAAGCTGCTCTTACACAAATTACTCCTTTTTTAATAATTTAATCTATTTTTTATAATCTGAAGTATCTCTCACATTTTGATCCTGACCTATAATGATTAGTCCAGGAAAATTATTTTCATAGCTATTCACGTTAAAAAAAAATCTCCTTACATCTGAAGCAGTTTATTCTATCTAGACAATTTGATACACATTAAAGCTTTGGTTTGGGCACCCAGGTGTTTTGTGTTTGGGTTTTTTTTGTAATTAGGCATATTCATTTTCCCAAAAATAGTCTCAAGCACTCATAAACCAGTGGTATAGAAGTTACTATTGTAAAGCTGCTTCTGCACACATTTAACTCAGCAATTACAAACTTCCCATAGCAATCAAGACTTTACATCATTATTTCTAAAAAGCTGCCACTAATTACATAGCAGGTCCTAATCAGAACAATACAGTATATAGCGAGTAGGTGCTCACAGACCTACGACTTAATTCAAACATAAGTTCAAGAAGCCTGCTGACACAAGAGCTTTCTCCCCATGTAACACAGGTACACTTTACCTCCCTTATTATGTCTCAAACAAATTCTATGTGTGACATACTGTTGACATAAATCCTTATATCTTTGTCCAAGGCAGCAATGAAAGTCTCATGCTAATAACAACATAAAATATTCTTTAGACACCAGCCAATAGAGCAGATCCTTCACTGGTGGCTCCAGCCTCTTCCACGACATATATGAATGAAAAGGTCGTGATTGGTTTTCCGGCCATCAGGCAAACAACCAAAATCCAATAGTCCAACAGCTGATTTGGCAACACTGAAGCACTATAAAAGTCCCCTGTATCAGATTAGTATGAGGACTTATGGGTCTCTTGCCACTGTCATAAATAAATGACCAAAGGGAACAGTGCAACTTCTGAATGGTGTGTATAGAGAGTTTCAGACCACAGAGGGGAAAACTCTGCCTGCAACTGCAGCACAGAGCCAGGAATTTTTGACAACAGAAAGGATGGACTCGAAGACACATAATCGTGTACTGAAACCTCTCTAGTTTCCAAGTGGCACTACAGCTTGAAGATACAAATTTATTCTATTTTTGAAATGTCACACTCTGCAAATGATCAGCTCAGCACCAAGACAGTGGGAACCTGGGACTAATGAGTTTGACAGTGGGCACAACAGCAACACCATGTGTTGGAGAAGTTTCAGATCCTCACAGTAGTTTAAGGTTATCCCACTGCCAGGACTTAGTTTGTGCAAGTGTTGGCCTCCATGCTCCAAGAGCAGCATCAGCACTGTGCTGTGGGTAGGAGGCTTTGCAGTGTAGCAGCCCTCAGAAACCAGTGATAAAAAACCAAAGCAGGAGGCTTTGCCCCACAGGCAGCACTGAATCTCTCTGTACTGCCAGCGGTCATCACAAGCCTGGTTCAAAATTATGTCTGTTCTCCTCAAGAGAGACATATTTTTCTGTGAGCTAAGCCAGCAGCAATCAGTACTTAGCAAGTACTCAGAATAAGCACTCATCAGACCGGCTGGATAGGGTCAGTGAGCATCCACAGGAAACAGGGAATTTCACATCACCTACCAGAGAGCCGAAAACAACCTAGTACCTTAAAGTAAACACGGGTGTCTGGCCACCTTCTTGATGCTCTTTCCATTGTAAAAGGAACGAATGAGGCTGTAGCACACTAGCAGGCAACTCAAATTCACCTATGACATTAAGATGTCACAAATGAAGGGAAGAGTTTCAGTTAAATGCAGCGTACACTAAAACCACACTTCAAGGGTTCATCTCAACAGTCAAAATCTTTGCTAATCAGGCCTCTAAATTTGCAGATCAATATTGCCACTGCTGAAGTTATTGAAGGTAGCAATGCTTATTTTCCTCTACATCTTCGTCTTGTATAGAAAGGTGTATGGTGTGTTTGTTTTTAAAAAAATTAATTGCATCGTGGTACGTATTATAGCTTTTCCACTACTTTGTGAATTAAGTAATCGAAGTATCCAGTCAGTATGAAGTCGATTTGCTTCTAAGTCTCACTCAAGATATATTCATGTCTCAATTAGCACAAACAGAGAATGATTGTTTAGCATGATATAGTAAAGACAGACATGTCTTGGAAATTTGGGAAAAAGAAGCAACTCAAAGAAAAACATTTCTATGCTGTTCATTTTCATCACGAGTAACATTAAACCACCATAAACTGAAGAAAATATGCTTTCATACTTCACAAAAATGCATTCTTTACTAGTCAGAATTTCTTATTTAAGATGCAGAATAGATGAAGGTATAATTTATCATTCATTAAAAAAAGAAGCTGAATTAAAGAATGAAGGCTTCACTGCAGAAAGGCACTTAAGCATGTATTATACCTAGTGGTCTGCAGTGGCTAAGGCTGCTTCCCTTAATCTAATTCTATGTCTTGAATAGCAACACTTTTTTTTTTTTCCTATTTAAAGCCTATGAGTATTCTGTGTAGACAGGGGACACAGATCCCACTGTATACCTGACAGCCATTTCCAAATCACATTTAGCGATGTGACAAGTGGTGTGTAATATCTGTGAGAATGATTTTAAGAGTTTGCTTAGTACTTCCATTATCTTGATTAGAGTTCTGTGATAAGCATCTCTTAAAAATCTTATTTGCTTCTGGTTTCTCCTTTGTAGTTTCATTGCTCTTGCTTATTCTGAATTGAATTGCATGCATCATCTTTCTGCCACAGCCTCCTACTTTATTCTAGTAATTTTGTACATTATTGTCCCCTCGCCATCCCCAGATGTGTACTTGCAGATTTCGCAGCCTTGTTGGATATGCTTCCCCCTAGGTCATCTTTGCATAAGGACAGATTTACTGAAGGAATAAAATGGACACACTCTAGCTCTTCCGATCTGTCCACAGTCAAGTGCAAAAACAAAATTAAATTAAGAGATATATTTCTAGTGTTAGTCACTAAGGATAAGTTTGATCCTTCCTTCTTAGCCGCCCTTGGTAGGTATTAGTCTCTACTTCTGTTGTAGCCAAGTAATGCATAGCCACATATCATTGTGTACCACACCTCTGAGAAATTGTGAAATCACACAGAACCTTGAGAGCTGTATGTACCTGCCTCTGAAGGATTCTGACAGGAGCAGCTACATGCAGATTGCAGTACACACAGCAACAGAAAAAAACCCAGAGTTTTTACACAAAAGTCATTTTGGCAAGATGGTCAGCAGAGCCTCCACAAGAGCACTCTGATCTGGAAAGGGACACGATAGCCTTCCTGCCAAGTGCACCAGAGGTGGGATAACTGTCTTACAATTGGACAGGGACACATCTGTGAACACTATTACGTCCCACCCACAGCACTTTTCTCATTCTAAGGAAAGGGAAAAAAACCCCAGACACACTATTTTAAAAGCACTGGCAAAATATCCCCACTCCTGAATCCTGCTTCACAATTACAAAGCAGATCCATATTCCTGTTCGTGAATTTTGTCTGCATCTGGAGTATAGACATTAGCTCCAGAAGGACCTGTAGCAATGACTGGCACTAGTGAATTGCTGTAGTGACCAGGGTGGGGAGCAGGGGGGAGAACGAAAACATCAGTTTACATCAGCTGATGAACTGTACCATAGGACTTTTGAAAGACAGCAAATAACTCCGGTAACAAAGCACCATGCATGAGAATCCTGAGCAAGTGTTCGGAGTTCTTCTGAGGACACATGCTGGTGGCTACGCCCAGAACTATAAGATATGCAGGGGAGATGGGTAAGGTGGAAGAGAGAAAGCGCCACAGGGAACAGCCCCAGAAACTCCCAGGCTGTCATACGTGTCTGTGGTTAATATACCACAGATAAACAAAGAGGTAAATCTGAATCACATTCAGAAAGAAAACACTTGACATCTTAACTACCTAAATCGTTAGTTGTGTGATATTATCTTAGTCACTGAGACATTAAAATGTGGAATAGATACATGGAAATTCCAGCATAACTCTCCGGGAATAATCAGTCACAACAGAGATTCAGTCACTATATAACATGGACAAGGTTTTCAGCTGTCCTCCTACTGAGAGCAATGAATGCCAACCCTTTGGAAAAAATGTGATCTGCTATTTGGGGTCCACGTGGGTGCTCTTCAGTGCCCAGCTCTCCTGGGAAATCTGGTCCATAGTCTTTACTCTTCAGGGGAGGACCGCTACATATTTTCCACTATTAGGTACTTTTTGAAATTGAGTTTACTGAAAGTGGAAACATTCAAAAGAAAAGGAAAAATAAAAATCACCTGCAGATCCACTGACGCCAAAGTGGTATGTCCTGAAAACCCCACTCTTTCTGATGTGTAACTATCACCACACAGTCTCAGAGGGCTCAGAGATGATGTTTCTAAGTTACACACAACTTTCTGAGAGTGGTTTATATTACAACCAAGTCAGTAGCTGAGATGAGGATGACCTTTTGACTATAACCACTGCTCCTCTCACAAGTAATTTCTCAAGAGCTATATTTTTCTGCTTTATCTTTGCAGATGATACTATTGCTGCTGCCAATGCTACTCTAAAATTCCTTTTATCTATTTTTGAGCTGTTATGTGCCTAATAATTATAATGTAAATGTGCTTTCATAGCTACTGGGCAATTCCTGTTTTTTCTTTCTTCATAATAAATTACTCATATTAAATTACAAACAGCAGCCTGGGGCTATATATTTGATACCCAGAGGCTATTAAAAACTTTCAGCTTCATGTCTGACAACTGGGGAATTAAACAAACATCCTCACATATGTTGCAGTTACAATAAAAGCGATAGTTATCTTTGTATTATAAAGAATGTTAACTGTCCCACAGATCTATTTTTCTTAAAATTTTATGAGGACACAAAGCTACATTTTATAGCTTTTATTATTTTTTTTGATACTGTATGGTTTGTAACCCCATCTCGCAAGCCAGAAATTAACTTTTTCTTTTTTTTTTCTTTTTAGATTGGCAAAGAAATATTCATTGCCTTTAAATTCCTCACTCCTCCTCAGTCTCCAATAGTGCTGAAAGTACTGGTATAGTTGTTTTCAAGGTTTGCTTCTTAGTGGATGATATCATCATACACATCTACTATAATTTTTATATTTCATACTGATTTATATAAACCAGTGCAAAGAATGTGAGCTTGCATACAAGTTTAAATCAGATTAATTTTGTTTTCATTGCAAGTGATCAAGAATTACTTGGAGTTAGAACAAAAATTAACACATTTCAAAGGGTCTTAATCACCAGACAAGCGAACTGGCAGAAAAATGCTTGATGTTAAGAGAAATGCCACTTTCTTGAGCAAACAAAACTATAGCCTATGAACAGGTTAACCCTGGCAAATCAGGTGGTTGCAAGAAATCTGTACAGCCTGTGATGTAGCCCCTGAAAACAAGAAATGCCTGCTCCAATAAAGACAAATAAGACTATTGTTTCTTGCTTGCAAACAGTCTTTGCAATGTGTGACCTGCTCCTTTGTGCACAAATGCCACTATGCCATTTATACCAGGTCTCTGGGTTCAGCTCCAGCTTTCCATTTAGATGTTCATGGCTGCAAAGCCATGAGATAAGCAAAAAACTTAATTTGTGAAAGTGGGATGGCTTGAAAGTAGATCTATTCTGATGGCAAATTATACTTTACTAATGACCAAATCAGCTCTAGCCACTTGAAGAAGTCTTTTTAAAGCAATAAATTTGTCAGCTATTAAAGAGTTGCTTGATTTGGAACATACAGAGATGATATAAAAGCATGTAGCAGCCCTTTTCGTTCTTATTTTCACAGGAATATACAATGCCACAACACAATGTTCAAGAGTGTCACAGTTTAATGTGAAGGTGTTCTGTGGAATGTTGTGCAAAATATTTGTCTTTATTTATCCGTAATGCAGACGTATAAGTGCACCAGAAAACTGTTTGCACTCTTTTTTATTAAAAAAAAAAAAAATCTGTGAGCTACATACATTTTGATTTTGTATTAGATATTTACAGTGTTGTACTGGACATTTATATTGTAAATATTGGATATTTACACAGCAAACACAAAAATAAATATTAAATATTAGAAAATGTGTTGTGGAATTTTTTTTCTCTTTTGGAAGAACAGTTGTTCTCTGTAGCTCTGACTCAAAACTACACAGGGATCTGAATATCTCAGAGAAAAATATGTAGCTCTTCTCTGTGACTTAATTTTCATCTCAGTTGCTGGGAGGAAGTGGGGGGTGGGAAATAAAAGACAAAACAATACGGAACAGAAAGATGTTTAAGATAGATAACAAAAATAAAGACCTTTACACAAACAGTCCTTATTGTATGAAAGCAGACCAGCTAAATATAGCGGAGATTATGTATCTGCATAATGTTTTCACAGTCCTGTCTTTCTTCCTGAGATTCGGCAGAGGCATGGGTATTCTTTTCTAGGTAAATCATCACAAACAGCTCAAAAAAGAACAAAAGGTCATATATACAGAGTGGAAAAGAAATAATATTTGGAAGTACTATACCTGTGGTAAAATAAGTTACTGTGAGCTCAGTTTGCAGCAAAACTTAATCTTACCCTGTTGTTCTGCAGCAGGAGAACGAACCTACAGTATTTAAAATATGAGCTATTCTTAGAAAATAAAATGTTCTTAAAATGAGCCTAAAGCTGTTTAAATCTGTTAGACCAAGAGAGAAAAATCGAAATGCATATGGTCAGAACGAAAAGGGGGTATTTTTTCCCTTAATATTTCCCTAATAGATTATTCCAAACATGTTAAGCTGCTTTCAAGAAATCTAGGTGACTCTAGAAAGATTATGCAAATAATTATTTCATTTCTCCTCTTTTTTTGGTGAAGTATCTCCACCATTTTTAATGTAGCAAAGTCCAGCAGCCCCTATCTCTACCACACAGATGGCAAGCATATCTAAAGGATTATGCATAATATGCATGTGAGCCCATGAAGCAAATACGTTTATTCAGAACTGAAAAGAAGTAGGAAAGCTTCAGTTCTCTAGCCACAGAGCAAAAATATTTAAATAAATTTTTAGTTTTCTTCCATCTTTTTCCTCAAATCCTAACCTCTTGCTACCTGCACCTGCATTCTCATAGCTAGGTTAAAGCATCACCAAAACCACCCTGCTCTCTGCTAAAACAGTGCATAATTGACAGGGCTTATTGGGGGGTTTCTGGATTTTTTTTTTTCTTAAAACTAGATGTATGTACAGAATCTTTTCTTTCCTCCTCCTTAGGTAAACATTTGTCACTGACATTTGTTAGAGTTACAGATGTCCATCAAGACAAGGCTGCTGTGCATCCACATCTGCCAGTATCCAAGAGAATCTACTCAAACTGATTCCTGGGCAAGCAAATGTGAAAATGGTATTCTAGATGCAGAAGCTACAGTTAAAGAAAGAAAAAAAATTCCAGCTTTAATTAATTAATTAATTTAATACTTTCCATCTTTCATCATTGTTTTAAAAATACTGTTACCACGGCTAGGACAATCCCTTAAATATAGTGCCTAAACTCCAACTTTTATGACGTGTAGTTTTGCCTAAGTATTTCGCTTCATTGTCAAAAGTCCTCAATGAATGTAAACATGGGTGGGTACATCCCCCCTTCACTCCATCTTTGGAAACACATGGCTTGTTTTGAAAGAGCAGGACTTAAAACTCTGGAAGGAATTCTTTATTCAGGAACAGCAGCTAGTTGGGTTTTTGCCATATTTTACACTGTTTGACTTTCCCACAGAGTTTAGCTCACACCTTGTGCACCAATGGTAACACTAGCTAGAGAAAGACAAGCTTTTGTTTTATGGCAAATTCAAACAGAAACCTTTAAACTGAGTGCTTTGTGTGCTGATAGCAACCAGGTCAAGACACTGTGAAGCTTACACACATAGTCATCTCCCAGAAGGAATTTTGCCACCTGTGTTGAAGTCCATGCTGCCACAACTAAGATATCACTGGCATCCAAGAGGGCTAGGGACAGCCTAACTAGTCTGCATCCACTCAGAGACACTGCTGGTAGGACCAAGTATTGAGCTTCTGAAGTAAAAGATTTTCCTATCTAAACCATATCAGTGCAGAGCTCACATAGAGGAAAGAATGTTACTTTTACACTTCTGCATCAGATTTTTCTAGTATCTGATTTCATAATTTAGACCTGCGGCTTCATCTTGCTTCCCAATACTCAAAAAAAAAAAAAAAAAAAAGTGGCTAAAGGTTTGCTCCAAGAGCCTAGCACAGCAGTTTTTAACATTTGCCCGTTTGTGAACCCTTAAATATTCTCCAGTAAAAGTGTGGATCCCACACTATGAATTTCAGTCTACTGGCTATTAAGTCTCCCTTGCTCTGCTATCCTGCTCAGATCACTTTGAGGTGTGATCCCAGAAACTGCTAGGTTGGCAGCTCTGTCATTAGGCTTTCTGAATCTCCCTCAGTTTTCTTGCTATTCTCATTCCATATTTTCTACCATTATTTTTAAGAAACAAAATCAGATGCAATAACTATCTCCAGGCTTTTGAAAATGAACTAATTGGGTCTCTTCTCTGTCTTTTACCTCTCACATTGAACCACCCACAAACAAGGTAAGTCAGCCCTCATGGATTTCAAAGTCCCTGTGGTAGGATGGACTTCAATGTCCCTCTGACACCTCACAGACACAGCGATGGCACTTGAATGTGTGGCCACATCTCTGTCACCTCACACACAGTCAGGCTCTAATGGAGTTAGCCTGGGGAGAGCAGATAAAGTTGGCTTAGTTATCTTGGTGCTAAACAGCAGACTGAAGCATAGACATACTCTCAACTGACCCACTTTGAGATAATCAGATAAAGAAAAAGAAGCACAAAGTGAAGCAAGTATGACTAACTCATGGCTACCGTAACGTTTGCTTCTTCATTGGATTTACTTCCCTTGACCTATCATCCACTTCAGAGCATTCTTTAATGTTCTTTAAATTAGAAATTAAAATGTAGGCTTGGGAAAAAAAAAAAAAGAGGTAATAATTCCACTGACAAAGAGATTTTCAGCCGATATAACTAGACCCTGATTTCTATCAGCCAAGGATCTGATCTGTGAGGCCAAAACTGAAAAGATACTCTTACCGGAGGGGTTAATTCAGACAACTCTTTTAAAATGCAAATTTTCTGCTTTTTGCTTTTTTTGATTTCAAGCACAGCAAGGCAGGGGCTGTAATTAGAGAATGGGTAGTCGGCACTGTTCACCAGTTGTGCGTAAGCTTTAAACTAATAACTCAGCAATTAAAAGAAAAATGAGCAGTAATTACACACATTTTACTCACTGCTAGACAGATGGAACATTTTCTGCTCGTTATTGGCAAACTGTCACTGCGTTTATTTCATTTTTAGTGTTTACTGTTTGTTGTAGTTTGATTAGGAATAATTATAGGCTAGGAAAAATATGAAAGAAGTGAAGAGCCTTTTCATTTTTTACATCTTTAAAGCAATACAACCATTTCTTCCCCCCAGTTTCTCCAAGATGAACATACCCTCTTTTTAAACCTTTATTGAAATCAGGCTGCACCTTACAGAGCTTGGTGAGAAAGACAGGTAAGATGGCCACCTTCACCGGAATGGTTGGCTCAAACACTGTTCAGCTCATGGGCAGCTTCCCTAGTGGGCACTGGTCCATATTGCTAAGCTGTTGCACAAATGGGTCTATATTTAGGCTTTAGTCAAAAGCAGCTTCTGAGCTGGACCACAGCCTGCAGGGCAGGACCAGAACCATCAGCGGTTATCCCAAGTAAACAAGTATGGAAAAGTATGTCTTCTCCCATCTAATTCTGGATTACTGAGTCTTTATGTTGCACAAATCTTGTCTTACTCTCAATCTTTGGGGACAGTGTGGTAGAAGGGAACAGCTGGGTGTCATCTGTGGATGGACTGAGCTGCAAAGCAAAGTATCCAGAGTGGAAGCCAGGAACTCGTGGAGATATCTAAGTATTGACATCCCTGGTGCAAAACATCAACTTCATATTTTAATTCTGGCCATGAGAAAATTTTCTAAGACCGCAACTGAAACACATATGGGAAAATACACTGAAATATTCAGGTCACAGCTTGCTTGCTTTTTCAGTCCCAGCATGACTGCGATGCTTTCACAGTCCTTGCCTGCCCTGCACCAGTTTCCTGGATATTGCTAACAATGATGGTTTTTTATAGAGTAGTGGATAGGGAAAAAAGCAATACAAATGTTTGTATCAGTATATCTTTCTGACATTATAAACTTAACATATCTTCTAACAAGGTGCTAGGGTGTATGAGGTAGATCAAGTCTGCTTTGCCCAAAGAATGTATGCAGTGATTTAATAGGTCCAAAGGCCAAGGTCCAAACAGCCACTTATGTGAAGACATCCTCAGTTTCCCTTCAGCTATTTCCAGCACAATTTTCTTCATCAACCCTCTAACCATCCCTTCCTTCTCTGTTGTGTTTTGTTTTGCAAATAAAGGGTCAAAGCAACAAACCTGAAAAACAGGCTGATGAATTTCCTAGAAATTAGCATGGTATTTGAATGTTGCAGATGAGGTGCATCCCTGATAAATTGGTTTAAATTCACTGGTACTGCCACAGATAACCCTACACCAGTTGAAAGAATTACAATGCTAATGAAGTCCTAAGAAAATCTGAACTAGTCTCATTATAAAACATAGCTGCTAACTTTACATGAAGCAGCAGTGGATAATCTCCCATTTCCTTTAGAGGTGTAATGTCTCAGAATAATTTCCTCTCTTTAAAGCAACAACATTTTGGTATGACTGTTAAATCCACTATTAGCCAGGTGGCATGGACAACCTCATAGCTGGGAAGGTTTTCTTATTGCCAGCCCTTTGTATGATACAAAGCTGCTAGGCACTGTATCTACTTCTCCCTCTCACAATTCATAGCCAGTGGTTTTCTCAGCAACTAGAAAGTAAGTGGGTTCTCTATCATGCCAGAGGAGTAAACTGAACATGAATAAACTCTGCAGCACGTGCGTCACAGTTTAACCCCACCCAGCAACTAAGAACCACACAGTTGCTCTCACACTGCCCACAGCTGGGGTGGGGGAGAGAATCAAAAGAATAAAGTAAGAAAACTTGTGGGCTGAGGATAAAGACGGCTTAACAATTAAAGCAAAGCTGCACATGGAAGCAAAGCAAAACAACAATTCATTCACCACTTCCCATTATCAGGGAGGTGTTCAGCCATTTCCAGTAAAGCTGGGCTGCATCACACATGACAGTTACTTGGGAAGACAAATGCCACCACTCCAAATGTCCCCCCCTTCTTTCTTCCTGCAAAATTTATACTGAGTATGACATCATATATGCCTTTGGCCAGTTTGGGTCAGCTGTCCCACTGAGCCCCTTCACAGCTTCTTGTGCACTTGGCACGGTGTGAGAAGCTGAAAAGTCCTGGAATACTGAGCAACAACTAAAACACCAGTGTATTGTCAATATTATTCTCATTCTAAATCCAAAACACAGCATTCTACCAGCTAGTAGGAAGAAAATTAGCTCCATCGCAGCTGAAAGCAGGACAACATGGCATCACATGAAGTAGCATATGGATGGCCTGAAACATACAGTCATTACGAGATAGGTTTCCTCAAAAAAATTAAGATTAGATTTGAATGTATATGATTTTTAAGTCTTTTCTGATTACTCATTGAATATGTATTCAAATCTTTCTCTGGAGTAATGAGCACTGGATACTTACCTTCTTCTATGCTGCCATCTGAGAGACCAAACAGAGACTCTAAAAACCCTGGAGGCAGACATGGTAAGGAAAAAAAAGGCAACATCGCAAGATCTGTAGTGTCACTACAGCAACAAGGCAGGGCTGTAGCTTGCTGTGGCAAGACAAAGCAACAAAATAGTAAAGGAGAAGAAATGGAAAGTATAAAAAATGACTGGAGGGGCAAAGCCTGTACAGTAACAGAGGACCTCAACTGATATAGAGCAAGATCATAACTGCAAGGCACTGGCACCTTTGTGTATTTAGGCAAGTGTTGTGTATGCATCTACTATGGAAATTTCTTTAAAAAAAAAAAAAAGAGAGAAAGAGAAAGAGGGTGTAACATCAAGGTTACACTTAATCAGTATTGTGGTGGAAAGCTGTTTTAGCCAGGTGAGGAACTGGAAACTAACTGTCCCTTGTTTCTGCAGTTGGAACCAATGTGATCCAGTGATACTGAGACACAACGTCACATCAAGCTTATGCCCAGCAAACTGCAACTGGGAAATTGTTCTTCCAATATTATTCACTACCTGAACAGGCGGGAGCACACTTTTGCCAACCACAAGGTGTAACACCAAGGCCAGGGCACTGTATTCTTTTTTATATTGTATTAATTATTACTGCAGTTGGTATTTCATTTTATCTTTGTTCTAAAAGGAATAAAATGAAACTGCTAGCAGTTTCACTTTTCTCATTTCCAACAAAATCTGGAAAAATGTATTTTCCTCATAGTACCAGAAGAAAAAGTATTTCTGTCTAGTTGTAAAGCTGTGCTGTTAATCATATTTAATTTCACATGTTTGATTACATCTGGCACTCTCTGTCTTTGGCTTGTAAGGATTCTCCTAGTCAGATGATTAATGTGCATATAAGTGTGGAAAATTTCAAAGCTAGGGCTTTGAGAGTTGCTTAACCTTGGTGCTAATGTATAGTGAGCTCAAGTGTATGTACATCTATAACAGGGCTTGATTTATTTTACTGTATCATTACAGTGGTATGCTGATAACACATTCACATTACACAGAGTAGTAAAGAGGTCTAACTACTTTTGTGTCCTGTGACATTTGCTTCAAGTTGGTTTTTTTTTGGTTTTTGGGTTTTTTTCTCCCCCTAAGGTTTTGCACTAGAACTCCAAGCTGAAGCACAGATTTCAGACACTGTTCATTGGTTCTACATAGGGATAATTTAATAAAAATGGCAATTTTTATAAATGTACTATATAAAATTGAGCGCTGTAAGTAGCATTCGATAAACTTCAATAAACCTCAAGTAAGTATGACAAACTTCTTGTTAGCTGGCAAACCCCGAACACCTCTCTTATCTAACTTTCCAGATTATAGCACTCTAATTTCTACTCAGCTTCAGTATGTAGTAGTTTTGCAAAGGAAGATCCTCAGAGGATCAGAATTGTGTTTCTACAGGGACTCCACAGGAACCTGCATTATTAATTACATATTATATAGCATTTGAATAGTATTCCTGAATGGTTTTCAGAGGAAATTTTAGAATATACCACTTATGTCCTAGAAGATAAACTTAATTTTAGAAGCCCATAAGAAGTGACCTCTTTTGACTAGAGGTTTACTGGGGTTTGTTATTGTTGTTGGTTGGTTGGTTGTGGGGTTTTTTGTTTGGTTGGTTTGTTTTTTTTATTGGGGGGCTGGGGGGAAGGTGGTTGATTGTTGAGATTACTGTTGGGTTTTTTTGTTTGGTTGTGTTTTGTTGTTGTGGGTTTTTTTGTTGTTTGTTTGGGGTTGTTTTGGATAGTACTAGCAGGATGCAAAAGTTAATATATATAAAGCAAAGCCAAAATAAGACAGTCATAGTGAAAGATTTTGTAGCAACAGCACTGGACCATGTAACAGAAAGTTGAAATTTGTTTCTAGAGTAAGGGTTTTGTTTGAGTAGCATGAGATTTGTGCTGCTCAATTCTTGCATCTGGGTTGCATGACATAAAATGAAATTTGCATTCTAAGTGTTGGAGTTCACCAAATAATACACTACGTTGTTACAAAGATAATTTTATGTATTTATATGTTTTGAAACAAAAAGGTACCTAAAAATACTTTGTTCTACTTCCAGCCCATCTACACTTGTAGCAGCAGTCATGGAATCCCACTTGCTAGGAAAAAAAAAAAATAATAAGGAAACCACAAACCCAAATCCAGCTGACGTATTCTGTTCAACAAATAAACCATCTGGGAAATAAGCAGCTACTGTATGGTTCCTTCACAAGAATTTCAGCAATGTACAATGTATTTCAGCTTGCAGAGGTGAAAAAACCCTCACTTTCACTTTCACTACAAAAGTTATACAGACATAGTTTATAACTGCACTGCTACATAATGTGCTACAAGTAAAACAAACTTTGAGAAACCAGAATTATTCCTTGGCAAATAGACTCTCATGGCACACAAATCAAGACTTTAGGTTATTATGGAAAGCAGAGGCTTATATTTTAAGCACAAGAAATGTGAAAGAAAGCTAATGCATAGATAAATTATGAATTAGAATATACAGTTAAAAACTTGCTTACAATAAAATAGAACCCTTTGCTAGATATTTAATGATAGCTTATTTAGAGACCATTTTAAGACAGCTTAGTTCACCTTTTCTGTTGAAACGTTTATACAGATACAGCATCTATAAAGCCTCAATCTGGCCAACCTAACCCAAACTATCAAAATGTGACTGCTTATCTCAGTTCCAAATATATTAAAAAGTGCTTTAAATAACATGAAAACTTAAATGAATAGCAGTTTGCCAGGCAGAAAAGCAGGGATAGAGAAAACACGAGGTCACCAACCAAGTAACATTGACAGATAAGGTTTACTTTAATGGAAACATAGCAGAGTTAAATTTCCCTTTACTCTTCTAAGGAAAAATCACATGGACAGTGTGCAAGTATTTATGAACTGGTTATTGCTGATTCTGCTAGAACACCAACTTCTTTGCTGAGCAAATAAAACCAATTGTTCCTTCAATATTACAGCATATATTCCCTTCCCCAGTTCTGACTTAGTTTTGAGTGAAGTATTTTTTCTGATGATTAAAGAAATAGATGACCAATGTAATTTCACTGCCAACTTCTTTCATAAATTGATCCAAGATAATGCCATGAATGATCTGTTGTATTAATGTGCTTTGTCAACTTCAATTACTAACCATTATCTATGAAGACTGTGTTCTAAGGGTATTCGAGCTAAAGGGTATTCAAGTTTTCCTATTAAAATTAAAATGAAGTGAATGAGAGGAAAAGCATCCCACAGTAACTTGTGCATTCACTAAACAAGATGATTGTTAAAAACTTTTAGTAGAATCCAGTGAATTCAAGCCCAACTCTACCTTATGACTTTCCTGGGTGCCAAGATACCTCTGGCTGGTAAGGTTTACTTATCTTTGTCCTTTTTACGTGACTTGGGGATACTGGTGCATGCAAAATTGAACATGAGCGGACAACATGCACTTGCAGCCCAGAAAGTGTCCTATATTAAAAGAATCATGACCAGGAGGCTGAGGGAGGCGATTCTCCCCCTCTGCTCCTCTCTGGTGAGGCCCCATCTGCAGTACTGCATTCAGCTCTGGGATCCTAAACAGAAGAGGGACATGAATCACCTTGAGCAAGTCCAGAGGAGGGCTGGAGCACCTCTTCTATGAAGATAGGCTGAGAAAGTTGGGGTTGTTCAGCCTGGAGAAGAGAAAGCTCCAGGGAGATCTTATAGCAGCCTTCCAGCACCTAAAATGGGCCTACAAGAAAGCTGAAGAGGGAATTTTTACAAGGGCATGTCATTATAGGAGAAGGGGTAATGGGTTTAAACTGAAAAAGGATATATTTGTTACAGATTAGATATAAGGAAGAAGCTGTTTGCTATGAGGGTGGTGAGGGAACAGGCTGCCCAGAGAAGTTGTGGATACCCCATCCCTGGAAGTGTTCAAGGCCAGGTTGGATGGGGCTTTGAGCAATCTGATCTAGTGGAAGGTGGCCCTGCCCATGACAGGGGGTTGGACTATATGATCTTTAAAGGTCCCTTCCTACCCAAACCAACAACATTTAATTACCAACAACATAAGAGAAATCTTTTTTGAAGAAATTCATGTACTCCTCAAAGATCTGAATTATGCTCTAGTATGACTTACTGGTTGAGGAGACTGTCATTCTTCTATATTTGTTTCTCCCACTTTATGCTGAGAGATTAAAGCAAAGATAGATCTTTCCTCTTGGAACCTGTACCTAGTTGCTAGTGCTATACAATGAGCTATTCAATTCAGCTTTGCTTTACAGACAAAACATGTTTGTTACTGCTAGTCTTAACTTTCAAATTCTGTTTATCATCCCAAATAAATGCTCTAGCCTAAATATTTCAATGTGCACTTAAAGTAGTTTGTAAATAGTTTCAACAGCTTTAAGCTCATACTGTGCTGTACATGTGTCTGCAGCCACAGTAATACATCTAAATGCATCTGTTGTATTTAAAAAGAGTGGTTAATATCCGAAAGATAGTTTGCTGGAAGTTGAAGTGGAAAGACAGTTGAGCTCAATCCTGTTTGCCACTCCAGATTGATTTTTCTTTTTTTTTCTTTTTTTTTTTTTTTTCCCCTCGAGGAAGCCAACTCATTTCAGTTGAAGTGTATGTATGAATGAAGGGCACTTTTAACACAGAGAGTTTCCAGGGTTCAAGTGTAAATGACCTCCTTGTGAATCAATAGCAGTGTTTAACTAACAAAAATAAGATGGAATTATGTCCCCACTGAAGTCAAAGGACATTTATAACTCACTTCCACCTCCACACTCAGGAAGAAAAGGCACTCACCTGCCCTACTGATATAACTCCTTTTCCTTTGTACCTCCTCATGTAATTTTTCTCTCTTCTGCTATATAGAGAAATACTAGGGTTGGACTGTTCCCGCAGTCTCTTCCCTTGAGCACTGACTACTACAGACCTTCACTCAAGCTGAAGAAAAAGCAGGAAGGGACATTTACACTCGTTTGCTGTCTGACTAGTTGTAATGAGTCTAAGTCAATTACTTAGCACAGCCTTATCAGTGGGCTTCAGTTTTTATTACCAAGAGGAACCAAAGGAAAACCTTTGTTAGTCTGTTCTACAGCTTCTATAGAAAAGGCACATTTAGAAATGCACAGAGTGAAGCCGAGAGAAAAACAAACAAAAACAAAACCAAAACAACAAAAAAATATTTTTGCAGAGACTATGTTACCACTGGAGGAGAGGGAATGTTAACAAAGGAAAGCTGCCTTATAACCTTTTAAGCTCAAATATTTTTAATATCAGAAGAGTCTCTGATAGAGTTGACAAATGTAAAACAGATGTTCTCCAAGTATAACCACTTAATGGCCTTTCTTTCATAAAGAATTAATCTGCTTGCTTCCCTTGCCCTTTTTAACATTTTCTCCCTTCTTTTCTCTTCCACATAGAGCTTTGGTAACAGTGAAGAACAGAGAGGTGCTAAACAAAGGCAAACACAGCAGTGAGTGTGTTTGCTTTTATGGCCTGCAAAAATTATGCATGGGTTTATTCTGAAACAGGTACAAGTTATACTAATAAGAGTTGTACAAAATGAATGTGGAGCAGGAAACATTACTTAAAAAAAATTAAAAAAGAAAAAAGATAATTTTTCTAGCAAGGCAACTTGATGAAGGTGAACGTTAAACTGAACAGATGCTGCCTCGCCAACTGACTCTTGTAATAGCTGCTCTAAACCAGACACCAGTATAGCAGCTAATATAAAGTTATTGATGTTACTAATTGTACTGTGTCACATATTGTACCATTGTTCTGTCAGGTTCCTGAAGAAATTTCTGACAAATGCAGTACTTACACTTTCCAGCCAGCTAGTAGCTATTTAACATGCCATTCTCTGCAAAAATTGTCAAAATCTAAGGTATTTTGAAAAACTTGCATCATTATGAACTAGTCCACTGTCACACACAAGAGCATTTCATTTCCCTGTCTGCTATCAGAAAAGAAAAATAATTAGACATAGGAAAGAAATGTAGAACAGAGGCATTTTTCATTCCACTGATTAGGAGCTAGCACATGCATGACAGGAACAGACAGAAATCTCAAAGAGAAATCAGCCACATGGTTGTGGCCAACGCTCTCAGAAACATTATCCTATCTTGCACCTAAAGATCCAGGCTGGTACCCAGGAAGGTTTTTAAAATAGTTGTAGGGCAGTTAGGCATTTACATGCCATTTAGTTAACTACCTACCTAAAGGTCACAGAGAAGACCAGTGGAAAAGTGGGAACTGAATTCAGATCTTCTGAATTGTTATGAACCTGATGACGACGCTTTGTACATTTTTCCTGTGATTAGCATTTCACACTATTCACTGCCATGAAATATAACTGAGTATTAAAGGTCATTTTATTTTTTTGGCAGGATTATAAGCAAAGTGTTCTTAGATAAAGAAAAACAACTAGCTACTTTTGCCCTGGAGTACAAAAAGCAAGCTGAGAAGAGAGCTTTCCAGCATGATTAAATAAAATAAGATCCTTTGTCAAAGGTGCAGCATCTATTCCAGGAGGAGCTGAAGAAGGTTTCTGCTGATTCACTTGCTGCCTATTAAGGCTGAATTATGAGCCTGTCACAGAAAAGAAAACCAAATTATCATCAGATGGTTTTTAATGGAGATTTTTCAGGAAGATATGTGTATTTTTGGCTCATTTGCTCTTCAAGGTTAAAACAGAATAATTGTGGATGAACATAACTTTCCCTGGCAAGTACAAACAGAATTTTAGTCATACTTCCTGTGCAAGAGTTGGAAGGCAGAGTCATGCTCAAATTAAGATTTAATCTGTGATTTCATAGTATCGTCCTCTAAATAGGAGTGCATTAGAAATCTTCACAACCATAGCTTTTATTGGCTGGCTTCACAGCCTTGTTGCCAAAAACTTATCTGTAGAAGTACCTTACCACTGACTGACTGTTACAAAAGAGCTTGTTTGGGGGGTGAAGAGGAAAAGAGGGAAGATGCTTCTACATAGATTATGTTGCTTCCAATTGATTTGGCAAGGTTACACGGAAAAAAAAAAATGTAGCAACAACAGCTGGACCAGGTCTACAGCAGACAGACAACATATCGCACCTTTGTTAGACCTTCAGAGAAAAATGAAAGCAAGGTGGTATTGTTGAATCAGCAAATCCAGACCACAACTATTTATTTGGTATTTCTGAATGACTCAATGTTCTCTGTCCAACATTTGGAAACTGGTGTGTTAATGCCTTACCTGGTAAATATGGCATATCTGGGTATAAGCTGTGTCTGATTAATTAGTCCTGGTGAATAAGAATACATGCCTGAAGAAACATAAAGGTCATCAAGCTAAACAAAGTTTACTTTAGAGGGCAAAGTATATTCCATGTTTTACACAGGGATGTGGCTGATTTAATAAAAAGGGTCTGGATGATGCATAGAATTGGAGCCTCCATATCCTCCCTACCCAGTACAGAATCAATCAGCTTTCACATATACTTCATATGGAAAGAGCTGAGTAAGATAGACAAGGTTAACTGAGGGGAAAAAAAAAAAAAAAAGTAAAAAAAAAATTTGACTCTCAGGTTATCAGGTAAATAATGTGTACTGACTGAACTGATGGTAGAAAATAAATGTTGAGGATTTATGGATGAATTTATGTAAGTATTTGTCAGTGAGAGTGAATCTGGTTGACTTCTCAGAAATACCAAAGTACAAATAGGAGATCTGTTAAACTAGTCTGCTAACATTATTTTCCCATCAGTGACAATTATTTGTGATACCATTACCCCAGACACAGGAAAAGGAAAAATAGAAAGGACCTAGTACCACATGCATATATATAGGGACAGCCAAGCCATGATCTCTACAAGACCTTCCAAAATTTTGTCTGAGTCAGCCCTCTCTGTACTGCCCTGACATTTCTTCCCAAGAGTCTCAAATCACATTCTTCACCCCGCGCACTTTATCATCTTCCCCCTGCAGACCAACATCGCATCACTCCAAAGCAGTCCCAGGACTCTCTCTCCCACCTGCCTGTCATACCTCCCAGAGCCAAGGACCCTGGCTCTCTCTCCATCTCCTCTTTCACCTTTTGCCATCTTAAAATCACCTCGGTGCCAGTCCCTCAAACAGCAGCAGAGGGGACCCAAGTGCTAACCACTACCCCGCATGTTAGTGGCCCATGAGCCATTGCACACATCTCTGCCCAGCTCAGGGTGTTTGGCATAATACACCAATGTCTTTGTCTTGCACCAATGACAAAGTTCACTGTCTTGGATGATAAAGAACCAGCTTTATGAAGCTCAGTTAGCATTAACAACTCAGCATACATCAGTTATCTCTAGAAGGATGCAGACATTTATTCCCTGTAATAAAGTCTGAGGAAAGTGAAGTATACCTGAAGCAATTCTACTGAAATATTCTTCACCTCCCTGTGGCAGATGCTACATCTTCAAACAATTCTGTTTTGTTCAGGCAGTTGCTTTTAGCCAAGCTTTTTCAAGACCATCAGACCTTTTCTACCATTATATCTTACCAAGAACATCGTAAGACATCAGATGGAGTTATAGTTCCAGTAGTGGCCATCTGAAGAACAGGTAGATTTATCATTTAAGCCTATAAATTAAATGCTACTGAACCCCCACCAGCACACATGAACTTCCAGCTTAGATTCTTTACTTAAACTATTATATAAGAACATCTCCAGGCAACTCAGGGACAAAAGTTTAAATATAGTTCTATAAGAAAATCTGAAACTCATATCACTTCAGTGACATCATGTATTTACTTGGCATTGCAATGACAAAAAGCCTTGGCATGGTGTATGGAAACTATCACTTCCAGCAAAGAATGAGGATCCATTTTGTTTAGAGACTGTGCAGCCTTTTAGGGAGTAATTATGCATTCCTAACACTGAGAAATGAAAATGTTCTTTAACGCACTTCAGAGATTTGTTAGAGCTGTAACCAGATCATAGGAGTTATTCAATTTCAAACTCTGTGACAATGTGTTGAGAATGTGTCAGAGTAGAGGTATGGTTGGGAATGAGCTGAAAGGAAAACTGCTTTTTACTGCCTGATCGGAGGTACTGTAAAACATCTATAAAAGCTCTCTTGTCCTATCCACGTGGATTTCAAATACATTGGAAAATTCCACAGGAATAAGATCTGCTTTTGGTCTGTGAGGTATTCTTACCCAGACTAAGTCTTATTTTTAGAAAAGCTAAGCTGTCTCCGTGCCGTATCAAGCCTGCTCATCCAATTCTTCCATTTTGATTGATGTATTTAGGTCTATGTGACTAAACTTTGCCCCTTTCCATCCAAGGAAGAAGGAAAATAACATAATTTACATACCCAAGGTGACACAAACTGTCACATTCACATATCAAGCTTTATAATAAAACTCAGTGCACATTTGCATCCTGAGTTTAATAAATATCGTGAAACCCGGGAAGTTCTAGACCTAAGCTACCTCACTGGCCTAAATACTTAGCCTGAACGACAAAACCCCTTGAAATAATTCTCTCAAAATTCTAGTGCTGCAATTTTTAACAATCACTTAAATTTAGTTCCCTGTTCTTTTCAGGTACAATGTCTGCTTTCTTTAAACCCTCACCCAAAAAAACCTGCATACTTGCAACATATGGAAAATGTCTTCATTAAGCTGTAGGTTCATAAGCTCAGCATCTATGAAGTCAGTCTATCTACTTATTTAGTTGTTTTACCGCTATTCTGAACTGCATCCACAACTACCGACTGTCTAAACCAGTTAGATCAAACTTGGGCCACTACATTGTGTTCTCATGCTATTGGTCATCTGCAGCCAAAAACCACTGCTATTTTTTGTTTTAATTATTTTTGGTTTCATTGTTTTACAGGCTTAATTCTCCTTGTCCCATTTATCTCCAGTGACACCATCAGTCCCTTCAGGTCCCCAACACACTTGATATCGCTGCATTTCTGTCTATTTTCACAAAGTTTCTAGGCACTCCCTGGTGTGCATTGAGCAAAAAGTTATTGTCACTTACTCTATCATTCACTGGGCTGTCAAACAAGCTGGAGGTGCATTATTTTTTTAATACCTCCTCAAGCTGACAAGATTGAACTAAATTGCATTATTATGTACTTCAGTGCAAAAATACGGCCTGAACAATTCCTGCAGTTTCCTACACACACTTTTTCAAAGAACAGGGCAGATTATTTTTCCAATATCACCACCATCAATTGCCTGTATCTTTCTTCCACCATCATTGCTTCAGGAAAGCTAATTGTGATATTAAGTATGGCCTTTCTGCCTGCCTGTCCTTAGGGTAAAGTCGAGAATGAAGCACAGTATTACAATCAAGCCTGACACATGTACGGAGCATGACCTTCTCTGGACTTTCAAATATCGTGATTTCCCAAGTGAAAGAGAGAGAGTAAAGTTAAAAGGCAAATATAAGCAGTACAGAATGTGCTTGATGTATCTCCACAACTCAGCAAAAGAACTTTTTCTTTAAAATTATTTTCTGAAAAGAACAGAATGATTATTTTCTCAAGAAGGTAAGGCAAATTAGTGGGAGGACTGCAGGATACTTGCATTCTATAACTTTCTGCAGAGTTCATTCTGCGTTCCAACTTGCATGCAGAAATTGCTTTCTGAAAAGGATCTTTTCAGACCTAGGCAGCACTTCTGAATTCCAGTTCAGAATTTACCTTCAGAGGAGCAGAATGAGTGGAAGAGTCTCAGCTCCACCCCTCCAGAACACTTGTGCACATCACAAAAGGAACTGTTTTTAATATAGCATGACATATTGGATGATTTCTTCTCTACAAAGCTTTCTTTACAGCTGACATGGATAATATGTCAAAATCAGCCCTTGAGAAGTTCTTCACTCTAGGACAAAAACAAGGCTATTATTTTGAAATTAGCTTTTTGCACAATTTATGCATCTTTCCATGCTTGGCCAATGAATAGACAAATAGAAGCAAATATCCGAACCTATAGAGGAAGGTGGGAAGGGAGGAGATGTCTTGCAATCAACAAAACATTCACAGAAACAAACATACTAGTCCATGAGAGGCTGATACAACTATTATGATTTCATTTTTCAGTGTGCACTTCTCCTGTATTAAACTGACATATTTTTAGGCTTTGAACAACATTTTCCTATTGTATGACCAAAAATAGCTCTCATTTTCAGTACCCTGGACAGTGCATGCACAACACAAAGTTTCTTTCTCGTTTTCTTTTAAAGAGAGCGTCCCATTGCTCTGAAAAACAGAAATAATAATCTGTCTCAGCACAGTTTACAGCTTTAGCCCAGTGATTCAAGTACATCATTTCTAGTTCTTCTACAGTACATCTTTTTGCAAGTCATTCCACCTTGAGAGAAACTCTCAATTCTCGAAGAACTGTTTTCATTGTTAAAACATTGCACCTGTTCCTACGGTCATTCTACCTAGCTTCAGCTTTTGCATTTTATCATTATGGACCTAGTCATTGGCAATACTCACCAGCTGTAAATAAACAATTTCTGCCTAGATAGTCAGTAAGAAGCTGAAGAGTGAACTCCTTCAGTCTCTCATTTTGCTATCGTTTTTTCCAGGACTGAGACCATTTTCTAAACTCTCCCAGACATTTCATAATTCAGAATACGGAATTCAGCTACATGTTTCAACAAAGCTAAAAGCAAAAATATTATCATTTCCTGAACTCTACTTAATATTCACTTAATCTCATGGCAGCTAAATTGTTTCACCACACCAGCGTAGGGCAGGCTGCCTGCACACCACACCAGAGCACCTTCCAAGTCAGATCCCATTCCAGCGCATATGTTTAACACGCATCCTTTGTTCCTAATGGCATGATGTTGTGTTCAGTTATGTTAAAGCACCCGAAGAAGCTTACTTTGTTGAGATGAACATAGTTGCATAATTTGGATTACCATTGTTATTCCTTCTTCCAAATATGGTCAGTTCAATGTCTAGTAACATGGGAAATGCTCACTGGCTTCCATTCATTGGGCAATCCTAAGACACGGAGGAGGAAGCAGACACCTAAGTTGTGCCCCTCCCTACTTGACCCTTAAGGTTGCCCTCACAGATAGAGGAACATTGTAATACCTGTTAACCTTAGTTGGGAGCTAGTGCTTGCTTTCTTTTAGGGTAACAGTCATGCACATCATGTCCTATGTTGTCAAGTGCCACCCTGTCAAGACAAGATTTTCCATCTTCACAGCCTAGCATGCGGTCTCTTATGCTTCCTGAGCAATTTGCCAAGAACCATTTTATGTTTTCTTCTAGGTGATAGATAAAAATATTGACAGACACTAAGCCAAAAAGAGACCCACAGAACACACTACTTTTGAGATATGTCATGTGGCTTGGGGGTTGTTTTTGTAATCTATTTAATAAAGTTCTGTGTAGTTTTTGTATGCTGATAAATGTTTTTAATTAATTCCATGACAGTAAGTCAATTACTTAATGTTACAGTCCATTATCACAGTACTCCTTTTCTAGCCTATTTTTTAACCTTAAAAAAAGAAAAAAAAAAAAAAAAGGCGCCAGATATAGCTTTCTCACAAGACTAAGTTTCCATAAAACTGAAAATAATGTTGCCAGCTTTGCCATCTTTCAGAAGGTTTTTTGTGGGGTTTGGGTTTTTTTTGGTTCGTTTTTTGGGTTTTGTTTCTTTGTTTGTTTTTCTTTTAATCCCCGATCAGCTTTTCTGTGATTTGGAATGGAATTGGCACTTGTCTAATACGTTTTGAAGCAGCATGAAATTAATGTTCTGTACTATATTTTGAGGGAATAAGTAAATCTGATTAGTATGAGATCTCCCTATCATACACTGCAATTGCAACTTTGCTGAAAGCTAGAACTATATCTGGCATATAAACTGCTGAAACTTATGGAAGTGATCAGCAAGTTATGCAGAACTATATATAATGATGTGTTAAATAATTACGGTGATATTTTGAGTCAGAAATAATACTGAGGGGGAAAAAAGGCAGGTTGGTTCAAGGGTGGGAAAGGGTCTCTATTCTAACTCTAGTTAACTTTGGAGGGTTAAAAGCAATTGCTGAAGGTCAAATTTTGAAGTCACTAACTGTACCTGGAAAAGCAGAATAAAAAGAAACTCATGCATAGCTATGTATATCTGGATTTTTAAAAATGCAACAATGTTTCTTCACTTTTACATAGTACAATATTTTGAGGGTGTTTCTCAGCCTCTTTATTGCTGCACTTTCATTGAAAGTTTGGTAGAAAGAAAACATCTTTTTTCTTATACCAGCATGATACAATAGTAGGCTTTTTCTTGGGGTTGAGTTCATTCCTGTTCAGAGGACAAATTTGTGCTCAATATATTCAGAAAAGTCCCAGGACCTGAATGATGGAATCTCACTGTCAGTAAAACAAATAAAACTGGCCTTTGGTCACATAAGTAATTTGCTTTATAAAAGCTTAAATGCCATTCTTAATACAAGGTCCAGATTTCGGCCAACTTTAACATGAGGATCATTTTTCAAATAACCAAATATTGCAAGGCTTTAATTTTCAAGTCAGGTCTTACAACAATCACTAATACATTACAAGGAGAGTAAATTGCAAAGTAAACAGTTACAGAAGCAAAGGAATAGAGGAAAGAACAGTGATAATCCTGTATTTTACCATCAGCAAGATTCCAAAAATACTTTTGTTGGAACTCAGAGGTCTTCAGTCAACCTTAAGCACTGTGTCGAGTTTGCTTAGACTTATTTCTACTTATTCTTCTGCTGCAGTCAATGAAGTAATAACCATTCCACAATACAGAAAACACACAATCACTTTTACAAACATACTTTAGATTATTTTTCTGTTATTACCAGCATATACATGACACTGCTACGTAAAAGCAAGCTGAGATTGGTGTGCTTGGTACTGCATGCTGTACACAGATGTAATGAAAGGTGGTACCTGCTCTGAAAATCTTACTCTTGAAAACAAACAAACAAATTAAAAACAAACTAACAAACAAAAAAAGAGAGGAATAGAGAAAGAGAACAAGGTGAAACAAAAGCAAAGAGACATAAACACATAGAAAGACAAAAATAGTCTTAAAAATACAATCAGGTCTCAAAACTTCCAGTCAATGGCTTTGTTCAGTAAACTACATTATCTACCATTGCAGGTTTTCTAAATTCCAAACTCATGATGAATTTGCAAACAAAATGACTTTAAACTTTTCATCAACCCTTTTTTCCTTCTTTCTCTCCCCCAGCAAACTTCTCTCCCAACTCTCAGGCAAACAATGATCACAGTCCATCTACCTAGGCTTAACAATAAAAATAAAAATTAGCAAGTACATACTCTGCATTTTTTAAGAATCGATATAGTGTTACAGTTCAGCAAAACTGACATGATGATGGGTTACAGTGGGATGAGATAAAATCCTATTGCTAAGCCTAACTGTAGGACACCATGGGAATACTACATGAATCTTCATATTCATGAAGCTTAATTATAGCAAAATAGCCAATCTGTAAAGTACAGCTACATTCAAGTACTGATTTCAAGACTAAAACATGAACAAAGAGAAGATGTTTCCCAGGAGATGCCTCTACAAGATGTGCAGAGGCACAAATGTAAGCAAAAATGAAAAAAGACAGATCAACAGATACTATAACATGGAAGAAATAGAGCAGCAGCCAAGGAAAGAATTAACATATATTTGGGAATTAAGAGAGTTTAAAATATAGTATACCTGTATGACATAAAGCGTCAACAGCAGCTGCATTACATGTTACCTGGCTATCACAAAAAAAGACAAATAAAGCACAAAACAGGAAGATTTCAAAGCATCAGAAGTCAAAGAACATGTGTTTCTTTGCCAGGAACAAACAAAATGCTTCTCATAAGTCAAATTTTCTAAAATGGCAGTTAAACGGCATATATTACATCATTCCTGATGATTCATCAGTTTTCTCCATTGCTTCAGATGCTGCCAATGTTAGCCAGGACATAGGGATTAATGTCAAAGTGGACAATATGAAAGTCCCAGACTGGATGCATCATTTCAGTCTGAAGACAGAACAATTAAGCTAAGTATGCAGATACATTTCCAGTATATATTATGGGAGGGAGTCTAGAGTCCGTGACACTGATTTGCCACTGCAGGCCTTGGAAAGGCACAGAAGTCTAGGTTGGAGACTTGCTGGGGGCAGCTTCAGAGTAACACTCTTTGATGTGAACCTGCAGTTATGAATGACAGAAATCTCAGTTCAGGATCCAGGCACTGGATCTGAAGTAAATACCACAGTGAAACAGAATGTTGAGAGACAAATGGCAACATGAGCTAAATCAGTGTGACTAAAGGTGGTCACATATTGAAGATACTGAAGGGTACTTGAGTATCTACATTTAAACTGAGAACACTTCAATGGATAAAGACAGACAATAACCAAATATCCTGAAGAGTAGTTTCGGGAAGGAGGCGGGGGAAGGGGGTAGAGGAGGGAGTGCATAGATCTATAAGACTTCTTCCTTTGACCCAATACTGGATGATGGCCTAGGAGGATGCCAAGAAAGAGTATTCCCCTGACAGCAACCCCTCTCTTTCAGGTGGAACAGAAAAACATTGTCACTATACAAGTGATTTCAAAGAAAAGTCACTTGGTGAGGATGCACGGTTATCTGTAAGGGTTAGAACCTGGTCCATAGTCTAAAAGGTTTAGGCTCAATTTCTTCACAGTAACCAGTAAAAATGTTATATTCAGTCCTAACTCCATGACTCATACTTCTCTGGACAGCAAATGCTTTTAAGTAGCAAATATCTAAATAACCTCTTTGAGGCATTTCAGGTCCTAGAAAAGGACAGGGACTGTAAGATTTAAATCTGCATTTCATTAACCTATGGTTAACAAACCAAAATTTGTTCTTCCTCTAAGGGACTATTTCCACCTTACTTGTTTTGAAACATGCCATTCTTTACCCACCTTCTGTGCTGGTTTGGCTGAATCAAGGTTGTTTTCCATGCAGTTAGAATCTTTTCTTCTTAGTAGCTAGCATGGCCTTTTGTTTCGGATTCAGTTTGTGAATAATAAGATAGCAACCCTGAGACAGAGTTAATGTTTTCTTCCAGTAGCTTTCCAGTGTTTGGGATTTGGTACAAAAAGAATATAAGAACTCACTGATAACTTGACTGTTGCCATGGGGACAAAGGACTTACCAGCTGTCCAGCTGCTGGTGCAAGATAGCCTCTGGAAGGGAACATGATGAGACAGCACCTAGATTGACATCCAGGCTGATCAACAAAGTATTCCATATCACAAATGTCATGCTCTGTATATAAGCAGGAAGTTGCTGGGGACAGCCCTTCTAAGAAGGCTGCCATCCATGAAGGGTCCTGCTCCTGTGGCTCCCCTGTGCCTGCTATGGTTTCTGTGTTTTTCTGGACTCACTCTACTTGCAGTGTTCACTCTATGGCCTTCACTGCTGGGAGCGCGTGTTCCATTTCCTCCTTTTCCCTTCCTTCCCTGGGCAAGGAAAGGCAGGAGAGAGTTGCTGTTTACTGTTTTAGCCACCAGCCCAGAGCTAAACAGTAACATATTCCCAAGCAAATCCTTCAGGCAGGTTAACACAAAAAATGATTGTACAAAAACTAGGAAATATTTAGATCTGCTTTTTTATTCCTTTGAATATTACTCAAACTTTCTAATTTAGAATTAACTTACAAACTATTCCCTACATTATTACAGATAAGGCAATTTCAGAAAAGAATTACATACCAGATCACAACTTTGAATGAACAAAAAAATCTCAACAAATGCTTACACATCAGAGAGATGACTTGCAAGCACTAGCCATAAATCATATAATTTCAGAAGGGACCAGCACTAAGTCCAGCAAGATTTAGCTGCTGGCAAGGTGTCTGAGATGCATCCTTGCACTCTCCTATTTCAAAAAACACATCAACAGGAACAAGAGAATAGAAGGTTAGTGCAAGGGAAAATAATGCAGAAAAAGAAAATCTGATCTTTCCTTGGGGATTATTTGTTCTACAGGTTTAAAATACAGAACACACACCATGTTATCAGTAATCCTTAAAATATAATGGTAGCAGTGCAAGGGAGAAAAACGATGGGTGTTGTCTCAGTGTCAGCTCTAGCAGGAGTGGAAAAATAGTTCCACGAGGCAAAATGAGGGATCTCTATCTTCAATCCTCTACAGAGCACTGAGCTTTTTCCATAAACCTTGCTTTCTACTGTGCATGATGAATTTTTTCCTAATGAACCATAGTTCCTTTCAGCCTTGCTACACACATACACACACAAAAAAATGTTGCTTCTTAGATCCAGACAGCTTTTGTTGCACAAAGAGCTTAACAACTGCCTTCACTAAAAATTCAGAAATTTAAAAGCTTGAATATGTTCACATATTTCTTAGCTTACATTTGCACTTAGTAGTAAACATAAGCCAGGAGTAATATTTGTTTTTGTAAACATTTCTGAAGATAGAAATTTCAGTGTAGGAACAACCCTCAGAAAAGTCTGTCAAGTTTCAGTCTGCAAGCACATTCCTTAGTGTCTGTACATGTACACTTTTCTTTTTTGTCACTGTCTCCATCAAAAGTAAAAGAAATTATATGCTTTGGCATCAACGTTTTGTTTTAAAAGGAAGCCTGCCTTAAGGACATCTGCATTATTAACCTTTGCAAATCTATTTTACCGTGGTGACTCTACCATAGGAGTATACTTACCCCACAGTGCTATAATATTGAACACAGAAGAAGGAATTTTTTTAAGCCAGAAATGACAGGTCGACTAATTGCCTGCAAATGCTGCAGTGTAGAAGGGGTTTTGCAAAGCGTAGAAAACACTGAATTGTGTGAAGGTAAGAAAACAAAACCTTTATTTTTCTTATGTTGAATGCACTAAAATATCCACTCTCTGCCCACTCACTCTGTGTAAGAGCACAAGTTCACCTTTTAGAATTACAGGTAATTATCTGTAGCTCCTTCATGCCACTTACCATGTTAGCAAACTCCAAAACCCAGTGCTCTCTCCATCTGGAGACATTTTCATCCTACAGTCATAGTTGGAGTTTCCGGGTTCTTGTCCTCACTCCAGATATGCCCCCGCTGCTACCTTCTCACCTTGCATCCAACTTGAACCTGCTCTGATCAGTGTTCAGCAACATCCTTCATCCAAAGCTCAGAGCTAATTTTCAAGCTTCAGCTCTGTTTCCTTACCAAACACCATGATCATCTTTGCAACAGTCTTGTCCTTATTTGGGTTTCATGACACTTTTTGCCCTAATCCCTACTCCTGAGCAATCTTCACAGACTCCTCCTCAGCCTGGCATGCACAGACACTCACACAAAAGTCTGCTTTGGGAGATGATTGACTCTTCTTTTGAAATCTAAACTGCAACTGCAATGTTTGAACTGACTGACTTAAGTCAAGATGGCATCAGGTACTTACACAGTGCTAAAGCTGATCCATGGTTTGGCAAAAGACCTTCCTTCCTACCCAATATCTGTCACCATCCAGTGTCTCTGAGTGCTGCCCTCAGTCAGAGGAAACCAGGACTGCTCCAGCATTTCAAGCAGATGTCCACACAGCCAGGACACTTATAAGGTTCAAGGATCTCTTTTGTGTCCTGGAGGTTCCAGCTTTTACTTCCACTGTGGAAACAAAATCTGAGTTGCCGCTGTTGTGGTAATTATTTGTGCATTTGTTACAAGAGAAGAGCACTACCTAAGTATGAAGCATCTCTTAGCTTTTTGAGATTTATTGTAAGCACACAGGATACTGCTATTTTTAAGTTCATAGAAGAGTAGCTAGATATTACTAGCTTGCAAACTACCTTTGATTAAGTAAGTAACAGAAGTCAGAATATATTTGCCCTTGGAAATGAGATATTTTTTATTTATTCAAAAGCTCTTCAATTTCTAATATCCATCCCCAACGTCTGTCTTACACTGACCTGGGGTTTGTAGTTTTCTAAGTAGTAAGTGGAATCTTGCTTGCAAGTCATTTAATTTAGTCTATGATGTATTACTTGTGGCTAAATTTTATTTACTGTTATATGACCTCTCCAACAGCATATCACAGAATCACAGAATGTTGAGGGATTGGAAGAGACCTTGGAAGATCATCTAGTCCAGTCCCCCTGCTGGAGCAGGAACACCCAGATGAGGTTACATAGGAAGGCGTCCAGGCGGGTTTTGAATGTCTCCAGAGAAGGAGACTCCACAACCTCCCTGGGCAGACTGTTCCAGTGTTCCGTCACCCTCACTGTGAAGAAGTTTCTTCTCATATTGAAGTGGAACCTCCTGTGTTCCAGTTTGTATGCATTGTCCCTTGTCCTATCATTGGTTGTCACCGAGAAGAGCCTGGCTCCATCCTCGTGACACTCACCCTTTACATACTGATAAACATTAAGGAGGTTACCCCTCAGCCTCCTCTTCTCCAAGCTAAAGAGATCCAGCTCCCTCAGCCTTTCCTCATAAGGGAGATGCTCCACTCCCTTAATCATCTTTGTGGCCCTGCGCTGGACTCTCTCCAGCAGTTCCCTGTCCTTCTTGAACTGAGGAGCTCAGAACTGGACACAATATTCCAGATGAGGTCTCACCAGGGCAGAGTAGAGGGGAAGGAGAACCTCTCTTGACCTAATAACCACCCCCCTTCTAATACGCCCCAGGATGCCACTGGCCTTCCTGGCTGCAAGGGCATAGTGCTGGCTCATGGTCATCCTGCTGTCCACCAGGGCCCCCAGGTCCCTTTCCCCTACACTGCTCTCTAACAGGTCATTCCCCAACCTCTACTGGAACCTGGGGTTGTTCCTGCCCAGATGCAAGACTCTACTCTTGCCCTTGTTATATTGAATTAGATTTTTCCCCGCCCAACTCTCTAGCCTGTCCAGGTCTCACTGGATGGCAGCACAGCCTTCTGGCGTGTCAGCCACTCCTCCCAGCTTGGTGTCATCAGCAAACTTGCTGACAGTGCACTCAATTCCCTCATCCAAGTCATTGATGAATATATTGAATAGTACTGGTCCCAGTACCAACCCTTGAGGGACTCCACTAGATACGGGCCTCCAACTAGACTCTGCCCCATTGACCACAACTCTCTGGCTTCTTTCCTTCAGCCAGTTCCCAGTCCACCTCACTACCCGATCATCCAGACCACACTTCCTCAGTCTAGCAGCAAGGATGCTGTGGGAGACTGTGTCAAATGCTTTACTTGAAATTAAGGCAGACCACATCCACCGCTTTGCCATCATCTAGCCACCTGGTTATGTCCTCATAAAAGGCTATGAGGTTGGTCAAGCATGACTTCCCCTTGGTGAAGCCATATCGACTGCCCCTAATGACCCTCTTATCCTTGATATGCCTTGAGATGGCACCAAAGATAAGGTGTTCCATCACCTTCCCAGGGATGGAGGTGAGGCTGACCAGTCTATAGTTGCCCGGGTCCTCCTTCTTGTCCTTTTTGAAGACCGGAGTGACATTTGCTTTCCTCCGGTCCTCAGGCACCTCTCCCGTTTCCCACGACTTAGCAAAAATGATGGAGAGTGGTCCAGCAATGACTTCAGCCAGCTCCCTCAACACCCGCGGGTGCATCCCATCTGGACCCATGGATTTCTGGGTGTCCAAATTGCTTAATTGGTCCCTAACCCAGTCCTCATCAACCAAGGCAGACTCCTCCATGGTCCTGACTTGGGCTTCAGAGGTACGGAGCTCCTCAGGAGAGCCTCCGGCAGAGTAGACAGAGACAAAGAAGGCATTCAGTAACTCTGCCTTCTCTGTATCTTCTGTCACCAGGGCACCCAACTCATTCATCAGTGGGCCTACATTGCCTCTAGTGTTAGTTTTATCTGCCACGTATTTGAAGAAGGTTATCTTTATGTTTTCCACTTTTTCTTTTTCCCAGATGGATGGGTTTTATCTTCACTCATATAAACACATTAATTTTTTTAAAAGTCCACCAAAACCACATACCAACAACCACAGACATCCCTATATTCCACTATTTAATTCAGCATCAACTTCTAACACTTTAGTAACATCCTGAACAATGCAAAAGCTGTACTTCCAGCAGCTTAAATCCTGAAACCGAAAAAAATGTGAACCACAAACATTTTGAAACACATCATATTATATAACAACTCTTTCACAAAATATGAGTTAGAAAGCCTATGCCTTCATTACCTACAGAGTAGTAATGTTTTTGGGTGCTTTCATCACCTATTTTCTAACCTTCAAGATTTTAGTTCTGTAACTTTAGACAGTGTGAAAAAAGAAAGCCCAGCTTCCCAGGCAACATCACCTGTTATTGAGATGCTAATTTTCATTTAAATATAAAAGAAATAACAACATTTGCATTTAAACTGCAGCGATTAAGCTCTGAAGGGCCAGAAATTAAGTTACTTATCTTTTAGGGGGATTTTATAAATCCCTGTCTCAGTAGCAAGTGCTTAATAGAAACAAAACAGGCTAACTCTGGTCTTTGCTTCTTATAATTTTTACATCTGCAAAATAAGAGACCATAGTATTTATGAACAAAAAACTGTTCCCATAGCAGACAGTGCTAGGTGCTCACTACAATGCAAATAGAAAAGGATTAATGGTTCCATCAGTGCTATAAAAAACAGGAGGAAAAAAAAAAGACAGTCATATCTGCCTAAGAAGCTTGCCACCTAGTGCAGAGAAACCAGACTAGATGTATGGTTCGAAATAGCATCAGGCTTCAAAATGGATCTGAGGCAAAAGAAGAAGTTCAATTCTGAAGAATGTAATACACAGTAACACATTCTGTGACTTACATACCAAGATCAATCAGTTGTGTTCAAATTTGATCCTTTGCAGTTTATTGCTCTAGCTAAAAATATGCTGATAGAGCAAACAAAGGTTTTCCTTCAGTGTGAATTAAATACTACTCACAGGAAGCATTCTTTCTGTCTTTTCCCCAGCAAAGGGGAAAAAAATGGAAAAAGCTGATTTTGATTCAATTTGTCAAAAAGAAAAAAGTTTGTTGTTTTTTTTTAAAAAGGTTTATTTGGCTTTGTAGCCAAACTGAACAAAAATTTAATTATTCATGCAGTTGCAACAAAAGCTCTAGTTACAGACTTGTTTTACATATTACTAAAGAACCAAATCAGTCATTGCCATAGCCGGTTCTATTAAAAGCACAAGTACAAACTTGTATGCCCTTTCCACCAAGACACCAAGACAGAAACCAAATTCTAGTCGTAAAAAAAAAAAGTTACCTTTAAACAAGGTCTTCAAAAATGCATCTGTCATGAGCTAGCCAGGTTTGACACTCAAAGTTTTGGCTTCTGAAGAAAATTTTCACTTTTATATGCAGATATGCTTTTACAGCTAAAATTGGATAGTAAAATCTCTCTTAATACCAATTACATTCATTTCTGCTGCAACCTTCCAGATAAATAAACACAATAGATTTCTCATGCTGGTAGCCCTTTGCCCCCATATGAACAGCCCACAGCGGAGGTATATGCAAGCCATTTTCCCACATCGAACACTTGATGCTACCTCTAACCAAACATCACCATGCAGGAAGAGTTTCTTCCTGATTTCGGTAATTCTAATCAGGATGTCCAGGGGAACAATTGCTGATACTACCTTGCCTATGCAGCATGGGTACCCTGGACAATAACATTCAAAAGCACAGGACTTCTCCAGAGCATCAATACTGCAATTTGCTTGTTTTTCAGTCTAAGACAGGTGACATGTGCCTCTTTAGCAATGCCTAGTGAACACACAAAATGAAATGTATTTCACATATTTATACTTTTTCATAGTACAAGTCTATAATCAAAAAAAGATCAAAGGAAGTTTTCAGCTGTTCTTATTTTCAGCTGTTTTTCAAATACTAAGCACATTTTCTTTCTAGAAGGTTGCTTTCAAACGAGGTGCACAAACCAGGCTGTGATAAGCAACTCCATAAAATAAATCAGGAGCATTCAAAGAGATTTAGATATAAAACCAGAAAGCCTGTTCTAAAGGTATTCTTCATTTGAAGAGAAGCGAAAACAACTCAGGCAAGAAGCAACTTCCTTGGTGTCAAAAGACTACTTTAAAAGAGATGTAACTAAGATAATCTGAAAGAAATGTCACAATGTAGCATGTTCCCAGAATATTTTGTGAAGGAAAAAGAAAAATGAAAATAAACAAAAACCAGAAAGAAGACTACTTAATATCAATTTTCCATTTTAAAAAATTAGAAAACTGTATGAACTGATTGCATGGCAAATATCAGAAAGCTAGAAAATAATATGTTTAAGTAATGCACTATGAACTATTTTTTAATTCCTAGTTGTTCTTATTTTCATTGATATTAGCAACATGATATGACTATTGTGAATTGAACAATAATATAGTAACAACTATAAATCATAAGCAAGCCAGTCTACCATTCCGACCCATGTTCAAATCTAGGGGAACACTGTAAATATCTTTAAGTGTAAACAAAGGAGTTTTATCTTTTAGGATATTTTTTTAATATTAATGAGAAAGAACTTCTCACTTAAAGAATCCTCTATTACTTAAAGCTAGAATAATACTCAAAACCAACATCTGAACACTATTAATGTTCAAATTATTTTAATTATTTTAATTTAATATTATCTTTGGTAAGTGTTACAAGATTAGCTTTTTGGGTAGAATCCAACACGACAACTTCAGCTCCTGTGTTTTGATAAAACAGTCTGCTCTCTGCTCTTCCCTTTCCCTCCCAAAACAGGCATGTCATACTTGAATATCTCTTGCTCTAGGCAATAGACTTATGGATGGTATAACCAGATGTCCTTTGCTTGTCATTAAATGAGACCCACATTTCTCTGACCTCCACACTGAAATATGCTCCAAATTTTGCTTGCTTTGTTTAAAAGAAAAATTCAAAGATAGCTGTGTTATATGAAGCCACTGTCTACCTTTGTATATGTTCTGTCTGCATAGAAACAGCCAGCACCTCTTTTTTAAATATGGATACACAAGAGAGATTTTCCACTTTTAGACAATTGCTTGGAAGGCACAACCTTCTGCTTACAAGCAGAACATGCTAGTGACAGTAAACCACAGCCAGAAGGCAATAATCCATTTACAAAGGGCAACATAAAGACCATGTTGTCCCCATTAATATTCTGGTGCAGTCACCTAGTGCTGAAGCATCTCTCCACGCAGATTTTTTTCAGCAAGAAGGAGCAGGAGCAATTAATAGGAACACTCTCCCATTCATCTTTCTCTCCTCTGCCTTCTCTTTATATGTGTATACACACACATGCATGCATAGGTCACAGTCCCATGGTATTCAATCTTTAGTAAGGAAAACTGAGTAATTTTTCTCAAGGTCTGCTCAGTAGAGAGCAATACAACAGCTCCTTTCCCAAAGGGCAGGCAGTTGCTGAGCTGAGAGATGCAAGAGCATACAGTGTTTTCTCCTTAGAGGTAGGACAAAGAAATAAAGAATTCCCAGAGGAAATGCAGAACATAACATACTTGAGACCTTGGTGGAGTCCAGAGGAATTTCTTTTATAGTCCGTATCCAGACCATCCTGTCATGCAGCAACACCTGAAGTGATCACTGTTACAATACACGATAAAAAGCAAAAGCGTGCATTGCAGATCCCTGCTGCTAGGCTTGATGGTGGAATGCAAACTGTTCTTAACCCCTCCCAAGACTTACCCATGCTGTGGGAAAACAGAGAGTGTGGTCAAGGACATTTAGCCCCTTCTGGCAGTCTCTGCCCTAGGCAGTTGCCTCATTTGCTGAAGCCTAGAGACTGACTTGTCTCATCAGGATACTGTGGTGAATAATAATATATGTCCCCATGCTTACTACAGGAAGAAAATACTGCTGGAATTATTTTCATTGCACACCAAAATTATTGAGCAGCTTTGCAAAATGAGGTCACTCTATTAATTTTCACTCTGATTAATAACTATGGTTTTAACATAAATGTTAAGCATCTGAGGAGGTTTTATAATACACCTTTTTAGATGAAATTAAACAAAATAAAAATAAGTAACCCGACTTTTACACAGGAAAAAAAAGGTTTCCAGTAAGAAAGGGGCTACATGGGGTTCGTCATCAAGGTTATACATTAGCATGACATTGCATCCAGACAAGTCAGGTACTTGTCTGCTGAAATGTTCAGTATACATAATACCATTGTTCTTTTCTGTCCTCCTCTTCCCTCTTGTATGCAACTGATGTGAATTTTCCTATCAATGTGAAGTCTGGTTGTGCACAAACTAAAATACCTCACACTGTAAAAAGGGAGGAATGCACACATTCATGAGAGGAAGAGTTAGTAGCAGCTCTAAATTTGGGTGATTCAGTCTTCCCAATATAAAACGATTATGGAGGTCAAGTGTATCCTTTCCTTTTAAAACAGAAATTGTTCACCCTTTGAGGCAAAATAACAGAACTATGCCTTTGCCTGTTTGAAAATAGGACCCCTACAATAACTACTTTGGTTCACAATAGGAAAGTCAGCTAGTATATTGTGTAACAGCTACAACATTTTTTCTAACTTTCATCGTTTCATTTTTTTTAACTATCATTCTTCAGAACAAGTCATATTTTTTAAATGTATAATAATTGAACACATAATAGAACAGTTAGTGGTGACAGTCCAATGAAAAGAGGATTCCATAAAAGAGCAACACGTTTTTCAAAACATTCATAGATAGCAAAATATCTAGCTGCTTTATATCAGCAGCCTTGAATATGCTTTTACAGTGACCTCTAACACATAGTAGGGTACTTATGTTCCTCTGTTTTCAGTCTTAATCAGGTCTGTCAACATTATAGTGCTTTTTATGATCCTGTCTAGTCACAATATTTTCAGAAATTAGGTGTGAAATCAAGACAACTAAATCTATTAGATTTGGAACACTACAGATAAAACTGTCACATTTCCTAATTGACATCAGCAGAGTTACTCTAAAAGCTTTACCAAACAACGGTCACACAAAACCTAAAGTTAAGCATAGTGCCATTTATGACTTCCCATGTACATGAACTGCCAGTATAACTTGAGGAATAAACTGCCTGCTAATAAGATGAGGTCAACTTTTCTGAATGTGTCTTTCTCTCTTTCCTGTTCCACATCTCTATTTTTGTAAAAGAACAATATTCTTTCCTCAGAGAACGGAACCCTTCTTTTGGTTTTTTTTTGGATATCATCCAGACAGACAGCCAATCTGGAACAAGGTATGTAAAGAGTAAAATCCCACTCAACTAGGCAGTTTTCTTCACCATAGCTTCCTGATCTAGTTGCGTTCCACTTGGAAGAGATGAGACAGGTTTCAGAATTTCATGTCACAGGAGTGAGCTTCATCTGTCATCACAGGGATTTCTGAGAAGAGTCTTACACTTGTCTACAGGGACACATTTTGACCTCAGTTACACAAGAATCTCCCAAAGGCTTCATTACTGAAGGAACATGCTACTTTTTCCTCAGATGGGCAGGTAAACTACAAAAAAGGAGCCGCATGCCCCAAAGCAAGCAGCTGTGTTATCCATTTAGAGTGGGAAGACCAATGCCAAACAGCTACAGCAGTAAAAACTGCCATTTGCTGATCTATGCATTACTAGGACCTCAACCTATAGCCAGGAGAGCTCTATTTAGGATGTTTAACACGTGGAAGGCTAATTTGTTGTCATTGTTCACAGGCTAAGGCTCTTCCAAAAGCATGGACATCTATAGTCTAATAATTTCATCTAAACTGGATGCCGCTATTCATGCCACCTACAATGTCAAGAAACATGTGATGAGAGGAGAGGAAGAAAGAGGGAGAGGGAGAGGGAGATGGGAAGGGAGAGGGAGAAGGGAGAAGGGGAAGGCATCAACATTGAATGTTTACCAACTTGCAAAAAGTTTACATCATAGCTTTCTGTTTCTGCTGTAGTTTTCAATTACTCCTGTAAAGTGTCTGCTTGCATAAATGCAAGTTATTTAAATCCCTTAAATCATCAGTGTCTGTCATCTTTCACAGGTCCTCCTTCTCGAAATCATAGACGATAAATTCAAAAAGTCAGTGCTGATTACAAAAAGTTTTATATATGAACATTTGTTAGACTGTAAGTTACTCTTTCATGTCTTCTGAAATAATATCTCTCTTGTTTCTTTTGGGTGCTGTAAGTATTTTAAAAAAATAATGAAAGTGTCTAAGGAGGAGCTACCCGACAAAAGTCCAAATTCAAATACCTTAGATAGCTTCAAGCTTGGCTCTGTCAGTCTATGGTTTCCTAAACCAGGTTTTAGGCTACAGCCAAATGGAGCTATCAGAAACAAGTGGTTATTCATCTTTAGAGAGTACAGTGCTGACAAAACATAAAAGTTACTCTTTGCATCAAAGGGCTCAGGATTTTTCTGCAGCATTCATGTAACCTTGAAATCTAGATTTAAATTTAACTTTTTTCAAGTCAAATAAGATGGCAAAAATTAGTATACCTCAATTTTCTTCTTAATTTGCCCACTTGCCTCTCTCCTCAGTTAAGCTTCAGTTTTGTAACTCCATGCTTTACTTGTATTTCATTTAGCAATGTTTAGGTAGATTGCTAAATATTATAAGAATTTATAGGTGGGAGTAAATGACTATGAACATAAAATGTGTGATTTCTTACTTTTTTATGTCTTACAGTATTCAAAGTAAAATCCCTAAAGATTCAAAATCAAGACAGCTCTATAGAATCAAACATAAACCACAAATTTAGTGAGGGAAACATTTTGAACATATGGTCTCAAGTTTGTACAATGAGGGCCAAGATGATGCTTACATACAGAATTTAAATCTAGCAAAAGCTTTAAAGGTAGATTTGATGTTTCCCCCATGCTCATGTGGTGTCTCAGTCTCTGTATATGCAAAATAGAGATAGCACTTACTGAATTACTACTTACTGCATAAGAGGAGATTTATATAAGAAAAGTGTAAAGCCTTATGTGAGAGATAAATATCATTAATTTTTCACTGCAGTACAGCAATATTCTGACTCTACTAATTCTTAGACATAATTATCTGTTTTCTCCATAGTTCGCAAAGTGTATCCTCAAATACAGGAATAAAGAATGAGAATGCTGATTTGCTTCACTGTGACATTTTTATATCCTTTGAGCTACTGAAAGATGCTTGTGATTTATCAAAACAACTTTTTCATGTTTCTGCAAATTCAACATTTTATACATCCAAGGACTTACCTACACTAGAGTCCAAGGGGGAGGAGGAAGGGGACCAACTACTTTTTATCTTTTTGAGTGTTCTAAGATAACTTTACAGCCACCCTTTTAATTACAACAGACCAAATGAAAAAGTCTGCTTATTTTTAGAAAAACTGAGTCATGCCCACTGCTATTGTACAAGGGGCTCAAGACACCTGAGACAGCTCATTCAGCACAAAAGCACCAACAGATTTTGTGGCCCCACAACTATTCTGGATCTTGACAAGGGCTCAAGAAAATCAATCATGGGAGCTCATGTTTTAGCCAACACAGGCCAGCTGAGGGTCATGTTAGTTGATGCTTAATTGAGCTACAGCTGGTCCATTGTAGGGCTCTTCAGCCAGCTGGGCCTTCTATCATTAGCACTGGTATACCTCTTGATTGAAATTTAGTCTGTTGCCTCGCTCTCCACACTTCAGAGGCATTTCCCAAAATTTAGTCAGGTGTTCAGAGATGCAAGGTTCAACCAAACATATCAGCAAGAAATAAGTGAAAAGGATTCATTTGAAAAAACTTAGTATTTATAGATGCAATTCCATCTAACATTGGGATAGGAGGTGAAAGGGCAAGATAACAAGAAGCAAGTAGCCAGCTGCAACAGATGTCAAACAAGGTCCAACTCTACTAGCCTTTTCCACTCCTGCCTGTGGTTGTTAGAGGTATTCTGGAGGGGCTATGTTGCAGGTAAACACTCCTCCAACAATGGTGCACCCTTCCCAAAGTTGCAGAATAAATGCCATGTTACTATCCGTAAATTATCCCCATATTCAAGTTTGATACTCCTCACATGGCCACCATCCTAGATGCCAAATCAAGCATGCAAACCCTATATTTTATCACACGCTAGGCCCATAAAAACAGCAGGCTATAAACTTTTTGAGGGTGAGCTCTTTGCACTCACTTCAGCTCCTCACCCGCAAGAGCCAATTTGCCTGAGCAAACAAACATAAATCAGAAAATAGTTCTGCAGAGGGCCTGAGTTCTATATACTCCTTGTGACCACACAGGACTATGTGGTTTTTGCTCAGGAGTCCCAGGCTTGACATTTCCAAAGGGCCAAACTTCCAGCTGCCAAGAGGCAGGTGAAGACACCTTTTGAAGTGGAGACACTCCTGTGTCTTTCCTCAAGGGTTTGGAAGCATGTGTGCTTGAAGAAGTACACAGCAGAGCAATAGGTGGAACCTGCTGCTGATGATCTCCAATGCCGGCCTAACTAGAGCCCTGTGCACAGCAGTAACAGTGTTACCAACTCTCTTAAAGTGATATGGGTCATAATGACTAGAGGAAGATCAAACCAACCTATTTTATCAGTTTGAGTCCTATTGATGAAATATGTTGATTCAACATTAGCCTGGAGAAGAGGAGACTCAAAGGAGACCTCATCGTGGTCTACAGCTCCCTCACAAGGGGAGGAGGAGAAGCAGGCACCAAACTCTTCTCTTTAGCAACCAATGACAGAACTCAAGGGAGTGGCAGAAAGATGTGCCAGGGGAGGTTTAGGTTGGACATGAGGAAAAGGTTCTTCCCCCAGAGGGTGGTGGAGCACTGGAACAGGCTCCCCAGGGAGGCGTCACGGCCCCAAGCCTGACAGTGTTCAAGAAGAGACTGGACAAGGCCCTCAGACACATGGTGTGACCTGTGGGGTTGTCCTGTGCAGGGACAGGAGTTGGACTCCATGATCCTTGTGGGTCCCTTCCAACTCAGGACATTCTCTGATTCTATGAACAGAGAAGCAAGTTACAAAGCTTTGAAACAGCTCTTTAAAGTGCTTTAACACAGCTCACGACTCAATTGCTTTAGTCTATGCTGTTTAAGCAATGCACTATTTTGAGGGGATATACTAGTTTCAACATTTTTTAACTGAATATTTTTGTTTTAGGAATTTTTAAATACATGGGTGCTGATCACTTTGGGTGAAAAGTTGCTAAAAAATTGAACAGAACCTCATATTTAGCTCCTCCTTTTCTGTCTCATGCTGTTTGGGGATGGTATTCTAATTCCTTTGCCTGGGAATTCTAATATAAGTGTGGAAGTCAAGTTTTTCCCAAATAATTAAACCTAGAAAACACAAACTGACACCGTCAAACAACAACACAGGTCTACCAAAGTTCAGTAAAGCAAATAACTCACAGAAAGCTCTCCTCAGCCCCTACCCAGCATTGCTCCCCAGTCTTTCCCTCAGCCACAGCACACATCCACAGAAGGAAATAATTTGGATAACGTTGATTTTGTCCCAACTTTTCCCTTCAGCTTTCAGTTACTGAATGCAACAGAATATGTGTGCAGTTTCTCCTTCCCACCCCTCCTCCTTTACAGTCCTTCTCTTCTCATTTGCAGACATTACGTACTTTCTAAATTTCTTTAGTTAGAGGTGTGAGATGGGGGAGATGGGGGTGGTGTTACAACAAATACTTTATTTAAATTCAGACCTCTGTGCTAACAAAAATGTTGAATGACACTGTGGGAGAGGAGAGAAAAAGGCAACCTTTTTTTTTTGTAAAAAAACAAAGTGTGAAGATGTGAAATGTTAATGTGAAAAGTTTCTAAAGGAAAAACAACTCTATTTGAATAGCCTGCTTCTCCAAGCCTCCCTCATGGTTTGACCTCTCCCCTGGTGATTTGGAAGTGGAGAGAAATATTCTCTCTTCTTTGGGGAACAAATGAACGCATTCGGACTGTGTCAGAGGCAGCTGGTTCTGCTGAGACCTTTTTCCTCTGTGTCTTCCCAATGCTTCCAGGATGACGTTACAGAAAACTAATGAGATATCTCTTGCAGTGTGAGAAGCGCAAAGTTGCTTTGCTTTTGCTGGTAGTATATTGGCTTCTATCTCTTCTACACATTTTGCTGCTTTTCCATTCTGAATTTGATTGCTCTGCTCCTTATTCTAAAAGGGCACTTCCCAAATCAGTACAAATCTAAATCTCTTTTTCTTCCCCTGCTCTTCTAGTTTCCCACTCCATTCTATTTGCATGGTATACACTTGAACAGCCAGTCTTTTCTAAACTGTTTTGCAGTTCCCATCCTTATTGACTTAAAAGCCAGTAAATCTTCAGTGGCCTAATAGGTTGTTCATCATTCAGATTAAAACCAATTGGAGCCAAGTTTCAACCCAGAATTTATTTTTTATGGACATCTATGAACTCCAGAAGGCAAGAATTCTGAACGGAAGCATTAAAAGATGCTCCATAATAACTGTCAAGCAGGCAAAGAGATACCGGGTGGAGTATTAGGAGAGGAAAGGGCTTAAATTATTCTCTAGATTAGAATCTCGATGTGACACAGTGCATCAACAATTTCCAAATCCAATAACCAAACTGCCCAAACACAAGACCATGTATATCAATGTTCCTCATTAATATATTGGATTGAATCCAGTACTGACTTGCCCCTGCAATGTGTCTGAGGTTAAAAATGCCTGTGTATTTAACTTAATAGGTTCCCATTAGGGCAATGCAAAAATAGCATTGATTTTATTTAAGAAGAGCATTGCAGATAAATGGTGCAGTTAAATGGCTGCACACAAAATTTTTCTGAACTCTGGCAATTTTGTTTCACAGAATGTATCCTATCTGGATGTTATGGAGGAATTTGTTAGCATCCATATGTTAACGAACCTAAAATTTTCACTAATCCTTTTCCCAAAACAGGACTTCATGGAAGAAAGTGAAAAATTAGCAGCATATCAAAAAAACACTTCTAAGATTGATAATGGAACAAAGCAATAAACCAGCAGTCATCCAATTTTTTATCCTAAGAATTTTTTTCATATAAAAATTCATCAGTAGTTTTTACACAGTTTTCACTTTGAAAGGAAAACATGAAAATACTTCATTTTGAAAAACTTGAAAAGGAAAACTTCTAGCTTTTTCTGTCTCCCTTGCAGACTTGTATTTCTTTGCTCCTTTTGGCTGAAACATGACTTTTTCAATAGGAAGACATAATTTTTAGTCAACACAAATACACATTTTTTTCCTAACAAAGTACTTGACAGAAAAAATGCCCAAATAACTCAGACACAACTGAAATTCCATGAGTCTTCTGCAAAGGATATCAATCACAAGAGAGAGAAAAAAAAAAATCAACTTTGAGACAGAAAGAAGGAAGACATTTCCAACTCTAAATGTAGTTCATTTTTATTCATTAAAATAACATAATGTGTTGTTTGTTTGTTTTTGACAAATTTAGGGCATTTATGTTTAAGGTCCTACGTTCTTGTGGTTTCCTTACAACAATTTATTATTAGGTATCAGATTTAGTAAGAAAATAAATATAAATGAAAGTGACATGACAAAAGCAAAATGTTTCATCTTATTTTAGTTGACTACAATCATAAACAATACATTCCAAACCCACTTCTCTGACTGAGCTTCACCTTCCACATGCTCACACAGGGAGCTCCAGTCCAAGGCAATAAGAGCTCCATAAAGAGAAATTTGAAGCACTGACTACATGCAGGATTTTTTTTTTTTTTCATGAGAATATGAAACATTCCCCCCAAATTATCAAGGGCTCCTGAACTTCCCTCACACACAATTCTACGCATTTTCCTATTCCAATACTTGGGAAGAAACAAAAAGCATGGATCCAAGTAAAGGACTATGTTTTAGGAGATCCTGCCTGAATGTTTATAGCAGCCTCCATGAAACACAGGAAATCTTGGAGTTTATTTGTTTTCCATTTTCCCTCTATGTAAAATGAGAATAATAGTTCTTATTAACTCAAAGGAACTTTGGGTTTGTGCCACAGTTTAACCCCAGCCAGCAACCACTGCTGCTCATTCACTCCCCCCTGCTCCCCAGCAGGAGATAGGGAGAGACTTGGAAGGGTAGAAGTGAAAAAACTCGTGGATTGAGATAAGAACAGTTTAATAATTGAAATAAAATAAACCAATAATAATAATAATAATAAATTGTAATGAAAAGGAAAATAACAAAGAGAGAGAAGTAAAGCCCGAGAAAGATAAGTTATGTAAATGAAAATATTTACTCACCACTAACTGATCGATGCTCAGCCAATTCCCAAGCAGTGGCCCCCCCAGGTCAACCTTGCCCCTAGTTTTATACTGAGCATGACATGATGTGGTAAGGAATATCCCTTTGGTCAGTCGGTGTCAGCTGTTCCAGCTGTGTCCCATCCCAACTTTTTGTTCACTCTCAGCCCACTCGCTGGTGGGGTGGTGTGAGAAGGAGGAAAGGCCTTGGGTCTGTGCAAACACTGCTCAGCAACAGCTAAAGCATCCCTGTGTTATCAACACTTGTTTCTGGCACGAATCCAATACATAGTCCCATCCTAGCTACTATGTAGAAAATAAACTTTACCCCAACCAAAACCAGCACAGTTTTTCATAAGGGAAAAAGAGATATCAAAATAGGCAGGCATAAAGGTTTCTCTGATTTGCTACAGGGCTTGAGATACCACATTTCTTTAACAACTTAAAAAAAAAAAAAAGTCAGCTGTAGAATGTGCTACGAATAACCATCAATAAGGATTCAAAGAATTATTATCAATAAATAGAGCTCATACAAATAAAGAGAAGGAAAGCAAAATACAGTGAATAACTTATTTTTCTTAAATTATTTTTGAAAATGCAAACAGCATCTCACAAAATCTTGTTGGGCTGCTGACATTTAGAGGGGTTCTCTTTTTCTCACTTATTCTATAAAAGTGCTGAATGGATGCTGTTACACAGCATTATCCTATCACTTCTTATTTATGGGTGTGCCTTTGCTTCCCAGACCTGAAATTGCTTTTCAGCAACTCAGAAATGTCCACTTTGAAAAGAAGATGAGTTTTGCTTCTCTTGTTCTAGCAGAATTTTTCCAAGAAAATCTTTATCTTACTTGTTTCCAGCATAATTGATTTCAAGATCTCCTGTACATTTATGAATTAAAAAAGCATATAAGAACAGAAAGAATTATGTAGATGATCAATCCCTTTATTTCTCTGGATTCTTCCATAAGACTTCCACATTTAAGTACAATGTTAGCATCTGGGTTTGCCTGGATTTTTTCCACTATTTTTTTTTTTACTAACCTCTCCCCTCACATCAGCAGCTGCTTCCATATTTTATCATAATTCAGAACGAATTACAAAATATTTCAGATAAATACATTATAATCTCAAAATATCTTAAATTCTTTTGCGTATACATGTAAAAATTGTGATGCTTGTTGAGACACTTGCCCCCTTGTGAAATTCCATACTGACAGCTTATTTTACAGAAAAGTTTTGCTTTCAGAAAACACTGACTATAATGAATATTTCTTTGTATAGAATGTATTTATATAATTTTATTATTTTTAAAAATCTGCATACTACAAGGTGTTTCAAAACGACAGACTCAATCTCAAAGCAGCAGTGATTTCAAACTGGGTCCATCTTTTTGAAACGCCCTGAATTTTGTACATAAAGAGATCAGATTTACTTACAGTTTAGTTGTATATTTCCATATAGTGACATTTAGCATTTCAGTTGGTGCCATTTTTTATTTTTTCATCTTAGAAACACTTTTAGTTTTTAAAGAAATGTCCTTCTTGTCAGTGTTTTGTGAAAAACAGTTATAAATTAGAAGAGAAAATGGAGTACATGGAAGGATTCTCAGTCCTTAGTACAGACAAAATACTCTTACAGGTGGAAAACAAATGCAGCTCTAAGAGACAAATATTTTTTTCCATCATTATCCCTTGGGTATTTCATGGAGGATTTTTTGTATGAGTCTTTTTAAAAAAATAAAATGTGGGTTTACTAAACAATGGTATTTAACCAGATACAGTTGGGCAGGATGTTTTACAAAGGGAAGGCAGCAAAAAAAAATTCTCTCCCTCTAGAAAAGTATGGTCTATTTGACTGTTTGTTAGTTCAAAAATTTTAAAAATCCTCTCCACAGCTGAACCCAAATGTATTCTCTTAATGTGTCAGGAATTTGGTTCTCTGTTTTAATGGAGAAAGAGGAAAAACATTTAGAAAAAAAAAGAAATCCCTAGGCATGCAATTGAAAAATAAGAGTGCTGTATGTCAGCTCTGTTTTCCCTTCTGGAATAAATAATCCTTGAACAGAGCTTGCCTTGACCTTCCACAAGCATCAGGGTAATTGTTCTCAGGGATTTTATGAATATCACTATCTATTTACAAAGAAAGTAATGGGTAAAATAGGAAAATTAATTTGAGTTTGCAGTTAAAGTGAGCACCTGGCACTGGGCAGTTCCCCAACTGGAAGAGTGCCAGACTCGATCCCTGGGCAGAGAGCCAAGGAGACATCCTTGCCATGGTGCACAACCAAGCTCTCCAGCTGGAGAGTTAAGCTGGGCACAGAGGAGGGATCTCTGCTTTATCTTCAGAGCAGATGATGATTTAAAGACACTGGGGCATTAATTTTACCATTCCTTCCTCACTATCAGACGCACAAGCGAAGCAGCAGTAAAACACTCGAGTTTTGCATGAGGAAGCTATACAGAACATTCCCTCCAGGGCACCACAATGAAGGATGCATCTTTCTGAGCAGAAGACGAGAAGCAAACCAAAGCACAGAGCTGAAGCCACAAAGATATACACAGGATGCATCTCTTAATTCGTAATCCCTCACAGTCCTCTCAAGCATGTGCCTAGTGTCAAATTACTCCCTCCTGAGCTGCCTTTTTAGTTCTCCATGATTGCATCTGACTGCTGTCCAGCTTCGAAGGGCAGGGTGTGAAACACTCCCCCTTGGTAGTAATGTTTACTGACCACAGCTGCCTGCGAGGCAGAGGTGGGAACCAGGCCCGGGGAGGAGGATCTGGCCCAGGTTGGGTGGGTTTAGTCCTGTCCAGGCCCAGGCTCATCCCCCAGCAGCACTGCTGCAGAAGGGCTCAACAAGGACGGCTGCTCACCTGAGACATCAGCAGCTCAGGCATGAATTTTTTAACTCCTCTGTTCACCGAAGCAGCAATTGCTTTTGGTCCAATTCACTGCACAAGATGTGCAATCTTAGTTTTATGCGGAGGTGAAATTCCTGTATTAATTCATATTGAGTGCGCACAACAGTCAGTGAGAAAAGTGGCAGCATGGAGGGAGAAAAGTAAGAGGGATTTCTGTGATCCATATTGAATTAGTTACTTTAAAATGAAGAATGAGTATTCCGTGAAGGTATCCGAATAAACACAGACCTGTTCAGAAGCAGTAGGGAAAGGAAAACGTGCAGGTATAATAAAGGACACAATGAGGTAAGAAAGAATAAGTTACCACAGATATATACCTACATCCTTCATTTCATGCACCCGTAATTCTCTCTGGCAGCTGCATGATTAATTCAAAGATTTATTGATTTTTTTTTCTTGCTCAATCCTGCTGACCTGCTTTTGTTGACAGGTCTGTGTGGATCACATTCCTCTGCTAGTTGAAAGCATGGCATCCTGTCCGTCTCCATGGCCGGCAGTAAACATTTCAGCGCATTCAGCATGAATAGTGTTCGAGTGTGAGGTAAAAACATGCAGAGCTCATTTCAAACCAAACAAACATGAACTAACAAACTGGTAGACTATTTTTGCCATGAAAAATATCTGTAATTGCAATTATAATGCAATTTTAATGGTGAGAAAGAACAACTAAACAGTTCAGTCTTTCTTTTCCTGTAATCTCACTTTTATCAGAAATTCGGTAGCTTTAAGTTTGCTGGCAAAACCAAAGGCATTTTTGGTACAGCAACTGTTTACAACAAAAAATGTTTAGCCTTTGCCTCCACCACCTTTCTGCAGCAGGATGGAGCATCTGCCCCTGTGTCACCCCAGCGCAGTTACACAGCTTGAGCTCACCTACCAGATCACAGGCTTTAAAAATTCACTTGATTCTAACTAAAAGATCACCAGGCCTTCATTGTAACCTTCCTCCAAAGAGAAAACGTGTGTGCTATTAAAATATGCCTTTACAGTTTAGCAACCCAGGTGAAGCAACAGAGATATGACACTGGTGTCACAGCAAATGATACAAAGCTCTTCCAGATAGGTACTTCCAGTTCTTTCTAATGAGTCATTCTTCTAATGAGCCTTTCAATTAAAACTGGACTCTCAACAGGGAAGACAAACCAAATGAGCATTTCTATAGCTATCTAGAGAACTAAAAATTTGTCGGTTTATCGACTTGATAGCACTGCACTCCACAATGATGTTTTAATTGAAATCAGTTATCTGGTACAATGCAGAACACTGGAAAACACTGTTTCTATTTCTTCCAGGTGTCACCTGTAGGTATGTCCTTGATGTATTAAAAATAACCAAAATAATCAGGGCTGGTGGCAGTTTTGATATTATACACTCCTCAGCGTGCAGCTAAACCATGTAAACAGGCAAAGCTGTATAGTATAAAGCATGCTGGGCAGTATGACATGCACTCATTAAAATGTATCTCATGCATCGTTTTTGTCCCCTTATATCAAAACTGTCAGAGCTCATTGGCTGTTTGCTCAGGTTAGATGGGAGTTTTGATGGGAAACCTCAAGCATACAGTACTTAATGTGGTCATCTACTTATCCACTGCCATTCAGGAAGGTGACAAGATCACAAGCCACTAGCAGAATATATTTATAAGGAAGAAAATGATGCTACGATCACTATTTTTAAAAGTAAAAATGAAAATAAATTATTAAATTAGACCTAAAAGCAGCACACTGACTAACCCAAGTATGTTCCTGCTCCTAGCTCTTTGATACCAAATCTGATAGCACTGAGCCTTGCTGTCTAGAAATCAGAGCCCCAAAATCCTGCATATCAAACCAAACTAATAAAAATATTGCTTCAAATATTCAATTCAAGAAAAATTATATGAATTAAAATCTGCCTTAAGAATTGTAAACAAAGAGCAAAGAAAAAAACAGAAAAATATTGAGTGAACACCTGTGAAGGTTAGCAGTCAGTCTGCTCTTATTTCACCTTTAATAAAGATCTGGTAAACATCAAGTTAATTAAAATCAGCTCATATTTATTTGAAGGTTTTACAAACCCCAGAGGGAATTAATATTACAGGAACTGAGGGGTCTAGAAAAATCTGACCAGATGAAAAATGGGATTCACCTCAAGAAAAGGAAAGAAATTTAAAGTACATCTGGAGAAAAAATAACATGGCACAGCTGTTTCCAGGGAGAGATTAACTGTGCCATTGAACTCAACCATGCTCAAAGAAACCTCGTTATGACTGGCAACATCAATAACAAGATGGTAAAACAAAACAGTTAGGGCATTAGATTGGATAATATTATGTATGGTCCATCAGATCCTCAGGCCTGTAGAGAGATGTGATAGGTGCCTGTGTATATATATAAATGTAAATGTATGTGTATCTATATACAGACACTCATGGATACAGAGAGGAAAGAGAGAGAAAAGTATGCATTAAAAAAAAAAATCCAAATATTTGAAGCCTTAACACAGAAAGTAGAATTACAACCTCCCGCTCTCTCTCTCTTTAATTCACAAGAGTGCAAAAAGCAATTCTGAAGAGGGTCTGAATCCAATCAAGTTTTTCATGCTCTTTAATCGTGCAAGTAGAGAGGAAAAAAAAAAAAAAAAGAAAGGGTTGAGAAAAAAATAGAGAAAGAGGATTAGGGGGTTGTTAGGCCAGGGGGTTGTTCGGTTTTAAAGTAGAGGGAAAGGATCCCTCCAGCTGATGGAAGCAGAGGGCTCTGCAAAACAGAGCAGCAACAGAGGAAGAAAAAAAAATGATACCCTTATCTCATAGACACACTTCATTACTGAAATGCCAAAAATACCGCTACTAGTTGTGAACCCTATTAGTATTAAAATTGCTGGATGTAGTGAAACAGAGGAAATTTTGCCTTTCTGCACTCTAAGTACCAAGACACCCCACTCAAATCCGTTTTTTTTCCTCCATGTCTCACAAATAGCCACCAATGTTCTACATCCTCAGAACAGCCAAAACACCCAGTCACACTGAGGAAAATCCTCAAGTGCAGTTCACAACAGATATTAACACCTTCATTTCACATGCATATTTCCCTATGCTGATCAAATTATCAGAAACCACTCTCTTGCCTGCAATTGTATTGTTCACCTTCTTTTATGCTATCAGAATGTGATTTTTGAAATGTGGATCAGATGCTTTCCATCTTCATTCCTCCAAATCACTCTAAAGACCTGCTTCCCACAAAGACGTTAAAATCCTGGCATCCAATCCTACTGATCCCACAGCCATAATTTTAGAATGATTTACCTGATCAATATACTCACTCTGGTGTAACAGCAAACACAAAGCACAGGCTGCAGAGGAGCCAGAGGAGAAGTCCCCCAATGAACAGTCCTAAGTATGTTGTCTTGCTCGGTTACAATTTTAGTTTACAATGAGTCAAAGGAGAGTGTGAAAAATGTTTGCATAAGCAGGAAGTGCTAAGTTTTTACCATCTCCACTTTCTAGGATTATAAAACGTTCTCTTAAAAGAACAGTGCTCTCAGGAAAAATGCAGATAGACATTTCTTAAATAATGTAGTAAATGTCTTTTTGCTAGGTCATTTAGGAAAATAACCTTGTTGAAAGAGAAAGTGAGGAAGCAATATGTTGTCTTTAGAGATAGGCAAGTGCACTTTACATGTCTTCAAGCAGCTTAGAAAACACATTGACAGCAAACCTATAGTCTGACCTGAGCTTTGCTGAACACTACTCACTTTAGCTTTCCAGGGAGTCAAGGAAGCTCAGCAGATGTAAGGTTTTGACTGCTTTACTTTCTGTGTGCTGTCATGACTTCGAACAGTAGAATTAAATCTCACTGACATATTTCCGGTAGGAGGTAGCTTACATTCAGGATTTTTAAATTTTATATATGTTGCTAATATTTAAGCATAAAAAGTGTACTCTTCATCCCACTCCAACTAGAACTGGAAAAAAACTTGCCTCTAGAGCATTCAGTGGCATAGGTTAAGTGCCTGCTGAATGCTTGCTGGTTGGCAGCCATGATTAAGCCCTGACATCAAACCAAAGCAAGAAAGATCATAGCACATCTCTACTAGACACAACCTCAATCAAATGGCTGGACTTAATCCCTGTGATCTTCAGCAGTAATCTAATTTTGAATGTGGGACTCTGCACACAGGACTGCTCTCCATAAAGAGATTTTTTTTCCCCCCTCTATGTACAAACCTCATGGCTGAAAAAACAGCGATTGCTCTGTGTAAACTGAACCACTGCTGTAATCTCCAAACCCCAGCACAAATGAAAACTGCAGTGCTGTATTTCAGATGCCACCACGTGATAACCACTGGCAAACATTGACTGCTTACTGTCAGCCGCAGCAGTTCAGAAAAGCCCTTTGTGCAGAAAGAGATCCAAGAGCCCCTGAGCCTTTTAAAGACGAGACTTGAGGAACTGTGTGTAAATAAATAATGTAAGTCATTACATCAAATGTAGGTCATTGTACAGCAGTGACACTTCTCAAGCCGTAGTCCAGTGTGTCTAATTTCTGGCCGATGGAAAGTATGCTGGATGGAAGGCTCATTGGCTGTCATCTGCATGTTAGTCACAGGCCTACAAGGAACTGCATTCCATTCATGCTTACACACCTTTCCCTCAAAGCTGCTATTCTTTTGGTGCAGATTTAAATATGCCATTGTGAACAGTCATTATTATCTGTCTCCTTTTCTAACTTTTTTAAGAATTCACACTCTCTATATAAATCAGACAAATTCTTGCGTGGTATGTCATTAGACAGGAAAATGGGAATTCAGAAAGGTCAGGGCATGAACTAATTCATGAGCCTGTTCCTGGCACTAAACTGTTCAGATACATGGAAAAACTCAAAAGCCCTCGTAGTTGTCAGCATCAGGATAGCAAGCAACCATAACAGAAGTACAGTATGTTGTGACAAACCAAATTTAATTCTTCAGCCTTTTTCTTTGTTTCCATCCACTCCTCATTCTCCTCTTTCCTGTCTCTTTGCTGATCCCTTACACTGACCTTTATTTTTAATAATCCCTTTCTGCCCTCCTTCCCCTAAAACCACACCCATCCTTTGCTCTCTCTGGGGCTAATTAACACGCGAACAGACTCTGCTCTTTGCTTTCACCTAGACAGAGTAGAATCAGCAGTTATTTTGTCTTTACCTCCCCTTCTAGTCCAGTGTCACATTTCTGCATGTGAAGAAGAAATACTACAAGCCAAGCACTAGTCTCCTGTCTGCCTTGCTCTTGCTCAACAGGACCAGAAGCACAATCTGTACGGTGGCACTTATTTATACTATTGTTCCGTGTTTTAATGGCTGTTCTTACAAAAATATGCTTTGATGCACTCTTTGGTCCTGCAGGGTCTAGGCTGTTTTCCGTGCTTACAAGGTCAATACAAAGCTGATTCCAAAAGTCTGTTTCTTAGGGAATGGTTTGTGAAGGAAAGCAGTAAGGAGGAAATGAAACTTGACCTTTAACCAAGCCATATGCAGCTATCAGTCATACAACATTAGAGGATTATTTAAGCTTTTATGTTTAGTGTCATCTAATGAAAATGCATAAGAGCTGGTTATTGATACAAGAGAAAACAGCACATCATTATACTACTTACTGTAATTCAAATGAATTTTAGACTCAGTTTCAAGTCATCTGACAGTACACAATCCTTCAGAAAAGAGATCCTGAAGTTACAGCCATAGAGCCTGGCAAAGCAGTAGCCTCCACTTTGTGAGCCCCTTAAGACTTCTCAGAGCTACCATTGGTCCTTCTGTTTTGCCAGCATCTTAGAGATCATTAGGAAAGACACACACCACTAGAAAGCCTGATTGCTTTTACTAGATGACACAGATGGGCAAATAAGATAGACTTTATGTATTTGCAGCAGACTGACAACTGCAGAGGTCTGCTGCTGTCCTTGCCTGTTGCAAGAGTTTGTAACACAACTGTATGTAGTGGAGATGGTTGAGTACTTCATCTACAAACTACTTTTCAAAATGGATCTTTCTAGTATGAAAATATTTCTGTTTGTTTGTTGTTGGAAGTTGGGGTTATCTACTTTTCCCTGGAAGATATACATCCAAATAATCACTTTGCCTTACTTTAAAAATCTTTTTCCCACTACCTTGGCTCCTAGAGGACACTCTGAAAAAGCTTGTTGGCCTCAGACCTGCTGTCACATTGAAAGACAAAGCATAGGAGAAAAACCTCCATTATTTGGCTGTTTGTCTGACAGACAGACAAGAACATGCACACCATTTTAGCCCACAAATGTCCTTGCACATGGAAACTTTATAGAATTCAGCATTTCTGGCTTCAAACATGGCCACCTTCCGCTTTATTAAACAGGGAGTCTGACCTATCTGAACACTTGGAAACACTCTAGCAATAAGTCTTAATAGGTTTCAACTCCCATTTACTTTAAAATAGCCTGGAGGCATGACATGAAATTGCAGTCAGGAAAGAGAAGACGCTTTTGTCCAGCCATATTTATTACATACTTCGATTACAATGGACATCACTGTGTTCTCTGAGAACTAAGTATACAAATACAAGCAGGTACGTCCATTATAGTACGCTGTTGCAAAAGTAAAAAAAAAAAAATCTCACCATGTTAATCAAGGAATGTGCCTGTTAAACATTCTTTCTAGAAGCCAGATTTTCTTTTTATATTATAAAAGTAGAAACACTGCTTTGTTTCTTTAAAATGTTGAATTTACATAAAAAGAGAACCGATATCTAGAACAGTAAGTAACAGCCAAAACAAAGGATTCTGGTTCATCCATGGTCCTCTCTCTCCTCTAGTCGTCAGAATGGTATTACGGATATACAAGTATATGAAATATTTCTTCTAAATTGTACTTGGAAGTATTGCATTGGGGTTTAAGACTTTCAGGAAGAAAAGAAAAATCAAGCAAACAAACAAACAATATATCCCCACACAAAACCACAACCACAACAAAACTTCTCTGTTGGATGACTTGCATAGGGAGCTTCACCACAAAAAACCTGCCCTGCTTCCTGTCGTAGGGGGTCTCCCATTCCCTCCTGCAAGCTGTGAGCTTCCTGTGCAGCTTGTGTCTTCTATTCAAAATGGATACATCATCTCAGTGAAAATGTTCCCCTCATCCTTTTCCTCTCTCTCTCTCCCCGCCTCCTTTTTTTTCTTTTCTTTTCTTTCTTTTTTTTTTTTTCAAGTAAACACTACCTAGATTTCCTACAAAAGCCTTATGCACCTCAAACCATGACAATCATCACTCTGTGAGTGTATATCTTTTTTATTCTTGCTCTTTCACAGTAGATGTTTCCACTCAAGATAGCTCTCATTTTTGCTAATATTATTGAACAACCAATAAATCAGTTATATTGAGAAACAAGATCAAAACAAATCAGAAGTTGCTGCTTTCTAGTATTAAATGGTGACATAAAAAGCATACTGGTGAACCTGGTCGAGCACACAGAAAAACAAACAAGCAGACAAACCAACCAAACAAAAAAACCCAAACAAACAAAAAAACCCCCACAACATGCTAGCAGTAGCTGTATATGCAAGCATATGCATTTCCTCAGAATACTGATCGTTAACAGAACAGGTCAATAGTTGTGTTATGCCTTGCATCCTATTCATCAGCACTGACATTCTAAGAAGAGAGGCTTGATCAATATCCACCGTCTGAGTTCATGGCCAGATTATTGCAAAATTGATGATGGGTAAAACTCAAGGCAATTGTTTTATGAAACATGTGTGGGTTCTGTTTTTTAAATGTTTTCACTATTAAGCTGCAGTTAAAAAGTATAAATGGCGAGCAAACAAATCTTGCAATCATTGTGGTTAAACTGGAGAAGTGTTTTCCTGCCTCACTCTTGCCCTTTCATGATAGATACAATTGACCTGTAATAACCTGTGATTTAATCCCTGAAACGAAATCTTTTCTGTGATGTGGTCCAATATGATGAATGGAGATTTTTAGTAGCATTGGTTTTAATGGATTTTGGTTTATTTCCATTTATATTTCTAACTGCCAAATCAAGATATTTTGAGATAATTAGAAACTGGGTTTTAAGTGTTGAAATTTGTAATAGATTTGTAATGATTGTAGCCTAGTCAACCACAGTTAGAAGTTGCATTCAGAAAAAAACCATACATTTAGGTCCATACAGTTAAATGCTATCCCCCAAAAGTTTGAGGTTAAGATCAACATAGACTAACCAGAATGAAACAATCTTAAAATACCAGCCATGATGGTCTGCAGAAATGCCACATTGTCCTCCTTAAAGAAGAGGTTACAAAGACCTCTGTGCCCTGCTTCTGATTCCACAGTGAAGGATAGAATTGAGCACACATCTATGTTAACAGACAAAATATACATATTTTCTTATAATACAGAATGAATAAACCTACATCGTGTAGTAACCTATTTAAGTTTAAGCAAAGTAAACACATCCATCCATTGTTGCATTAAGATAATCTTAATCACAGTTTAGGTAATCTTAAGCATAGTTCTCTGTCATTATATATAGAATAATGGAAAGCCTCTTTGCGTATTTAAATACACCTCTGACCTGACTATATTGGCTGAAGTGTTGGTGGGTCCTACAATTCAGATACTACAGAAGTCTTCACAGAAACACACCAAGTTTCAGTTGCCCAATGACAAAAATAATATGTGATATCAAAATCCAAGAACATAAACAAGGAAGTGGATTTACCAAGCTTAAAGAGTGGACCAGTAGTATAGGACAAATTATCATCAATTACATAGTACTTAAATATCTACCAAATCCTTTGAAACCTATTTGAAATCTACTTTTTTAAAAAACAGATCAAGCTTATGTAATGAATCTATAAAACACATAGAGAAATAAAATCTATAATGTGAGTCATATAGCAACATAGGTATTTCCATCAATGCCATATTTGTCAGAAAGGAAAGACTATTAATACACCAAGAAGTACAAAACCATTTCCACACATTTTAGGATCATAAACACAAACACTTTCATTAATATACCCTGCAGCAACATTTAACTCAAACTGTATTTTTTCTATTCTGCACTACCGTGGAACAACGTATTTCAAATTTCTGCACACAGAAATCATTTCTATGTTTAACAACAGCTGCACTGTGTGTAATATATAATTTAGATATATACCATGCTGAAAATATTTTTCCCACATATACTTTCTCCCATAAATTTCTTACCATGTTTAAGATTTAAAATGTTGCATATTCTTTCCTTGAATTCCCTGTACTTCCTGAACAATGCCTAACATTTCCTCGCCTTGTCAGTAGATCGATTAATGCATATAACTGCTTTACAATGGATTGCTTAACTTCAATACATTTTGCTTATAGCACGTTTTACAGTATGCTTAAGCCTCCAGTGTTATCTATGAATATATTTGAGATTAAAATGTTGTGAAAGTATAAATATCCATTACATACCTCATTTAAACATAACTAAATAAATTTAGACTTGGGGTTTCTTCTAATCCATCAGTAATATCACTACTGAAAAACAGCTACAACCCAGCACATGCTTTACGACACCCAAATTTGTTGGGCAGGTAGGAGTTCCTTATCAAAGTTAAAACATGAACCCATTGCCACATCACCAGGAAACTGATTTTATGCCTGGTATAAAACAAAACCCATGTTATTTCTCCCTCAAGCATGCTAGAAAAAGCAGGGCTGCCTAAAACCTTCACGTCACACAGAGTCACAGGATTATAACAATGCTAGTGTGAAACAAGTTAGTGGAAGGATGACATACCATTCAGCTATAATTGACTCAAAGTAAACATCAGGCATTTGGGGGGAAAAACAAACAAAGAAACAAACAAACACCAACAACAAAACAGAAAAACAGGAACCATAGCTGCCATTGCCAGTTGAAAGAAAAAAAGGCATAACAGCCTACCTGAGACAAGCGAGACTGTGTCTTTCTCCCATGAGACAACAGTGATGTATGCCTCCACAGAGGAGGGGATAATGCACTTGAACACTGCTACATTGCCTCTCATGGCTTTCTGGTCCTCCACACGGACTGTATAGGGTTCCCGTAAAACTAAAAATAAAAGAAAAGGTTTTGTTAAACAAGTTGTAATGATGCATCCCATCCACTTCCTTGGTGAGCCTAGCAAAGTTCCCTCAAAGAAAGTTACACAGGTTGTGAATTCTTTTGTCTCAATAAATAATACAGTTTTGCAAGACTGATTGCAAATTACTATGAAATAATTCCCAGATCTTTTTGTTTCATCAGAATCTGCATTTCACCATATTTCTGTGTTCTTCCCCTACCTATAATAATTCTGAGGGCAAGGAGAAAGACTTTTGTAAGAACCGTGTATTTATATGGGTAAATGGTGTTACATCTTCTGTGACTTGTCTAGTTTCCAATGCCATGTTTCCCATCACAAATTGTTTTCTGCTCTATCAAAGGATACAAAGTACATACAAGTACTGTGTGTGAATGAGACATCCAGAGGGTAGAAGAGAAGGTCAGTGTCATTTAAGATTTTCAACAAGTGAGAACTGAAAGAGAAAAAAAAAATCGATGGAGGTGACAGCCAGAGAAAAAGCAAAATGTCTCAAAAACATATAGAAATTATAGCAGGTAAGGTAAGAGCTACCTTCCATTGACCAACACTGAAAGAAAGAAGTTAATGGTAAGAAAACAGAAACTATGTTTCAGAGTTGTATTAAAAAAACCAGCATGGGGGCACTTAGATACAGGATATGATTCATCTAGCATCTCGCAGAATTAATTTAATGGATGAAGAGAAGAAAGAATAACTGGAGAAAATTCACACCAAACTAATATTGCTGGGATGAGATGAAGTTGCGTTGTATAGGAGAACAGAAAGAAGGAAAATCCTGGCACTGGAACAGTTCAGTGAAGAATGAGAAGTGAAACTCCTGTGAGCAACAGTTAATGGAGGAGGTGGTATGGCAGAGAAGAAACAGATGTTGTCTTCTTGTAGAAGTGAATGGGTAAGACAGGAAGGACAAGTAGCAACATATAGACTCTCTACAGGGCCATAAGGTCAAGAGCCAATATAGAAATCAACATAGTCAACATAATCATATATCTTGAGGTTGCAAACAAAGTTATACATCTTGAAGTGACAGTTTCAATGAAAATAGGGATGGATGTTTTGGAAAATGACATGTGTCTGAGGCATGTATATGTCTGAGAGCTAAAGTTATTGGGAAGAACAAGCCCAGTGCAGCACAGTGTAACTGAGTCAGCAATGCTGATCTGCCACATTGAAGTCACATTTCTTGCCTGGATATCCTGCTCACAAACGTATTCCAAGCTCTACCAATTACATTTCCACACACTGATTCTAAACTGAAGAGCCAGTAAATCCGTTGCAGAGTTTACAAAAGTATTTTGATACACTAGGAGCACTGTAATTTCTAAATGACAGGCCCACCTACCATGTGTTTAAAGAAAAAAAAAAGCAGAGTACTGAAATGTAATTGCAGTTTTCACAAATACAAACAGCATCGAGTTTTCAAGTCCACTGCTACCACTGCAAAAAGAAAGATTGAAGTTGTCCATCCCAAACACAAGTATAGCAATATAGGAGTTAGGAACTCTAACCAAAAGGGAATCAATTTAATTGTAAAATATTTTTTTAAATCAAAATGAATCTTTTTTCTATAATAAGACAGACATCGCTATTTTTTATAAAAGTCAAAAATTTGTTTTTAATCTAAGATTAAGTTTCTTAACCCTGTTATGAGTGCTGACTTGATATTCTAAGCACTTTTAATGCAGTGACTTTACAAGACTGGCTGCCCTGTGAAGAAGCAGCCCCCTAAACTTGTTCTGCACTGGAGGGAATGGCACATAGATCATCTTAACGAGGCTGACTTTTGTCTAATATTCATGCAAACACAGAAACCATATATGAGGCACAAAAAGTGGAAATAGATTTATTCATTTCCTTACTTAAAAAGTTTAACATTATTGTTATTTCACAGGCCTCTCAGTTATTTCCAGATCGCAGTTTTTCCAGTTCTCATGAATGACTTTCTAATTATTTTTTTTAATCCCAAGTCCCTGAGTCATGAATTTGTATAAGAATTTCAGCTTTTGCTAAAAAGATACATTCTTCCCTTCCATGATTGCACAGGAAAGCTTGAAGATGAAATGGAGATATGTACCTTTACTCCCATATGGGATCAGCCAGGAAGAGGATTTGGTTTGGGTCTTTAGGTGTGGAGGTGGTGACTTGTTAGGGGTGGGGGATGTGTGTTGCATTATATGCAAAATTACATGCAAAACCACAATTGTAATAATCTGTGAGCTGGAATCCTTATATCCCCTACTCATATTCTTGGGGGAGCAGGTAAATGAGCTTCAGATTTTCCCAAGGTGACTGTGAGAATGGGCAGAGCTATATTAGTCTTTGAATGACTGTGCTAGGAGTAGATGCTGCACTGATGACTCCTGTGCTCCTAGAAAATCCTATTGCTGTTTGAGAGCACTGGAATGAGGAAGAAATGGAGAAGAGGTTAGAAAAGTACACCCTCCTCTCCACCCTCCTCCCCCCAAATCATGCTGATTAGGGCCAGTCTGAAACTGTGTACAGATTTCACATGGACAGAAATGTAATGGAAAGTAACCTACAAACAAAGTAAGTTTATCACTTCATATTTGAGGAACAAAGGGTTTATCATCTGAAGATATGCACAGAAGATACTCATGAATAGCTATTGTCTACTGTCAGGCACAATGGCAGCTCTGACACACAATATCAGTTCATAGGAAGGATAGGTATTTGTTTAACTTATTATCTAAACCTCAGACTAACTGTGAAATTGAATAATATGGAGAAATTAATGGATCAGGTAAAAAAGGCTAAAAAGGGAAGAAAAAAGATAAAAGGGGAACTTTTGACTTGGCCAAAAAGATTTGTTAAGTTATGAGTCAAGTAGCTACAGCCACCTACTGCAAAGCCTTTTTTTCCAGGTCTTTCTTCCTTTGAAAACTTCATTTCTCAAGCCAAGAAAGGCTTACTTTGGGGTTCCATGAATAAATGGGTCAATGCTGAGCAACGGACGTAGCTGCATCCTGTCACCAAAATCATATGCTTTTACAATGAAATGAACACCAGCTCAGAGCCTTAGCTAGTGACATTGCAAGTTTTAGCCTCCTCTACATCACCACATTAGTTTACCTAAGAAATAGAAAAATGGGAAACTAATATTGGGAAAAATGCTGCTGGAAAGATGCTCAAAATTGAGGTACATTAACAAAAATCCACAAAGAACAACAACAAAAAAAAATTCTCTCTAAATATAATTCTGTCAGACAACCTGTCCACAAACCTGTTAAAGTAAAACCAAAAGCACAAAAATCAGAATGGAGTTCCAAACATAAAGATGGTTGCTATGTATTCTTATGAAGCTTTGGTTTTCAAACTTTTTTGACCTGTGAACAGCTAAACATTTTCTAGAAGAAACATAGACCATTATAGAAACTCTGCATATATGTAACATGTGAACTTGCTTCTACTTGTCATTTCTTGTGGAGAAAAACAAACAAAGAAATACCAAAAAAACCCCACTTTTAAAGACTAAAATTTTAATAAGACACACAAATTTCAGGGAAATCTGCTTTTTATTCTTGCATTCTAATTGTCTACAAACTACAGATCTCTGAATGTTAATTTATCATTAAGAAGATAATATGTTCTCTTATTTAAAAAGAGAGTCACAGACAAATCTACTTGCTAGCTGTTCGCAGTTTTCCCTTCTTAGCTCCTGTGAAAGTCTATCTCCAAAGGCAAGATACTTCTTTTCTGCGAAAAGACTAGCAAAGCTCCAACAACAACAAAAAGGTTGTGAGGATTTGCATTATCCAAGAGTCAGCTCCCAGACTAGCTTTTGTTTGTTTGTTTGAATATTTTAATTAACTGAAGTGGGTAGAAAAAACTTCAAAATCTATGCAATCATATGTTCATGTGTTGTGACAAAAGGCTTGATTTTGATCCCCCTCTAATTGTCCAATGGTTGACCCAGTCTGCACAGAGACAGTATAGTAAACAGATGCAAAACCATCATGTTCATTTGCATCTTTTAGCTTAAACAGGAAGCACTGCCTATGAACCAACATCAGTTGCTGAATCACTACACAGGACACAAGTTTCTCAAAGCAAAGCACAACCGAATACAAGCAAATGAGAAGGGATGCAATTAGGCCAGCATACCTCTTTTCTTTCAGCCCCGATACAAAATCCAAAGACTGCATCTTTATATCACTCAGCTCTTTAATAAGTATGGTCTGATTAATGATTTCATTATCAGTTAATTTTTCCTTATACTTGTGAAAAAACTCAAATGATCATGATCTTTGGAAAACTAACTTTTCACCTCTGAAATAAATCAAATCGGGGAGGAGAAGTAAGAATCCACCATCTGACTTAGTAATGTGAAGAGTTCAGAGGTTATACTTCTGGCCGAACTCCTTTGATTCACAACTGCTGCTACTCTTTGTCTGAACCACCTATTTCATCCCTCCTCAAGCCCATTTGAACCCAATAAAAGAGTATACTTACCAGCCTTAATGTGAACATCCTGACTTCTGATTTTCCCTGAAGGATTTTCAGCTGTGCAATAGTAAGTGTTATCATGGATTAAGTTATTAAAGCTTGAAGGAGGGAAGGGGAAAATTTGGAGAGTGCCATTGGGGTGGACGTGGCGGATCCCTGGGACATCGTAGATCTCCTCGCCCGTTGCTAGGTACCATCTGAGTGTCACAGGGGGGATCCCTGCTGCTGGACAGGGTACCAATGTCCCTGTGGTGCTAGCAAACACTACCTCTTGCAGAGATGCATTGACAAAATATAGACTGGTGTGTAGATCTTCACTGAAAACTGCAAGACAAAAAAAAAAAAAAAAGGAACAGACCATGAAAACCTGTGAAATTTCAGCTACATACAAAACAATTTTACTGTTATTTGCCACATCAAATGCAATGCCTAGGGAAGGGGATCAAAACATCTGGATGCTAAGGTGAACTCTAAAAAAAAAATGTTCCTTATTTCAGAAGAAAATATCACCAGATTAAACACTCCAAGTGGTTTAAGTCATAAGTAAAATGTGAAATCCCTTTCTTTGTAGTGTAAACTGAAACAGATCTGATCACTTTTGCATTTGCTGGTGCAGCATTCTTTGTAAGGCCAGCAAAAATCTATCAGTAATCTACTTCCATAAAATTTCTAGCAACTAGATTTCTACCTGGAATACAGGCAGTTTCTGTTAACATTTATAAATTTATTTTTACAGTTCTTCCCTGGCAAAATTATTTATAACGTAATATAAAGAACTGAGCAAACAATTAAAAAAATCCCCATAATTCCTTAATAAAAATACATATGTATACTTAATACAAATATAAGTTAATAAATACATTGTATAATTTGGTCAGGTCTTTCTAACAAAGAACTATAAACCTAAGTACAAAGCACACTTATAGTAATCTTGGTTCTGCCATCCATGTCCCCCTTCCAAATTTAAACCGCAGATTCTGTAACACTGAAAAAAGTTGACATTGTTCAGAACACAAGATTAGCCCTCATTCTTCTGAACAATTCTCCCATGGGCTATTCAGCTATTACCCAGAAGGGCTGAAGGCTCCAGGTGTCTTAAAGGTTCCTCAACATTTTATCCAAAATGCCTTCCTAACCCTTGCTATCTTAGAGCATATCAACATAGGCATGATTTTTGTTTTCCAGTAGATGGTAGGAAACATTACCAATACCACCACTCTGCTGTTAATTTGCATACACTGCTCACTTGTAAAAAACTTGCCAGTTTTGTTTGTCACAAACACAGAAACTTGCATACTGCACTGTATCTTGAATGCAGTAGATTCTGACACAATTTTCTGAAGCAAGTCTGGTAACAAGTAAGGCTTTGAAAATGTGATGATAGCGCATCAGGGCCAAATAAGCTTCGATGAAAGTGATTTCAAGGTTAGTATTCATTTGCACAAGATAGATGCTATTTGTCCTGCAGACATAACTTACAATCCCAACACTAAGTCATGAAGTGTCTTGTCTTCCTCTGCCACTTAGTCTTATCATAGCTGGAAGCACAAAATGGACTATTTTATCCTTCTCTCTTTTGACACCTTGAGGTGATACAAGATGGGAAGATATTATCTTCTAAATATCATCTTGGTATTGACCATCAGGACACACTACCTCAAAAGAAAGCAGAACTAGCTCTGGGAGTCTCTAGAAAGAAAAAAGTAAGAGGGCACTTCCTAAAGCAATAGGGATGGCATGCAGAAGGCAAACAGATAAATGGGCATCACAGAACAGGATGAAAGGCAGTTGGGGATTCAGAAAGAAGAAATTCCAAGCACTGGAGAAGATAAGTCCCTGGCACATAGATGAGACAGGTGCTAGGGCAGAATAAAGTCCCTTGTGAGAAACAAATTCCACTAGTTGGCACAGCCCTAGTAGAAACTTGGGTAGCTGGAAAGTAAAAATAGGCATAATTGGACTAAGCACAGGAAGAAGCATGGCTGAATAAGATGGTGCCTCTTTTACATAATCACATTTCTGATTATAGTCGTACTTCAAAGCAGAGAATGGAATTGTTAGTAACATAATAGAGAATTTTTTAAAAAGGCATTGTTCATCTGCTGTACAAGCCGTTTTTTACAAATACAAGTGAAACAATTAACAGGGCATTTTAATTTCCATTAGCCAACAAGACATTCACATAGAAGTAATAAATACGTTTCACATTTGCCAACTTTATTATGCTCTGCTGTTTCTTAATAGATATTCACCTAAAAATGGTAGATTTGCTAGCCAAGAATAAAGATGTGAATATCAAATTGCAAATGCCATAAAAATAGAGAATATCAGGAACTATGTTTGACACTTCCATAGAATCTAACTTTCTAATCAAAATGCAGCACAGCTGAACTAGAGACTCATACAAGCAGACATAACAATGAATTTTTCCAGCTGCTTTGTATTCCCTGTAGAAGCTTTCACTACTTTTGACAAACTTTCCATCCATCAGCCTATACAATAGTGCTTCATTTTAAAACAGCATCTGGTACACATTCATTTTAATGGCAGACACAAACACATTAAGAACCCCGGAAAATAATTGCAGTGCCATAATACATACACGTATGTGTAATGCTGACAATCCAGATGTGTTTTTTGGTGGAAAACAATGTGTAAGCTACTTGAATACATTCAACAACAAAAATGAGATTTCAGAATCTTTTATTAAAAAGATATTTCCCTGCAATGTTCCATAGGAAGAAAGTGATTAGCTGAATAACAGAAGAAGTGATATATCAAAACCTAATTGAAACTGAGACAAGTTAAAGACAATATGTAATTATATGTTACTTAATGGTAAAATATGATCCATCCAAACACCATGTTTTACAATAAGCAGAAGCAAACTCAGACTAAAAGTTGTAAGGGAGAACAGTAGGGAAAGAACTGAAATAGCTTGCAGTCGAGCCTTACTATGCTTGCCCTGGACCAAGAGATGATATCAGCACTTTCAAAGAGATGACATCAGTTAGCAGAGTCCAAGGGAAGGAAAGGCAAAGATTCCTCCTGAATAAGGTTTATGCATTACTGAAACCAATAATACTTCAGGGAAACAAGAGGAAACCTGCACCTCAGCAGACCTCAGTGGACACTCCAACTGAAACGACGAGGTGAACAAACAGTCTGCACCTGCAGGCACTTCAGGGCAATGAGGCAAAGACCTGTGCCCTTAACCATGTGGTTAGAGGATCACATAAACAGTTTATCAGATCAACAGACACATGTCAAGAGACACTTCTTGAATCTCGGGTGAGATATATACTATTATCTTACTCAAACAACAAGAAGAGGAAGGGACAAAAGTAGGATACATTTTTTGCAAGTTTAGTCAAAATTCCTTAGACTCAACTACTTGAAGTGATAAGGGGAATTAACAAAGTATAATAGCCAAGGAAATTTCTCCTGCTTTCCAGGGGAGACAGTGCTGCCACTTTGTGCCTTGCAAAGTGCTGAAGATATCAGCCAGATACATCTTTTAGCACTTGAGAAACTCATGTCAAGTACTCACAACAAGCTGGTCGGTGGGTCTGCGAATCGATCACAGTCAGAAACAGAAAATGAGACTGAGCACTGTGTTGTCAGTTTGGGTAGATGTCACCAGGCTGGACAGAGATAAGTATAAAGATCTTTATACTTAGGAGGATTGTGAAGCACAAATTTCAGTCTAGACTGGGCTTTGCATTTGGTATACCTGTACCTCTTGTCATGGCTAAGAGTGGACTTGCTTTTTTGGTTCATACAGAGATGACCTTTACTCTCTTTTTACATGCAACTCCTTCCAGGTCTCCAGGGTGCTGCAGCTCCTACATTATATGTGCTATGCACTTCAAGGTCTTCTATAAAGTCCTAGCAAATAACACTTCTAATATTTCTGCCTATGAGGGTGTCATTTGTCAAGGCTTCATTGTGTATTTCACAAGACAAAGGCTGAAATTTATGCTTCACAATCCTCCTTTTTAATGGGCAGAAGGAGGTGTCACTAAGACATAAGAGAGAAGACACTACATTTAAACTACCATACTGGATCAGGCTTGGACTTGCTCTCTGTAGGATGTCGTGTCCTGGAGGATCAGCATCAGCTGCCACAAAGAGAAGAAAGAAGACATGCAAAAGCAAATCTCGAAACTACCTGTCCAAAGGACATTCTCCTCTTCCCTTCCTCCACCATTTTCTATGTCCCTCTTCAGACTGCTTCACCTTTAAGAAGCTCTACTGAAATGACGCCAAAAGTGAAAACTTTTATGGAGTTTGCACGTAACATGAGAAAAATTTATATCTGTTTAACTCGGTGCCAGAATGCAATTGAGTCTTGGTGTTGTGCATTTCTTTTTCATCATGTTCTCTTTCATGTATTAGTAAGTTTAAGTAACATGTTTGTGATTTTTGAAGCTAGCTTTTTATGCCTCACATTCTTCCAAAGCCCTTTTCCCATATTCTTCAATTGACTACATAAAATCCTAGTTTTCTCTTCAGTTCTTGAAAGAGCTGAAATACCTCTGGGCAACAGACAAGTCAACATATTCAAAAATATTAATATAATGTCTCTGAACAATTAATTGATACTTATATTTAAATTACCTTCCCTGTCCTCTTCAAAAGCTAAATACTATTCCCGTAATGTTTTTGCAAGGGGAAAATTTGGTTCTATATGAATAACAATTTCAAAACAAAGAGAAAATTATTTCTCATTTCTTTGATTTATCAAATCCAGGATGAAATATTTATATAGATAAAACAAAGATATGAATCAAAGTGAAAGTCTGGAGCAAAGACACCACTGAGATTATTTAGGTAAAATAAAAATCAAAGTAGAAAAGATAAATTATGTAATTAAACAGTTGACTGCTCTCCTGCACTACAGCAGGTTTGTATCAACAGCCTTAACTGTCTTACAGTAGAACGTCAGGTTTGCCACAGCCCTGGACATGAATATTTCCTTTCCTTTTCTCCTTGGTGATGCTGTGATTGATAAGCTGGGCAAAAATCAAGTATTTTCTTTAGATGTAATAGATCATATAAAGTGTCATCTTAAAATTTAAGAATTTGTCACTGTTAAATACCAGCAATGTAAACATGAGAAACCTAGAAGCAAACCCAAGGAGTATAATAAAAACATTAAAAAAATAAAACTAAAAAAGGACAACATAGAATAAAGTCTAAGCTTTGCCTCTCTCAGAAATCAGTCATCCAAGAACACTTCTGTTTCAGAAAGCTCCTTCCTGGAGCTGACTCTTGTAGCCTGCACTTGGAATAGTAGATGCCTGGGACCACTTTGTACCATGACAGGACAACACCCTCCAGTAAAAATTGAGAGCTGGGAAAATTTGCTGCAGGCATCTTCTCAGCCACATAAAGCAGGTGCAAAGCAGAGTGAGACACAGTCCCTTGAGCAGCGAAGTGACTAGGAACCCAGGCAGTCTCATCAATGCATCAAGCTCCAATCAAAATTTAAGGAGAGGAGGGGGAAAATATCAACAGCCTGTGTGCATTCTGGAGCATATCTTTTCCTGAGAGTCCCCAGGCATCATGCCTAGGTTAGGAGAGGAGCTTTTTTGAGCTTCCTGTACAGCTAATGTAGGACGACAAACACAGCCTAAAGGCAGTATTAGACCCTACTTTGGTGGGCAAATCACTCACTTCACTTGGTTCTTCACCTGCACCAGTTAGGAAGAGATTAGGACAACTCTTCTTCTTTCTTGAAGATCCCAGTTAATCAGAGAGGACTAGCACAGGTGCCTCAATATTTTTAGCTTCTGGAAGGATGTTTGTTGTCTACAGTTACAGGTCCTTCTATTGCGAGTCTGGTCCCTCTGGCACATGGATTAGCCTGAAAACATCATATCCTTCAACAGTCATCACACCAGCAATTCCACAATACAGCTCCAGGTTTCAGAAAAGTTAAAAATAAGTCTTTTTTTTTTTTGTGGTTTTAGCTTTGTTTCGGTGGGGAGATAGTAAATAAAAAGCGATAGTAGAATCATAGCAAAAAAAAGACAAAGGTGCTTCCCTTTCAGCCCCGGAAAGAGGACAGAGAGGCAAGGGGAGACAGAGAGGCCAAAAAGAGATTGTCTGCAAAAGCAGAAGGAAGAAAAAGCTAACAGGACTGGTAGAAGTCCACAGGATGTTAACATTCAAGAGTGGTTTTTTAAGGGAACTCCTCAGGATGCCATATCTCATGAGACATCCGGTATCAGAAAGATAGCTCCATTTTCACTGGCCTGAAATCAGAATTGGAAGCAGGCAAGAAAACATCATCTTGATCATAGCCCCTAAAAACATACAGCTATTAGGCAGAGTTTATCCTTCCTTTGAATGCCTTTGCATCTTGTTTTATTTAAAGCTAAGAAAAAATTGTGCACATCTGCAGGATAATATTCCACTTCACAATAGTAAAACATGCATTCAGTTTTTAGGGGTTGAACTTCTCTGCGAAATTTTGGGATGTAAATATAAAAACACAATTGAGAAATTTAAAGAACAGAACTTAAGCCCTATTTTCTATATGGTAAGTGAAAAATATTGAAATCCTCTTTACCAGAGGAAAATAAAATATTGATTATTGACTATAAGGTGAAATATAAATATTTTGTCAGATAATTTAATGGAATTCATGTAAAAATCAATTTAAAAAAAATAAAACAAAACCAAAATTAAAACAAAAAAAAAAACCAGGCAAGACATTTGCAAGAAAATGACTGAAGACATCTAAACAATAAATTATGTTTAAAAGAAACCAAATTAACAAGATCATATTACAGATTAATTACCCTGTTGACATCCAAACAATATAGTATGCAAGAACAGTCTTTTTTGCATAAACAGTCACAGAGAACTAATAAATGAAACATTTCAGAGTGCACTGCTATGCCTTTCAAACCAGCAGCAGAAGCATAACAAATGCAATCACAAATATGCAGATTACTCTAGTGCGGAACACTGTCAGAGAAACATGGCCGGGGGTGAGGGGGCGGTTGATAGAGTGCAATGCTAGCAAGCTATGTCATTATTTAGGATGATTTTTTTCCCTCCTGCCCTAAAATTCCTTAATGTATCACTATGACCAAGATTTTAAAAGAAAAAAAAAATGCTAGATAGGCCTATTTTCCTTTTCTCCAATACATCTCTCCTTGCTAAATTAAAAAATAGGCCCTTATTTTAAAAGAAGAAAAAACTGATTAGACTCCTCCAAACAATAACATTGTTATCACTACTCAATTATCAAGTAACAGGCTATGCAAAGTGACCTAGAGAAATTACTTCAGCTATGCTGAAAAGATCAGAGTGATGAGGCATTACAACCATCTATCTGTGATCATGTCTCCCTCTAGGGGTTTTATCTAATGACTAAACATATAAGGTTGATAAATATTACAAATTTTGTTAGAATAAGGGTAAAACGAATGCCTTTTTACAATTTTGACTTTGATTCTGAAAGAAATGTCACATGTCCCTCTAAACTGACACTCTAAACTGGCAATGATTGAAGACTTCTTACTATTTGGGAGGAGGAAGGGTAACATACAGCTCACATAAGACCTAGGTTTTAGTTGGAGGCAAGATAGATCTTCAATAACAGAGAACAGTAAAACAACACTGGATAAAGATGCTCTGACCAGACCCCAAAGTATGTCTTACTAAAAGTAACTGAAAGAACAAAGAAAAGAGAAAACTAAATTAAAATTTAAAAAAATGAGAGAATGCTAAAATCAACACAAAATAGCTTTAGGATGGTGTCCTGGTTTTGTTAAAAACAAGACCAGTTTATCTTTTGGTGGGTTTTCCTCTTGGCTGGGTTCTTCTGGGTGCTTTCTGGGTGGCTGCATGTTTTTCTCGGACACTGTGCTTGGTGCTGATAAAAAGACCAACGGAATGCTGAAGAAGCTCGTGTTTAGATTTATTACTATGGTAACCAAGGTTAACTGATAACGGGACATGTTTGCCAGGAGGGGCAGACGGAGCAGGTGACTCAAACTGACCAACTGGGCATTCCATCCCATAATCATCATACACGCTATATAAGATGGAGATCACGAGAGTCTCGCTTCTCTTTGACCATGGCTGTCATCTGAAGAGGACCCTGTCTGCCTGTGATCTATAGGCCTCAGGCCCTGCATCCCTGAAATCCAGTTTCCAGTTTGCTGTGAAGTCCCACCCATGACTTCTGGGTGCCTGCCCTGCAGCAGCTGGAGCCACGCCAGCTCCTAGCTCTGCTGCTAGTGGAGTGATGTCAACTCCATATCGGGCATTCAAGATTGGTTTTGTATATTTTTTATCATTTTCTCTATTTATTAGTAGCATTAGTAAAGCATTTAAAACTTTTCCAACTTGCAAGATTCTTTCTAACTTGAAGTCCTTCTTCCTTATCTTTCTATCACCTTTTCTGGTGGGAGGGATTAACAGAGGGCATCTGCTCCGGTTTATTGTCGCCTTGCATTAAACCTTGATATACGGAAAACAAAATGAAATCAATTGCACAAGCTGACCTGAGATTACAAAAATAATCAATAAAGAGATGAGTATATTAAAATTCTGCATTAATAAAAGTAAATACAAAAACACCAACTAAACACCACCACTCCCAACAGTTATAAGTCAAGCCAAGAATGGAGTCAAGTGAAAGATTTATTTGCTATCAGCCAGTTTGATTTCCTTGGTCAATTTTCACAGAATCACAGAATGTTAGGGATTGAAAGAGACCTTGAAAGATCATCTAGTCCAATCCTCCTGCTGGAGCAGGAACACCCAGATGAGGTTGCACAGGAAGGCGTCCAGGCGGGTTTTGAATGTCTCCAGAGAAGGAAACTCCACAACCTCCCTGGGCAGCCTGTTCCAGTGCTCTGTCACCCTGACTGAGAAGAAGTTTCTTCTCATATTGAAGTGGAACCTCCTGTGTTCCAGTTTGTATCCATTGCCCCTTGTCCTATCATTGGTTGTCACCAAGAAGAGCCTGGCTCCATCCTCATGACACCCACCCTTTACATATTGATAAACATTAAGGAGGTCACCTCTCAGCCTCCTCTTCTCCAAGCTAAAGAGATCCAGCTCCCTCAGCCTTTCCTCGTAAGAGAGATGCTCCACTCCCTTAACCATCTTTGTGGGTCTGTGCTGGACTCTCTCCAGCAGTTCCCTGTCCTTCATGAACTGAGGGGCCCAGAACTGGACACAATATTCCAGATGAGGTCTCACCAGGGCAGAGTAGAGGGGAAGGAGAACCTCTCTCGACCTACTAACCACTTCCCTTCTAATAAACCCCAGGATGCCATTGGCCTTCCTGGCCACAAGGGCATAGTGCTAGCTCATGATCATCCTGCTGTCCACCAGGACCCCCAGGTCCCTTTCCCCTGCACTGCTCTCTAACAGGTCATTCCCCAACCTCTACTGGAACCTAGGGTTGTTCCTGCCCAGATGCAAGACTCTACTCTTGCCCTTGTTATATTGAATTAGATTTTTCCCCGCGCAACTCTCCAGCCTGTCCAGATCTCGCTGGATGGCAGCACAGCCTTCTGGCATGTCAGCCACTCCTCCCAGCTTGGTGTCATCAGCAAATTTGCTGACAGTGCACTCTATTCCCTCATCCAAGTCATTGATGAATATATTGAATAGTACTGGTCCCAGTACCAACCCTTGAGGGACTCCACTAGATACGGGCCTCCAACTAGACTCTGCCCCATTGACCACAACTCTTTGGCTTCTTTCCTTCAGCCAGTTCCCAGTCCACCTCACTACCCGATCATCCAGACCACACTTCCTCAGTCTAGCAGCAAGGATGCTGTGGGAGACTGTGTCAAATGCTTTACTTGAAATCAAAGCAGACCACATCCACCGCTTTGCCATCATCTAGCCACCTGGCTATGTCCTCATGAAAGGCTATGAGGTTGGTTAAGCATGACATCCCCTTGATGAAGCCACGTCGACTGCCCCTAATGACCCTCTTATCCTTGATATGCCTTGAGATGGCACCAAGGATAAGGTGTTCCATCACCTTCCCAGGGATGGAGGTGAGGCTGACTGGCCTATAGTTACCCGGGTCCTCCTTCTTGCCCCTTTTGAAGACTGGAGTGACATTTGCTTTCCTCCGGTCCTCAGGCACCTCTCCTGTTTCCCATGACTTAGCAAAGATGATGGAGAGTGGTCCAGCAATGACTTCAGCCAGCTCCCTCAGCACCCGTGGGTGCATCGCATCTGGACCCATGGATTTCTGGGTGTCCAAATTGCTTAATTGGTCCCTAACCCAGTCGTCATCAACCAAGGCAAACACTTCCATTTTTCTGCCTTCCTCTGGGGCCTCAGGGGTACAAGGCTCCTCAGGACAGCCTCCAGCAGTGTAGACAGAGACAAAGAAGGCATTCAGTAAACTGTAAACTGCTGAGAAAAGCAGAAAAATAAGAAATGAAACAAACAAAAAAAACCTCCAACCAACCAACAACAAATTGTCTGTAGTTATCATCTCCTCCAAATAGCAAGATAACTCTTGTGTTCTGCACTGGCCAGATCACAGGTGTTCCTGAGAACAACAGGCACAAAACCCCTTCTTTTTGTCTGCTCCCAAGAAAAATATATATTCAATCAGAAAAAGCTGAAGCATGCGTTAGTCTGACAAGACAATTTTTTGTGACACTTCTTACAGCGGTCTCCTAAACAGCAAAGAAGGAAAAGTGACAAGAAATTTTTTCACCAATTTTTCAATTAGAAAATGTTACTTGTGGAAACGTGAGCTTTGCATGGGTGAGGTGCTAGTCATCCTCAACAGGTAGACGTGCTGGGTTTGTAGTGAACCCCAGCACCTGCAGGAACCTACATTAGTGCAGGGAAAGGCCAGAGACCCAGCACACCTCAGAGCGGCACTTCAAAACCTGAAATCTCCGAATTTCACCAAAAGGCTCCTTGCTTTCTCTTTGTGGTAGCTATGAGACACCCTGATGAAGCCAGATGAGAAAATGAATCCTGATTGCTCCCTGCTAGGCATTCCTCCCAGACTTGATGTCCAGGATGTAACGGCCAAGGGTGCTCCAGGAGAGAGGTGATGGGGAAGATGGCATCCAGAACAAGGAGATGAGAGCAGTTGCAGGTGGAGGCCTCCCCTCTGCCCCAGAACCTCCTCATCATCATCCCACCTCCTGAGGGGAAGGTGTAAGGGAACAAGAAAGGGTTGGCAATATAGCTGGGATGGAGAGCCTGGAGGAAGCCCAGGACAGCCAATTATCAGTTATTTGTGTCTTCCTCATATAAAGAAAGGCTCTGAGGGAATCAGGAGAGTGTTGATTTGCAAAATGTAGCATTCCAAAATTGTTTTCTACAGAGAAACTTAGTTATTCGCTAACTTCACTCTAGCAGGTGCCCACTTTGAGTGGTCATCCCAGAGACTTGGCTTAACATGTGGTAAAATAAAAATCTGAAGCAAAAAGCATTTCATGGATGTTTGACCTTTGTGTGTTGAAGCAGTCTTGAAAATTGTTACGATTGCTACTACAGTACAAAGCAATGGGAAAAAAAATAAATCAAACTAATAATATAGTCTCAGCAAGTACGGATGAGCTGGTTAGTTTTTGTACTGTTTTTATATATATGATTGTGTAATTGTTATCATTCAGAAAGCTAAAATTCTTTTTATGGTATATAATCTCCCAATGCAGAACTGCTTCCCATGTAGTGTGTTGTGTAATGGTAGCCAGTATTTTTGGGCTAAACATTATAAAATTATAACTTGTCCACCAAAAGGAACAAAAAAATAAATTATGCTTTTTCAAATTGCTACTCTGGTTTAATGTGCCAGTGTTCAACCTTTTATTCCAAAGGGGTATTCGTTTGAATCGCTTTCAAAATCAGAACCACTAATGAGGATAATTAAGTATGCAATTGGTTTTGCCTACAAAAAATGATCACTACAGAAAAAAGCATGCAGTGTTACATTATCATTCTCACAGGACAGAAACTTTCATTAAATCAAAGCAGTCTTCCACAGTTAAAAGAAAAGGTCCTCAGGTGAAGCTATAAAAAGAAGCAGAACTCACAAACAAGTTGCATCTCTGGAAGGGGGAAAAGCGTGGGTTTTGGTGGAGTGCACTGTAGAGACCTGAGCGCACACAAAAATGCTGAGTGGCAAATGCAATAGGTGCAAGTGATGGGAGCCTTTAATCAGCTGAAAAGGAATAATCTGTTTGTGATTTAAATGCTTACTTTTAATTGTGTGTTCAATAATGAATTAAAGGAAAGCATAAATATTCATGTGAGATAGGCATTCCAGTTTGGGCTGCAAACTATTATACCAGAGTAAGATGTGAGGGGGAAGTTCTTTTCCTTTATTTAAGCAAATAGAGAGAAACTGAAAACCAAGACAAATAAATAATTGTCAACTTGGAGGCAAAAAATGTGCACCTTTGCTTCTTGAAGCAAGAATCAACACATAACCTCAACTCCACTCATTTCTATCGTAAAGAACACATTGTGAGAACACCAAAAGCAACCAGACAGAAATGAGAGAAAAGCCTTGGATTTATTTTTTTCCTCAAAAGAATATTTTATGAGCAAGAGAAATAAAGATAATTAGCTGTGTCACAGAGTTCTGAAAAATTGAATTAATCAATATATGTACAGCTTTTCTTTTGGCTGATTTACAAAATTATGGTTTTTCCCATAAACAGAGTCATCACTTAGAAGTACTCATTGGTTGAGATCCCACAGCTTTCAGTCTGAGGCTTGTCTGCAAATGCTGCAGCTGACCTGATGCCTTCTTATAGTGTCCTCCTGGCCACCTACATCATGTCCTATTGGGACAACAGAGGTTTACAAGTAAACGACAGCAAAGACTAGCATTGTTCTCATTGGACCTGTGCAGGAAAGAGCCAGAATTTTTTTTAAAAAATATATATTTTCCACACAAAGATGAAAATAAAACAGATCAAAATTTTCAGTGGTAGTAATTAAGCAGAAAGATGCTTCACAAAATTATACTAGGGTATATTTTAGACCAGAGCAGTCAGCTACATTATGAGTTCTATAGTCTGGTCACTTCTCTGTCATCTTTCTCACATCCCAGTTGAATGCTTGGAAACTCAAAACCTGAGCCTGCAGGACCTTTCATATGGATGCAGAAAACAATCGAGACACCCTTCTGGAATGGATTCTTCTTCTCTGATTTTTCATGTGGGTGACTTCCACTTGCAGTGAGTGAGCCCTACTGCTAGAGTTAGTCTCCCACCAGAACAAGCAAGCCTTCCAACCACCAAGCTATAGGAAACTAGAGAAGAAAAAAAAGAACCCTAATGTCCAGAGATTTGTAAAACCCGACCTCTCAGTTCCCTTATTCCACATCACGGTTATTGCCAAGTATCCTCAAAGGTGTCCTCCAAAAGCTAAGTCTGCTAATTCCTCTCATGCCCTCAAGAAGCCTTCAGGAGCTCTCAGTAATAATGACTACAAGTTCAGTGGGCTCCTGCATCTATGACCTGGAAGTGATCATTGTTATTTTGGCTGAAAGCTGACTCTGTTAAAAGTTTCCGTAAATCCAAAGCAGGGTTGAATATGTACCACAGGAAGCTCTAACTCAAAACTATCAGAGGAGAGAAAGGAGAATGAAAACTGAAGTAAAGATCTAGATGATGCCCAGCTGTAACCCACTCTCCCACTATGTTCTCCCACTTAGGGGGGAAGGTATGTTCTCCTTGGATGGACTCAGCACTGGGAAGAAAAAGATATTGCCCCAGAAGAAAGATAAGAATGGAGTTCTGGGGTTTGGCTGAGCCTGTACAGCTTCTACACAGACACCATCAGTGAGCTCACCCCATAAGTACAAGCATGAGAATCTGAAACGCATGCTGACTGGCACGAGCATACAAAGCACAAGGTTCTACTTTGAGAAGTCACACAGAAAGATTGTTAAATACCTTGCCATTAAAAAACAAATAAACACACAACAACAAAAAACCCCAACACATACAGAAAGAATTAGGTCAAAGCTTTGGTGGCACACTATTTCCAACAGACACCATTTTCCTCACTTGTTAGTCCCTTCTAAAGGAAAATTCAAAATCTGACCACCAAGGTCATGAGGATAAACAGAGCACGAGGATAAGCAGAGAAAACTCTGCAGTGCTGCCTAAAAGCCAGTTCTTCCAGACACTACTAAAGACACTAGTAGTACTGAACTCTACTGTATTTTCTAGTTAGGAAATGTTGAACAAAACCTGTGGTCGCAAGTCAACATCATCACCACTAGCACATCAAGGACAAAATGTAATATTTGTGTGATGCATCACTTGTATAACACATCATATAGCATTGTGATAAAAAAGCATTTCCATTGAGGAAACATAAGTTTATTGTCCCCTACCTCCTCTACTATTCTTTTGCTTTCATCTGAAGCTTAACTACAAGTGATTTAACCAAGAAAGAGTCCTTTTTCCAGTAGTCTGCAGAAGCAGAACAAGTCAGGGCACCTGAAAATGCGGGAATAGAAAAAATTTCTGAGTCACAGGCAAGAGAACACAGACCCTTGTGAACGACTCTGAAGGGAGCAAACCTCTAGGCTCTAGAAATGGCACTGCGGAGCAAACCCTTGCCTGGATTAGAAACCCCTTCAAAAGCACAGCCATTTGGCATTTGAATTCCCTGCTCTGCTGTATGTTTTCAAACCACTGTAGAACATGCAGCACGTCTTAAGCATTTTGCTGCACTAATGCTACTTCACGATTGTGCTGGATTTTTCCACCCATAGGGACAAGTTCTCAATTTGACTATATTCTTTCTGACAGTTTGCCCGTCATATTAGATGGTGCTGGCTTAGGCTATATCACAGCAACAGCCCAACTGCAGAACATGAGCAGCCCTTCCCCACGCACCACACATAGCACCAGCAGAGGAACATGGAGTGAAGAGGGCACAGCTGCCTGTCTCGCTCAAGGGATGGCTCTCAAGTAATGCAGAATTCAAAAAAAAAAAAAAAAAAAGGGGGAGGAAAGAAAAACCCACATGAAAAACACATAACAATTACTTCTGGCCAGCACAAACAGCCAGTAATAATAGATCTGAGCAGATAGTCTCACTTCTGCAAAGCAAACTGAAGTTGTACGTAATACTATTTTAATAATGAAATTGCTGAAAGGTTCCTGAAGTGATTTGGCTGTAGCAAGCATCAAAATAAAACCAGTACTTATGTGGGCACTAAGTAGCTCAAATACTACAACACAAGGCATAACGAAGAAAAGAAGCATCATTAGCATTTGGTTATTGCTCACAGTTTTCCTAAACTGCTTTGAGATCACCATGATGCACTAATTTGTGTTTAGATCTCACTAAATGAAAAGAAAGCAAAATGTACTGGCGTTCATAGCTATTGCTACAGAAATTAGAGCTATGACAAATTACTGCAACTTTAATAACAAAACCACCAAAATCCAAACTAGATTTTCAATCTAGCTTAGCTTTCACTTGGGATTAAAAAAAAAAAAAAGAGTCAGATCTGAAGTGAGTTTTCACGATTTAATTTTGTTTCTTAACAAAACTAAACTATAACTTCTGGAATGCTCAGGGCTTGAACAACTGCAGCCTAGTACTCTCTTTATCATGGGTTTACTATATGATACATGCAATATCACACGCACAGAATATATTGGTATGAACCGTCTGGATGGCAGAGCTCAGAGGGTTGTGATCAACAGTGTACATGTTTATAAAATTAAGTGGATGTCAAGAGGATGGGACCAAACTCCTTTCAGCAGTGTCCAATGATAGGATGAGGGGCAATGGGCACAAACTGAAACATAAGAGGTTCCATCTAAAATGAGGAGAAACTTCTTCACAGTGAGGGTGCCAGAGCACTGGAACAGGCTGCCCAGAGAGGTTGTGGAGTCTCCTTCTCTGGAGACATTCAAAACCTGCCTGGACAACATTCCTGTGCGATCTGCTCTGGGTGAACCTGCTTTAGCAGGTGGGTTGGACTAGATGATCTCCAGACGTCCCTTCCAACACTTACCATTCTATGATTTCAAAATACACATAATCCATTACATTTCTTTTACTCAATGAGAGGTAAAAATTCTCAGTTGCATTTTGCTGGAGGGGAAAAGGTTTTAATAAGAAGAAATTAAATATATCTAAAATGACATCTCTCAATTTTTCTATAGCATCTAAAATGGAGAAGAGATACTGCCAATGCAGAAATAAGGTCTCTAAGGGTATTTTAACATTTTGAATGATCCCAATATAACATTCAGTGTTTGGAAATGGCAAGTTTAACATGCTAATCAGTTGAGGAATAGAAATATATATATGAAAATACTATGAAGATGGTTACAGAATGAGCATATAACACACACTTTTATTTTAGATACTCTTGACAAAATACAAGACAAGTTTGCCTTTAGGGATTCTTTGTTTACCTGAAAATTGAGCACATGAAATGCTGAACTGTGACTCAAAAATTCCTGGGTTCTGTTTTAGTCTCCCCCAGTCAGACTTCCTATATCACATCAAAATAATCACAAGACCCAAAGCCCAACAACAGAAAAATCCAGCTTTCTTTGAACATCAGTGAAATTTGAGCACTTAAATACCAGTGACAATTTGTTCTTGAGCCTTCCCTGTGTTTTCCAGTGATTTAAAATATAAATAATAACATATCACTTCCTCACTCAAGTGTGATGTGAAAAAAGTCCTTGCACCTTCTTTAGAGCAAATCTCTCAGGTTTCATTGCTTCATTAGTTAAACTAGCATGCACCATAGCTGAACCTATAAACATCTACGAGCCTGCTATGTAATTTTGTTATCTTTACCATGTGGACTCAGCTTTTTTCATGTGTATTTCTCTTCTCCAATTATATACTATTAAACAGCTGGTCTACAGAAGGTTTTTGATAAATTTATACAAAGGTATAGTAAGTAGAATCAATGACCTACAGTGAAGGACTGACTCCAGTGAAATACTGTTTAAAACTTATACCACTTAAGTAGCAGCGATATGCATTTCTCTACTACGTCGCTGTAAGTTCAGTCTAAACAAATCTGTTCCTTTCCAGCTTCCTTAGCAGAATACTTTACAAAGACCATGCCTTAAAAATAGCTGCTTGGACTCATTTATCTTGCTATAAATTTCAGCAGTAGGGTGACTGTTCTACATAAATCTTAGTGAAAGAAAAAAGAATTCTTAAGTCATCAGGTTCTTTAAAAGAAAAACCAAACCAAACCAAACCAAACCATTTTTTGCATAATGGCAGAATAGGATGTTACACCAGCTGTTACAACACCCATCGTCTGTGCTCCAACAGTGGCTGGTAAAGGATGTTTAGGAAAGAGTCAGTCACAATCCTTACCTAGTGGTGACAGCTAAAGTCCAATATTACACAATTAACTAGAATTATCTTTTCTGTTTGCGGTGTTCTGCATTCATTTTCTTCCCCACATGCCATTTTATTAGCCATTATTGCATAATCTTTCTAACTTTTTCCAGCACTACTTCCTTGTAAGCTAGGCTATCTTGAATAGTGTTCCATTGGAAGACTTTAATATTTATAACCTTCTTCAGTTCATTTATGCATATGTTGAACCACCCATAAACCAGCACAAACCCCTGACAGTGTTTTCTCTCCAACAGGAAAATCAATTATGTGTTTCCTATTTCTTTTCTAGCCTATCATTAATCTACATGAGGACCTCTCCTACCCCATGGCATCTTTCTTTCCTACTATTTGATATGACACTTTGATGAACTCTTTTTAAAGATCTCATTATGTTATACTGACTACATTCTTCTTGCCTACCTGCTTCAATTTTCTCAAAAAAAAAAAAAAAGTAATAATTTGCAAGGCATGGCTTTCTTTTGCTGAGGCTGTGCCAGACTTCTTTACCCAGTACATTGCATTTACCTATGTATTCAAAAGCTTTGTTCTTTCTTAAGACCTGCTAGCCTATAGTTCTTTACTGTAGTTCTTTAAAACAACAAAAACCCCTGAAACTCTGTACCCCAAGAAAATAGTCAATATAAGTCAACAAGTCTTTAAGTCAATATAAGGAAAAGGTTACAGCAGTCACTGTTTCTCCAAGTAATATACATCTGTTTTTATTCATAATTCTTGAAGAAACCTCATCCATGGCCGATGATTCATTGGTATTCAATGGATTACTTTCTTCTAGAATTTCTTTCAGTTGCAATGCAGCTTTGGATCATTTCTCAGAACTGCCTTCCAAAGACAATGGCAACAGTGGGGAGACTAGCTCAATTCCCCCTTGAGACACAAGGTGCATAGAGTGATTGGGTTTTCTAATTAACCTGTGCAAAATCTAGCACGCTTATCCCGGCAATGGATTTTAAAACTGCTCCTGTGAAACCTATTTGCAAGCAGTTTAGGTCTTGAAAACTGCCAGTGCAGACAAGTCATGCAACTCATGTGCAGTAGGTCTGACATGTCTAGCTTTGGATTTTCTGTACAATACATCTCGGACCATGGACCAAGCAGTGACTGACAACCCCAACCTTAAAACACCTCTGCTAGTGGGAGTATTGTAACTGAGAAAGTCAAGAAGGTTACTGCAGAGAATTCATGTGGCTTTTCTGCAACTACTTTACCTCCTCAAATACTTCCTTTGCTCCTTTGTAAGGTTCACTTGTTATTTTATACATAAGGTAAGATACTTCTCAAGATCTGTTTTGATCTGCTTCATTGTGAACAGGCATTTCAGTTGGTAAGGTTTAATAACTTTTTTCTTGCATGTTAGGAGACAACACACATCGTGAAGGAAGCTTCTAATACCTCTGTGTACTCTCCTGCTTAACCACATTCAAGTGGGCTATACAGGAAAGAGTACATGTAATGTCTGTTCCTTTTACAAGTTCTAAAAAATATTTAAAATTAATTTTCTAGCATCAATTCATTAGGGGTTGAGTTGCTTTGTCCCAGATGACCATTTTCAAATACCTGGGTTAACTGGGAATTTTCTAGGTTCACTATTTTTCACCTTGACTTTATCACCATTGGTCCAAGATTGAAGGATTGAACATGAATATTCTTCAAGATTTCAGGCCTGGAAGACAAGTTTTCACCAATCATGTGTTCTTCCACACTTGTCAACCCTCCCCCTCTTTAAGTTTCAAACCATCTCTTTCCTTGTCCTGTTCTGGTTTGTATCACACCCCAGCTTACCTTTAGAGATTTCCCTTCCTCCATTAATCTTACTCCTTCCTTTCAACACCAGGTGTTTTGTTTTTTTGGTGGTGGTGGTGGTTTTTTTGTTTGTTTCTTTGGTTTGATTTTTGTTTGGTTGGGGTTTTTTTGGTTTGGTTTGGTTTTCAGTTATCGAGGCTGGGCAGGCAATACAAGACCCTACAAGAAAATACTAAGTAGAGAGGTCCTACTTTTCAGTCTTTTATTAAAACAGTCTACTTCCAGCAAGTCTTTCCCTATTGTTTCTTGTGTTGCTCATACAGCTGCAGGTCCTAACTCCTATGCCAAACTGGGGCAAAACCAACAAGGAAGCACCTTCCCTGGCAGCTCCCAACCACGGCATGTACCTTTCACACATCATCTTCATGGACTGTATTCATATTGGTGTGACCAAGCTAACCCTAACAAACTGCAGATATACCTTTTAATTCATCAGTCACATTAAATCATAATATTTAAGGCTTAATAAAATGACTGTATGTGGCAAAATATCTTCTCCCACACACACTCCTGCTCCTAATCAGTGCTAATTAAGTATCTGCATCATACAAATTGACAACAATGTAGATTCTGAAGCAGAGTTTAAAGTGTAAATAAAGATGAGATAAAAGAGATCTTTTGAGCAAAATCAAAGTATCAAGTAGTCATTATGTGTAATCACTATCAATTTAATGACATTTTGTGCTGTAACGGGCATATGAACAGGAATTGAAGTGCCTAAAATATTACCTTTTTTTTTTTTAACCCTATTTTCTCCCAACTCATTAACAAAATATCAACCTTCACTTGTATCTTCAGCAGGTCAGTGGTCAGTCTGGTGCAAACACAGTATCCAAGCCAACTGCAGGGGCAATGGACATGAGATGTGAGGAGGCCATGTTGTGGCAAAGATTCTAACACTTACCTCTTTTTCAACTTGCTGTATCTGTAAGTAACGAGGCTGAGACCAGAAAGCCACAGTAGGAGTCTGCTATCCCATCAGGCAAACAAATCCACACCTAATATATATGGGTAACCACAAGTAGATGTGACAATAATAGACAAACCCTGATTAAAGGGGTAGAGGAGAGGCAGATGAAGGAAGAATAAGACTCCTTTAATCCCATAGACCTGATAAGCAGCAAATCATGACAGAGTAGAAGCAAGCAAGGAGAAATTCTATCTGCTTTTAAGCTTCCCAGATACTTGTAAAGGTTTTCATTTTATGACCAGTTCAAAGGATAATTTAAACAGGAATCCATTTTGTCCAGCATCATGATCTTAGCAGGCAGTAAGTTTGTAACCGTCAGTGAACTCATTGCCTTGAATAGACTTCTTGATAGCAAGCGTTTCGATGACTAGCATTTCTCAGGGGATCAAGTCCTGAAAGTGATGTTACTAATATTTCAATATAGCATCAAGAAAGCAGCATGAGAACAACAAAGTAAAAGAGAAGGCTGAGAAAACTCAATGACAAAATATATTGACTCCTAAGCTGTCATTTCACCCAAAACTTTACGTGAAGGGGACAGAAAACAAAGGACATGTTAATCAGAAAACAACTTGTATAATCTTTAGAAATATCTGACTGTATAGCAGCATCTGTTGAGTTCAGAGCACAGACTAATACCAAAGGTATCCCTAGAGCCTGTTGACATATCCTAATGCAGAGCTCTTGATGTACAAGAGCCTGCAAGTCACCTCTGTTTTGAGGGTCAATCCCGACAATTTTTCTTTCCTTTCTTCATCCAGATTTTTCAGAAACTTCCCCTTTCCTGCATATTGCAAAACGGGATGGGGGAGAAGGGGAATGACAACAACTGGAATATTTTTTTCTTTTCCCAAAAACCATGCTTCTTGAACCAGACAGACAACTTCTCTATTCCAGCATTCTGGGAATGGTAATGTGAATAGAGGGAAGGTATCTGGCATTATTGATTGTGATCACCTTAAGACATTTCCTCACATGAACTGAACACACAGATGAGATGAGCTGATCAGTAAATGAAGAAGAAATCATAATATTCTCCCTTAGTGACAGAGGCATTGAGGAAAGAGATATTTAATAAATAAATAAATAAAAATAAACAAAACAAAACCACCACATACACACACACCGGAACAAAGCACAAAGCACACTTGCAAAGGCGCACATTCTAAACACCTGTTACATTAAAATGGGTATATTAATGGCCAAATGTACAATGCTTGGTACTATAAGAATTATTTTGCTAGATCAACTTAATTGCCCACCTTCAGTGCTGCATGGCTGGAGGTGACAGTGCAAGAAGCCACAGACATAAAGGTGCATAATCATCACTCCCCCACAAAGACCTTAACCTATTTTCCGTAGTTAAACCACAGGAGAATTTAAAGTTTATAGTGCCTCCATTATTTGTTTGCATTATCCTCAACTTGTTATGTTCTGGCTACCAGTAGAGAAATTCACTCTCAGTTTGGTTTTTCTAAGGTTCCCAACTTTAGAATAAAAAATTTAAAAATAATAATGAAAAAAAAGCCACCCACCCAAACCACCTAATCCCCTGTATACTTCACATCCAGATTTATCTAATTTAAAAATACTGCCGTTAAAATATTCCCAGCTAAACCGTCAGACACTGTAGGATATAAACAACTAGTTTAACAACCTTTCCAGCAAAATTCTGAACATTTTGGTTTGCTCTGTTATTCCATAGTGAAACCGGACACTTGGCTTAAGCCTGTACCTATTTTTAATGGCCTGTTTTTACTCTTCCATTGATCTGTTGTCATGTTTAATCAAGTTGACAGAAAAGAGTAGCAAGTAGGGTAAACTTCAAGTACTGCACATTTAATTACACGAAGGACTTGGTGGGGAGGAAGGGAATAAATTGACCTTTGTATCAGTTTTCATGAGCTTAGGTGTCCTTTTTAGCCTCCCAGAATGCTAACCCTGAAAATGGGGAAATAAAGTGATTCTATATTTGAATTAAACAAAAGGCCACCCTGGGGAGTGATCTTACTTTTGCTTATGATTTTCTTTAGAACATTATTATCCCATTAAAAAATAGAATGAATATTTGAGAATGCAGGTGGCTATGGAAGGATAGAACAACAGTGACGAGCAGGTATTTTTAGGTTTTTCTAGACAATGATTCACCAGCACATCACCTCCCCATCCTGAACAAGACGCACATGCACACAAATATAAGAACAACTTTTCACATTGTTTAAAACAACAATACAATAGTAGGGTGCATCATACTGCTCAAATATACTGAATAGAGAAACCTGATGCTTTTGCTCTTCAGTGGATATGACAGTTTCAACAGGGATTTTAAAAGGGTCCTAAATTCTGCATTTCTTATCCTTAAGAAGTTCGAAAATAACTTCTTTCTTCCAGATACCAGTCCTTGGGATCTTTACTCTGTGAATATATATCTCACTAATAAACAAATAAAATTAATCTGGTGGGGAAAAGGCAGGTAAATTATGCAACATAGATCACAAGTACTGCACCAAACTGAGTATTTTAATTCAACGCTGTTGTTAAAACCATAATTAGTTCTCTCATTTTAAAATGGAAAAACAAAACCAAAAAAAACCAACAACAACAAAAACACAAAACAAACAAACAAACAAAAAAACCCCACCACATAAACCAACCAACCAACCCAAAATGACTACTAGAACTACTTTGGGGATGGTATATGAGTTCCAGTTTCTAGTTCCCAGCAACCTATCCTCAGATGATGTCATTAGTCTTTTCTTCATCTGAAATGTTGAACTTGTAGTATAGATCTTAGATGTAAGAAATTAAAAATAATCAGAAATAAAAACCCACTAAATTTCCCAATGAGACCTGTTCAAGCAGAAAAAGCTCTCTAAGTTATCTATATTTTGTTGACATGTAAGTACAGTTTTACAGTATGCAATAATGACCATTAGTATTGTTTACATGGCTGAAATTTGGTTTTATCCTAATAGCAAGCACAGGTGACATTCATAACAGAAAGCAAGGGTGCACCTGAACAGATTGCATGGATTTCCGAATGCTAATAAACCAGCAGATTTAGCAACTACATTCTGCCAAACCTTTGTGAATGCTAGAATTTTATACAGACTTTCTGCAAAGCTTGTGTCTTAATTTTCGAAAGAATGGTAGGATGATTCACTAACCATGTAAAGGACAAGAATATATTTGTTGTTAAAACTGATGATGAAACAAGAGAGACAAATATATTTAAAAAGTCTTAATCTCAGTTTGCTATAGGCCTCATTATTAAAGGAAACATCTTTATAGAGCATTTTTTTTCTTACAGCACAGTATTTATTACAATTGCAACTGTATATTTTAATTATATAAAAGAAGAGCTTCCCTATGGAGCATGAAGACCTACTCAGACATCAGAACTTTTCCACAGTAGACACCAGAAATTTCCTTCACAGGAAGCAGTCTGAGAGCAACCATCAAAGTGGAAAAAACAAACTCAGAAGCAACACTGTTTTCAGGTCTACATAAAGATTCTAGAATTGGTGTAATGGAGGGGAATGGAGAGAGATTGGCAACAACTATATGAATTGCATGAGGATTTACTGGAAGGACCAAGGTAGATGCAAACGTCACTATGGGCACTGCCCAGTCTGACATGGGCATGCACCTCTAGTCATGCAAAAGAATAAAGAGGTGCAGCTCCCCTCTCCCTAGATCAGGGCAGCATCAGCCTTTGCAAGGTACAGGAGTAGCAGAGCTCTGTCTCTACACTGCAGTCCCTGCTGCAAGTGCAGCTTTGCACAAGCCAATGCAAAATTCTTTTTAAGCCATCTCATGTAGGAGCAGGAGTTTTGCTGCAGTACAACCACGTGTGAAATATGCTTTGATGCTCAAGCAGGCTTAGCCGTTTGGAACTCCCCTATGCTGTGGCTACCTTGCAACCACTGAGCCATTCTTCTACCAAGTAAACTATTTTAAAGTTTACTTTGCAATGCCTACACTGAACTACTTCCTAACTTCAGATGTATATTTGCTCCAGGAAGCACAGCCACTGGTGGCAACCCTTCCACCATCTCGCCACTGGTGCCACCCTTCTGGTCGCAAATCATACCTAGATCTGTCTTGCTGAGTGAGTGATGAAATGGACCCCTCTTCTCATTCTGCACATAACTGAGGTGCTGAAGGTGAAGTAATTCAAAAATTTCTCACAAAATAAGATTGCTAAGTGTATTTTATTTATTAGCATGGTCACCTAAAGCATCATCTAGTCTACATCAAATCTTAAAAGTTAGACTGTAATTTTAGCTGTACAGCACTCAGACCTTTGTACACAGAGCATTATGCAAATGCTATCGCAAGTATCAGTGCAGGATGGAGTACAGGGAAGGCTCAAAACAGGGGAAGAAACAAAAATAAAACAAAAGGCAAGCATAGCAAGAGAGGCAAAAAGCAAATATCCTGAAGACTAAAAATGGCAGAACATCACAGTCAGCTTGCATCCTTACAAACACTAGACCAGGATTTTAGGCAGGAGGATTCTTTAGGGAACACTTTCTAATATGAATTGGAGGCATATAAAAATGTGTAAATAAATGGAAGTGCTAGAACTAAGAAAAAGCTCCAAATAACTTCAGTGCTCAGCAGGAAAGCACAAATTTTGATCATCCAATGAAACAGTGTTGAGAACTATGCTTCCCTGTATATCCCACAGGCACCACCTTGGACTGCTCTCAGGACCACACCTATATGCAGGAAGAACTCAGCTCCTGCAGGAAAACCCTCAGGAGTCAGGAGCTTCACCTTGTTATCAACATAACAGCCCACCACAGAAGTATATGTGTCACGTGTGAAGATGGATACTTCATATCAGGCAGACTTACACTTCCTATACAAGCTTAGATTGAGGGAACTTCTCATAATCTCATGTCTTTACTCATATTTAAAGACCAGATATCTCCATCGAACAAATGCAAAGCATAATTTAGTTAATAATAAAAAAATGGCAAGGTGAGATATATTTATTTCTTTCCTTTCTTTACGCTTGTCTTTTTTTCCTACCCATGTTTAGGTTTAGTTCTTTTTGTTAATCTTATTTTCCATTTCTGGGATGATTAGGAGATTTGCCCTCCATCCCCTCAGGAAACAAAAGGAGATCTTATAACCTCACTACGTTCTTCATTTTTGAAGGAATTTTTCGACCAGCTCTCCATCTTATAAAAGCAGCTCTTCTTGTTTTATATCTGATAAACTCTCACTCCACAATGTTTTGTGGTCATGAGCTGAGCAGGCTAAATACTGAGGAAAGAGGTATTTCATTTTATTTCATTTCATTCAGTGTCCTCTTGTTCCTGGCTCTTAAGAAAAGGCAATCCACTTTATCTTCTCTGTGCCATATGTTTTCTACATCTTTCACCTCAGTCATGTCACCTCTTCAACTAAAGAACTGTAATCATACTGTTGTCTCTCCCCATCACTTGGAAGTGTCCTTGAGTTTTCAATCATTTGTGTTGTGCCTCTGGACTTCTTTTGAAATGGGGTGAACAAAACTCACTGCTAGATGAATTCAGGGCTCAGTGAAGTCAAGTGGGAGTTCTACTAGGATATCATTCAGTATTTACAGTCTCATTCCTTCTTGACATTTATTTCCACACCCTTTCGAATATATAAGCTATTTCCTGTTACGATAGCATCCATCAGCAAGCCTTCCTTCTGTCAGCCTCCATTTGGTCTCCCTTGCTTGCAGTACTATCATGTCTATGTCCACACCTTGCATTTCTCTACTTGGATCCTAGTTCATGATCCTGAGCAGGGAGGGGGTTTTTTTGTTTCTTTTCTTCCCACCCTGGCAACACCAGTAGATGGCTTGGGGTTCCTGAGCAGACGACAGGCAAGAACTGTTGTACACAGCACACTAAGTATGGCCAGTGATCCTATCCAGTGGCACTGCCTTCTTCGAGAGCTACCAGAAGGAGACCCACTCCCCAGAAAAACGATTTTGACTCCTCTTTCTTTTCTCCACTGTCCCTCAAGCTGTACTAACTTACCAGCAGTGAGACAAGGAAGGCTTGTGTGCACAGACAGCAGGTACAAACACCATATATTTCCCAGGCAAGCTTCAGCCAGTTGCCCAGAAAAACAGGGGTGGTGAATGCATGGCATTAAGTAGGAGACAAGATGTGTGCTGCTTTTGCAGCACCTGACCAGCACTGATTCACCCAGCAGTGCCAGCTTGCCTGCCCTCCTCCTGCAGCCTTGTGGGGCTCACAAGAGAGGTCGGTGAGCCCCTACTCCTGGCATGCCCACCTCTGCTCAGCTGTCGTAGCTCCATCGCACCTGTACTAGCAGAACAGACTGCAGTGGGGCCAAACATAGACAAGGAGTGCAAGACATCATAGGTACTCATGGGAGGATAGGGAGGGTACCTTATGGGAGGCTGGGTACCCTAAGCCATTTAAAGATACCTGAGAGATACTGTGATGCAAAACTGAATTTTGGTACCTGAAGAAGCAAGACTTACCACACTTGAGTTTTACCCACACTGCTGAGGAACCTCAAGGTTCCTCTATGGATAATGCTGAGAAGTTGTAACAGAAACATCGGTAGCTGAAAACCGGGCGAGAGCACTCCATAGATGAGAGTTGTCGCACATACACCAACACATGGTAGGCAAAGAGGGGAAAGTCAAGGATCCTAAGTACACTTTAAGTTTATGGCTTTTGAAGGCCACGTAAATACTGGTCTAATGCAAATGCAGCATTGCCTCTTCCATACATTCAAGACTAAAGCCTCAGAAGCTCAGATTCCTTTGTGATTTTACAAAGTACAGTAAACATAAACAAACATTCTTCACACAAAAGAATTTTTACTTCAAAGAAATGCCTAAAGCTTTTAAGAAACACACACTAGTTTAAAAAATGCAATTTTACAAATAGATTATTCTTAAAGGATGTGTATTGTCTACATGAAACATGCATTTTAACTTATACCTGGCTGACACTTAAATGCATTATTGACTTTCCTTTCTGAGTACACACAAACACACACTTTTTCCTGGTCTTAATATCTCACTGGATACAACTTCCTCAGTCCTGTTTGGCATAATGAGGAGAAAATGCTTTGAAACCAAATGAGGGGAAGAAAATAAGGCTACACACATTATGCTTTTACCAACTTTAATGGCAATTAGGCAAAGAAATTATCTTCCTAGGAAGGGAATTGAGGGACTGTCACTAGATGTGCTAAGACTATGACCAATACAGTATTTGAGGGACCAACACAAGATGGGGGGTGTCCTAATTTCAGCTGGGGTAGGTAGTTTTCTTCCTACTAGCTGGTATAGTGCTGCATTTTGGATTTAGAGTGAGAATAAAGTTGATAATACACTGATGTTTTAGTTGTTACTCAGTAGCCAAGGACTTTTCAGCTTCTCACACCAGGCTAGGTACACAAGCAGCTGTGAGGGGGCACAGCCAGGACAGTTGAGCCAAAGTGGTCAACGTGATATTCCATACCATATATCATGCTCGGTATCAATTTTGGGGGATGAATGAAGGAATGGAGGGTGTTCAGAGCGATGATGTTTGTCTTCCCATGTAACCATTATGCGTGATGCGGATCAGCTTTCCTGGAGAAGGCTGAACACCTGACTGCCCGTGGGCAGTGATGAGCGAATTCCTTGTTTTGCTTTGCTTGTGTGCACGGCTTTTACTCTACCTATTAAACTGTCTTTATCTCAACCAACAAGTTTTCTCACTTTACTCTTCCAATTCTCCCCCCTATCCCAGCGTTGGGGGATGAGTGACCAGGTGTGTGGTACTTAGCTGCCAGTTGGGGTTAAAACATAACAGGGCCTGGGGATATGTGAAAATAAATAAATAAATTAATTAATCTTTCTCCAGTTAAACGATGAAGCAAATGACCCAGGAGGTGTAAAAGAAAATCTAGGCCCAGAACCTAAAAATATAAAGAAGCACTTTTATCTACCTATAGGAAAGAAACAAAGACAAAAACCACTCGGTGTTTTTTTTAAAACACTGAAGTTCACCTGGAGTTAAAAACAGAAAGCAACAGCTATTTTTGTTTCTTTAAACTCCCTCAATGCATTTTTCTAGTGGTTCATCTTCTAGCAGTGTGCTTTTCATGCACTGTACTTCAAGTGACTCCACTTAAATAATAAACTCTTTGAACTGACCTTGTAAAAGTCTTCCCTTAGAAATGCACAGATAGAAATGAACTTTAAAGGTCAGCCTTATAGAGGAGAAAAAAAAATCTAGTTTCCAAGCTGCAGCTTATATGTGCAGGTAAGAGGTGACCGTACTGCTTGCAAATGAGAACTATGAAATGGAAGAAGACTGATTTTCATTTTAGTTAAGGAAACCTAAACTAAAAGTCTGAATAGACTCCTTATCGCTTTGCCACAAGCGGACTCCACTAGATCATCTACTGGAAGTGCACCTTTCAGCCAAATCGGTCATTTCAGATTCAAGTGCAGAATCATTGTAGATTAATGAGAGGACAACAGATGCACCTTCCCTCCCAAGACCTGCATCCTGTTCTACCAGCATCACTCAAGGAGTCACCTACAGCAAAGACCTGGCCAAACTTTTCCATGGTCAAAGGAGTAATTTCCACAGACCAGTGTTACCAATACACAGTACAAAAAAAGTTTTGCATAACTAATACACAGCTTTTCTCCTGCTGGCCACAGGCTGTGCGCAGGGGAGAGGTACAGGTGCCTTTCTGTGCCTCAGAGCACAGCTGGCAGTGGGATCACCCCCAGCACAAAGGATGCCAGTGCAGCGGGTGAGGAGATGGAGGACCGCCGCAGCCTCTCTACACCTTCCCCATCCAGTGCCACATCCATCCTCCTCTCAAATGTCATTGGCCCAATTGAGGAGAAAAATAATTAGTTTCACTCTACTTCCTGCTAATTACAGAGTATATAATCTGCCAAATTATGTACACGCTCATGTTGGCTGTGGCCTGCTGCCTCCCCCTGCTATCACAGGCATCCTCACTCTGAGGCAGGCAGCGAATGGCTTACCAGTGACAGCTGGCAAACCAGCCTCTGGGAATAAAACATTTTAGCACTTCATAAATTTCTAACAAGGTTTCAAATTGCTTCAGTTTCCCTCCTCTCAGCTCTGTCAGTCTAGCAAAGGAGTTGGGGGAGGAAGGAGGTGAACACTAATTAAATCTGCAGTAGAAAAGTACAACTAGTAAGATAGTTCATTATTTTTAATAAGTAGCAATTAGATCACAACTCCAAGGAAAGCTGGATTCTTCCTGCGATCCATTGGCAGCATAAGAAAACCAAAATATGTCACTCTGCCTCAAATTTTTAACATAGGAACAAGTAAAGTGCTTTAAAGTGCAGCTGCACGACATATTTAAACTTAATGGAAGGTGACACAAAACACACTGAAAACTTGAAGAGAACATGCAGCATAGTTGGTGTTAATGTTAAGGTCTCATATCACTATTCAGATAACAAATGGATTCCAAATTCCTCCATGAAGCTGCCATCACGATAAAAATCTATATTATCATTATTATTATTATTATTGATTAGACACCATACTACATTACACTGAATCTGACATCCTGTCTGTAGGAATATAGCTGGAGTGAAAATAATAGGATGCAAATAGCTATTGATCATATTTATAGCACACTACCTTACAGGTGTAAGCCAGCATCTCTCACTTCAGTATGAATATAAAAAACAGAGGGACTAATACAGAGGCCGAATGTCCCAGAAAACCAAATATTTATGCATTTGATAGTACAGAGAAGTTGCAAAGTTAGAGATTTTACACAGAAAATAGGATTATGGGTGAGAGGTAAGTAGAAATAGGTACTGGAAGAAAATAGAATAAATATGTTTAACAGGAAATAAACACCATAGTAAAATAATAGTGCCATTTTGTTAGAGCTATACTTCTTCTTTGGCCAAAATTGACCCTTATTACAAGTGTCTTCATTTTACTAGTAGTGAAAACAAAAAAGCCAGTATCTGTGAACAGATTGATTAATGTTCATTATATTTAGCTCTGCAAAGAACGGTGCTGCTTTCAACTTGAGGAAAAAAGAGCATAAGATGCATAAAGGTACATAATCTGGGCTATGTCACACATAAATGTGTTCTAGTACAGTGCAAAATCCTGCAGGAGGGAACTGAAGACAAAAAATACCCAAACCCCAAATGACTGCACAGCAGAGCAAATGCTTTTATTTTGTAAGAAGAAAGGATTTGCCATCAGGACTACTACTTGCTGTGTCCTCTTCTCAGCAGACTCTCTAAACACAAATGTCTGTTCTAGAAAAAGATGTTTGCCTGAAAATATGGTTACTTTTAAAGGAAAGTCAAATATCAACAGAGAGTTGAATATCAGCAGAAAAAGGCATGCTGTCAAATATCTGGGCATCTTCATTAAAAAAGGTTGGGACACTGAATGCCTTCTTTGCCTCGGTCTTTACTAGCAGGACCAGCCTTTAGGAACCCCATACCCCAGAGACCAAGGGGAAAGGCAGGAGGAAGGAACATGTACCTTTGGTAGAAGAGTATCAGGTCAGGGAATACTTAAACAAACTAGACATACATAAACCCATGGGCCCTGATGGGGTGTACTCATGGGTGCTGAGGTGGCTGGCTGGCCTCATATTGTGAGGCCACACTGCATAATCTTTACAGATCATGGCAATTGGGAAACATAACTGAGGACTAGAGAAAAGCAAATGCAAGTCCTAACCTTGAGAAGGGCAAGAAGGAGGACACAGAGAATTACAGGCCACTTAGCCGTATCTCCATCCCTGGTAAGGCAATGGAGCAGCTAATCCTGGAAATCATTTCTAGACACATAGAACAAGAATGTGATCAGGATAGTCAACATGTGTTTACCAAAGGCAAGTCATGCTTGACCAGCCTGATAAATTTCTACAGTGAAATTACTATCTTGGTAGACAGGTGGAGAACAGTGAATATTGTCTGCTTATACTTAGTAAAGCTTTTGACACTCTTTCCTATAAGATCCTCATAGAGAAGCTGATGGAGTATGAGCTGGATGAGCAGACAATGAGGTGGACTGAAATCTGGCTGAACAGTTGCACCCAGAGTAGTGATCAGTGGCACAAAGCCTAGCTGGAGGCCAGTAACTAGTGGTGTACCCCAGGGGTCACTACTGGGTCTGGTCCTGTTCAACACCTTCATTAATGATCTGGATGGGGGGGCAAAGCATAGTTTCTGCAAGTCTGCAGATGATACAAAACTGGCAGGGGTGTCTGATACATCAGAAGGTTGTGCTGCCATCCTGAGGAACCTTGACAGGCTGGAGAAATGGGCTGACAGGAACCTCGAGAAGTTCAGCAGGGCAAAGTGCGAAGTCCTGCACATGGGGAGGAAAAACTTCAGGCAGCAGTACATGCTGGGGGCCAACCAGCTAGGAAGCAGCTTTGTGCCTTACTACACACAGCGCCAGGGCCCTCTTTTGGGACAACCAGTGTGGGAGGGATTCAACTAGTTTAGATCAAGTATTGCAAGAAGTTCTGATTGAGGAAAAACTTATCCCCTCAAGCCATTTGGTCCCAAGTTTAAGACAATATTCAAATTAAATTACATTATTACATTTCAACTGTCAATCAATTTCACCTCCTTTTTCTTAACTCAGAAGTTCATCCACAAAAACTAACCAAACTTTTCTTCCTCATTTCTACCATTTAATTTACTATAAAGAACTCACAGTTTATCCAATCTTATTTTGTTACTGCTTCATCAGAGGTATATATAAGCAGGAGGGGTGTTAACAAGCAGAGAAGAGACAGGGAAGAAGGTGATAGACGAAAGAGAGGAAAAGAAGAGGAGGAAAAAATGGCCAGGTAGGAAGTAAAAATGAAAACAGAGCAATAAAATAGTTGGTATGAAAATGCACATGGCATTTCCACTAAATTTTAGTTCTAAATGAGATCAGAATTCCAGATTTGGGCCAACAGAACTAAATCCAAAACCTTTACTTCAGTGCCATTTCTCAAGCGTGGACCTAAGAGTCCTCAAAAAGACACCTTCTGAAAAACAAGGCCGCCATCAAGCATGAGCTCATTGCTTTGCTATGAAAGTGAATGGCAAATACATTTTAATCTCACTTTTGCTCTTTCTTTGTCATCTTACACAAGAGAGTGCTCAAGCAATAAGTATGGACTTATTCAGTGCTAAGTTGTGATGGAGACCTGGCTGTTGCACTGTACGTTTTCCGGCTGCAGGAATTCAAGCAAAGGAGGTATTAGTAATTTCAGCCATGGGACTGAAAGTGCAAGTCAGCAAAACTCAAGCTAAGATACATTTCAAAATAAGATACATTTAAAACAAAGAAACAAAACCGAGAATCATTAGCCATTGGGACAGTGCACCAAACTGCTTACTGAACTGCTAATCACTTGGAGTCTTTAAATCAAGACTGGCTGCCTATGTAAGTTGAGCCACTAATAATCAAGCACTAGGAAAAAAAAAAAAAAGGTATAAAAAAAGTGTTCAGGGGACCTGGAGCTGCTCGGGAAATAAATCTTCTGTATTTAATGATAGCAGTGGCAATAACAATTTTTAAAACTACCCCTTCTTCCCAGATGAGGGAAGAACCTGATAACTTTATTCTGAAAGGGTATGTAAGAGTTCACTTACACTCATTTTTGTTGCACTTTTAAAACAAATGGTATAAAAAAAATTTGCAATTTTACTGAATACACTGTTTAGTTAGAGCTATGTTCTATGTTTTTAATGTGGAAAATTATTTTGACATGTTACACCTGGAGCAAGCCTCAATAGCAAATATAATTAAGAAAAGAAAATTATTGTATATTAGCAAGGGAGAAAAGAAGTACATTTTGGTTTGCTCCAATAAGGACAGACAGGACAACTTCAATATCAGCACTGGCAGCAACTTCTGTGCATGTGTGGAGTTGGAGGCAGTTCTCATCCTTTGTTCCTCATGACAAAAGTCTCTGCCCTTATGCCCTCAAAAAGGGCACCCAATCCAACCACCCCACAGGCACCCAACTCACAGCCCAGCCCATCAAGATGCCTCCATATACATCTGCATACCTACTCCACCCCTCCAATGTAGTCTCCAACCTCTATGCACATCCCACATCATCAACAGTCTCTGAGCACCAAGAGTGGACACCCAGGCACCTCTCCTCATCCAGCTTCACTCCCTGCAGCCAGCTCTGCTTGCATGCCCTGGGCCAGAGATGTGGATGCAGGCTTAGCAGATCCTACAGGGAAGCTGGAGCATCACTGTGCACAGCATCACATTCAGCTCTCTACATTGCCAACTCAGATGCCCTTACCTGTATGTTGCAGAATAAGTAACTACTCTGCACTCCAGTGAGGCATATGCCCCATTTTGGTACCTTTAACCTAATGAAAGGGCGCATGCTACGTGCATTGCTATAGCTTGCATTGCCACCTCTATTAAAATGAACGGGTATACAAACTGGTAACTTTTTTTCAGCCTATAGATTTTTACATCTTAGAAACAAGACATTTTTCCTCTAGAGAGTTTGCCCTCTTACTGATTAGAGCAAAGTCTCTTTTTGCAAGTAAGAAGTCAGTAGAGACATTATGAGTTAACACCAGCCAAAGTTCACCTTTACCTGAATTCTCCTATCACTGCATAAGGTCACAATAAACTATTTCTGGGTCAGTGCAAAGCTTTTTCTTTATCCTGGAACACATGCTGCTTCTAATCTCTGGTCTCATTATAGCCAACAACACATACATAGGCTTAAGTAACCTGCGTTACATAATCGGAGAGATACTGTTCCTAATAATTTCCTGCAGAAGCACCAAGGAAATGTACCTATTAAGAACAAGCAACACACATCATCTCATCATCAGAGCAAATTAAATAGCAGGACAAATGTGTAATTGGCAATATTTTGTGTAGCACAGCCAGAACAAAAATGTAATTGTGTCAATCTTGCCTAATCTTCCCAGGGCAAGCGGCAATCTTCTCTGGTGCAAGCTCCGTATGCAGGAGGATGACCCGAGTCTGGCAGTGCTCCCGCAGCAAGTTTGACTTTCATCTTTGACGTGTGGCAGGGCTGAACAGAGTAACGAGTCTGCCTACAGTCTGCCTGGCTGCTGGTGCTGCCTGCATGTGAATGCTGGCCCATGGGGGTCTCTACCTACCCCATGACCCTTCTTCCCTCTACCCCTTTGCCGCCTTCTCCCGAAGCAGTGTATGACAGAGCTGCATGGCCAGCACTGGCACAACACTCAGGCCAGGCACATCTCACAGCTCAGCCCCACCACATCCCACCCAGCTGTTAACACCTCTGGAGACACATGTACAGCACAGCACAACCGTGTTGCTCAGTCCCCCAGCCCCACACCACAGTGGTTATGGGAAGGAAAGGGGTGGGTGAAAGGCAGCTGGCCTGGATGTCTGGCACATGCGCTTACAGGCAAATAAGACCAGAGTGCTGCTCTGTAGTGTTGCCTGGGTTAGTACCTCAGCTTTGGTTTTATGTGTATAAATAGAATTGCTCACCAGGATGGCAAAATATTAGTGGAGGAACACTATATGGCTGAGGCCAGTGTATAACAGTAACACATATTACAAGTGTCAGTCTGAGATCAGTTATTGCACCTACACAGCAGAAATAAAGGCTGAAGGTATCTCATGGTTGCTTTATGTGCAAACCAGTTGCTTTGCTGGTCCTGGCTTTTTAAAAATGCCAAAACCCACATTCATTCTTTCCCTGGGTGCTTTGACTTTACTGTGCCCTGCCTTGACAAAAAATTCCTCTTCACTGCATAATGTTGTATTCCATCTGGTTTTTATTGCCTATAATAATCTTTTAATTCCTTGACCTTTCCTTAACCCAAATTTTCTGCAACCCAAATCTAATTTCTTACAAATCATTATCTTAGAAAATCAGAGTGCATTCCCATCAAAAATACTAACAGATCTTACTGCTGGCTGTTAAAAACACAGCAAAACCACCTTCAGCATGCAGATTCAGGCAACAAGCTAGCATCTGTAGACATTCTTACAAAGTCTTTCCAAACTACACAAAAAAACTAAAACCAAACGAACCAAACAAAAAAGAAACACAAACCAGAAAAACACTAACTTTTTCTTATATTGTTCACTAAATTGAATGCAAAGGCTTTCACCTCATACCAGCGTCGCCTACAAGTCATCAGAATAAGTATGCAGTGGAGTATATGTTCGTGATTGAGTCCACTTACAGGCAGCCTCCTTCTAAGGGACACATATTCCTCATCACCTCTGCCTTTACACCTACCAAGCTTTGACTAAAGGACATGGACCAAGGATGTTTAAGTCCAGATGAACCATTTGTAGGTCCCGTAAATCTACATACCTAGGGCTTCCACCACGCCATCAAATATTAATGAATGCTTTTACGTTATTCCAAGTGCAGATACAACGATTTAGAAGTATAAAACTACTAAAATATGTTCATTTTAAAAGCTTTCATTCCAAACCTTTTATTCCACATGAATTCTTGCCACCGAGAGGGACTCAGGATTGAAATACTACATGCCTATCTAAAACAGAAAATTGGGCAACCTTAAAAATATGTGCTTTATTAGTGCCTTCAAACTCCACGGGTAATCCCAGCAAAGTACAGGTCCATGGATGAACATGGCAGATGTACAGTGACAGAAATTTGATTACTAGGGAAAAGGACACACATATAGGTCAATCAGAATCTCATATACCATCAGAGATATTCAGATAGACAGAAGCAGCATCTATTTGTTATTCAGTTTTCACATAGATGTTAGAAGAAATGTTAGATACTTTACTATGATTTACGAAATACCATTATGCTGTTGCATTATGAAGGCAAAATAAGTGTTACATTATGTTATTATATGTTGTGCCTAAGATGTTAATGGGGCATTTTAAGCATGTCCACTACTTTGAATGGCCAAGTTTTGCTAATCTTTGAATAACAGAATTAACAGCAAAATTTATGAAAAATTAAGCTTCAGTTTAATGCAGAATGTGGACAAAAATTGCTGGAGCTACAAAGCATCAGAAAAGAATTTACATTGGTGACTTGTCTTAAAAGAATATTACAACTTCTAATATTCATTTTAGTAGAACTTATACATTTTTTCCTGATGTTAATGCTCAGTGTTAGCAATGTTTTAAGTACTGTATCTTACTCTGATGAACACATATATTAAGGATTTATTTTAAGGGAGATATTAACATAATATTTACTGCTATTTTAAAACTGAAGTTGAGACACAGAAGAATGGGGAAAGATGGGAGCATATTTTGAAGATGTAAAATTATCTTAGCAGACAGTTTTTGAGTGGTAATTTTATTAATATTTTTAAGACATAATTTTTTTGTCTTCAAGAACATTTCCACAGAGTCCTGCAGTGTCTGTGCCTTTTACAGGATTCAAGGAGAAGGCAGATAAAGGCTGTTATAGGTTCTCTCATTGTATGACAAATAGTCATATCAGGCACAGCACAACTACAAAACAGTAGAGGGCTGATAAGGGAACTAATGCAGCTATAAAACTGGGAATATTTTAGGGTAAAAAACAGCCACTACCTTGACATGCACTGATGAACTGCTTATGTGATTAGAATGTCAGACAATACAGCGATACAGGCAAATTTTCCACCCTACTTCCTGAGGTTATATATTCATTACTGCACTAAAAAGGTGGGCCCCAATGCCAGAATAAGCATTGGAATCATGATAAGGGCACTGACAGATACCTTTGTAAACCAAAACAGTAGATTTACCTACTACTAAATGAAATGAGTGTTTGCCCTTGCGTTTTGAAACAGCTGTTCAAAAATTGATACTAATTGTTATAAACACAAACAAAAGTATTGATTCTTTTAAAAGGTGTGACTGAAAAAAAGCAGAGAACAGTGATTTATCAAACAACTTTCATGTATATTTCAATATAATATCTAACAAAATTAAATTAAGTGTCAGCTAGAACCTGCACAGCTACTTGCTGGAAAACTGCCTGACATGTAACAGCCTCACATCAAAGCTGTGAATAAAATTACTCGAGAGGCATTAGGAGTTCCATTCACTGCCTATGGAAGAGGCCCAAGCCAAACCAGCAAAAATAACCTCTCCTAGCATTTATGCTGCTGCAGGGCCCGAGGTCAAGCACAAAAGGACTAACATAGTGACCTTAGGTAGTATTCAGCAGATAAGGATCTATTTTTTGATGGAGCATGGAGTAGAAATCTAGCTTTCCTCCCATACAGTAATACTACCTGCTTTCATATTAGCAATCAACTCTCTCCCTTTAGTGCAGCAGCTCCTGTGGATGCAACCACTACAGAGAATATTCACCTTCAACCATTAAAGAAAAGTCCAATTCAATTTTACCACAGTACTCAGAGGTCATCTCACCTCTCCATAAACAGAACAAGGTTTTAAGAAAACAAAACCAAACAAACAAAAAAACCCCAGACAAACAAAAAAACAAACCACACACAGCATAATGAGGATGGAAGTTGTAGCAGTGATTAGAAGCTTGGTTATAGGCTTTAAAAAAGGTCTCAGATATCTCCAGGCATTCAAGATTTTCTTTATATCATGCTTGAACTACACTAAACAGATAAGGTGAGAAAATGAAAAGGTAAAATGTTTGTTAGTCATTTTTCTCTGAACTTCTGAAATCTTCACGATTCTATTTATTCCTATACTTATCCCCAGCTTTCCAAGTGTTTTGATTTAACTTGGTCAAATTTTCATCCAGTCTTATTTTATCCGTTCCATTTAATGTTTCTTATAGAAAATATTTGGGCCTAGACTACTCAGTTTCTACACTTTCTTCACAACTCTTTTTTGTCTGTTTTCTTTTTCCATTCCTGCTTTGAAGTTGCTGGTTCAAGTCCAGTAGGGAGAAGAAAAAATCCACAGGAGATTCTGATTTCTGTCCTGATTTGTCAGCCTATCACATTGTAACCAACGCTGCTGTTTCTCTTTCAGTCTGCTGAAAGAGCCTCCTACCAAATTTAGCAGTATCACAGAGCCTCTTATTAATATCGAGATTTCAACATATGGCTACAAATCACTAGTTACACCACATTTTGAAAATATTCCCCTTGGAAACTCATCATATGAGTTCTATTTTACTAGATTTGCAAGACTGATCAGCATCAGTTTATGTAAACTACCAGCTTAAACTCATTTTCAAATAGAGCTAATCAGAAATTGTTATTGAACCCAAGAGTTAAGAGAGCAGCTCTGTAACTGGAGTACTTACTGGGGTTACAAACAACCCCTAATCAGTTCAAATTCATAACAAACATTTCAACTACCTAATTTTGTATCCTATATAGGTTATTCTTCAGGGAAAATTTTTTCCTCTTTTATTTTTACTCTTTAACAAATCCCTCACCTGAATAAACCCTTCCCATTATGCAATGAGAAGTAGTACTATATGAGAGGAAAACTATTCCCCAGAGAGTTTATCGCACAATATGAACAGCATCATAGTGCAGCCTGTTGATACGGGGGGCCCTTGAACAGATGACCTGAAGTGGTACTACCTCTCAAGAGATGCTTTTGCAGCTTCTCATGCACTACCTTGTAATAGGGGCTAACATGATTGTCAGAGGACATTAAAGCATCTGTTGGAGTAAACAAACATGCAGGGTAACACTGTAAGTGGCATTTGTTTTATTAGCCACAAACCAAAATATTTGTATCATTAACACATGATCCACGAGTCTAAAATACAGCCTTGGGAAAATGCTAAAATCAGATCTCCAACTAACAAGCCCTTGGAATTGAAAGCCTCAACAGATCCAGTAACAGCTGAAAGAAGCCTAACAGCAAAGAGCTTTTCTTCTTCAGTACTTCTCCTCCAGTACACCTTTAGCATCAATTTAATTCTAAAACCTTGTTTCCCCACACCCCAGTCCCATTCCCTGTCTGATTCTTTTATAAGCTGAAAATCAGGCTTTCCGGATCTACACAAAAATGTACTTCGGATGAGGAAGGAGAAAAAAATAAAATCACAATGCTTTTCCATCAAATGCTTCATCAGAAATGCATACTCACAAGCTCTTCTCAGGAAATTCAGAATAGAAGTAGGTAGAAGAGCCTTATCAAATCATTAAACATAGATGTGCACATCTCGCCCATTGGGCATCAAGACTTCCATGTACCATAAAAAGACAGTATAAGACTTAATTCAAATGGAAACTAGAATTAGCTCTCCAGTGCAGATATGGAGAGATGCAGCTGACTTCTTCAAGATGGAGGAAGAGAGAAGGAGAGATGGGGAAAGAACTCAGCTGCCTGAAGGTCATCATCCAGTGCTCTATAAGACATCCACACAGAGCTGGCAGGTAACTACAGAATCCACAGGAGGACCCATCCCTTCCAGGACAGCCGCTCATGGCCAGGCAGGATAAGACACAGAACTCAAAGGGTCACTAACAATTTAGGTTTAGGTTAACTGAATCCCCAACATGAGGTCTACCTCAGGATGGAATGGGTGGTTCGCTGGTCTCTACTGGCTATAATGGCTGGCTGTCCACAGCCTACAATCAGAGCTTGTCACCTAACTGACTAGCAAATGGACAGTTACAAATAGACAGAAATCTAAGTGTCTTTTAATTTTGATCTCAGATTGACTCTCATCTCTTCCTTACTAGAGGCTTCATTTAATCAAACCATCATATCACCAAACAGTCTGCAGAACCTGTTACCTAACTTTTTAAATATGTGATCTTAAGTAAAAAGATATAGATAAAAATGACCAAACCAGTCACCCTATTGAAAACATCAGGAAAGAAGTCTTGATTTTAGGTATCGGTGTGCACCCCTCTGGAATCAATAGAACTACTGCCTATTTATCTGCTGCTAAAATTTCACCTGAAGTACATGTCTGTATACTAATCACTCACTGCCCTTAAGATAGTTGTATAAATGACTTCATCTTGCTTTCCTAGATATCATAGTTCTGCATGTCTTCCCATTCAATTATGGTTACCGGATGCTGCTGCTCCAATTCCATCTCTGCTAATTTTGGTTTCCCCTTGGCATTATTCCAATCAACTTCTAATAAAATCTTTGTTTCCCACTACCTTCAATCTATCTCACTTGCAACAGTTCACAGATGTAAGTATATGTGTATTTTGCATTTAGTATATTGATAGTTCCCAGTGAACAGGAAAATTACATAGCAGAAACTGAAAAAGAAAACAGGAGACTATTTACTGAAAGGAAAAGCAGTAATTTGAAGTAATTAGGCCATATTTTGTGCCTGAGAAGAGAGTCATCAGCATATAGATATACCTCTTCAAACTTAAGGAAAATACGTAGAAAGGAATAAAGACTTAGATCTATAGAGAAATAAATATAGTCTACAGTCTAACTATAGCACGCTTGAAATTGTTAAAAACAAGACATAAGAGTAGAGGTGGTAAAAAAATCAGCATCAGGGATACCAGCATCACAAATTATTTTTATATTTATAGAAAACAGACATATTTTTCAAGGCGCCAGATCTCCCAGTAGAGCCAAGCGAGCTCAGGTAGGTTTGGGTATTAAGAGCAGTATGCAAGGTGGCATCACTGAGTAGAGGGGATGCAAGCCTGCTAGTCCTGTGCTCTTGCCCTTAATCTGACTGGTTCTCACTGCATTCATCATGACTGAGTCCAACATAAATAGTTTTACAAGGTCAAAAATGAATGGAAAAAACCCTCATCAGTAATACCAAGGAGCCAGTTAGGGCCAAAGGAGAGGAATAAATCATCTTTCGTTACTCTTGAGGAAATGGAATATTATAATTAATGGGGAAAACTGCATCTATTTCATGCATATAACATGAATGCTAAGGGAACCAAGACATTTTTGACAAATTGGACATTGCACACAACATACTTATTAATTCATAAATTAAAAATACATTCTGTTACCGTATCAAAGGAAACTTTGCTTGTTTCTGTGTCTCTCAGTAATCTTTTTTCTTTTTTATCACCCAGGCAGTTAAAAAAAAGCTCACATTTTTGAAGGAAAATCATAAAGGACTTCACATCCATCTTGAACCACCATGCCTTTCTGCATTTCAGATTGATTTAAAATTTCTAATTGAAATTATTTTTCATGAGTTAAACTATAAAGGAGAAATAAGTGATACATTTAAATTATTTATTCATCTTATTTATAATTAATTAGGTTTTTCTCTCTGCACAGCCAGGCTATACTAGAGTGTTTGATTTTTAAAATCTTCTCTATCATCAGGCAACAATGGATGACTGCTTTTCTCATGTCACTCTTGTCTTAGTTTGCTCTAGAGATTCAAACAACTCCCATTCACATCTTGGTTGGCCTTAATGCATTAACCCTCTCAAGTCACAAATGACAGCTAGAATCTTTTCCTTGAGAGGTGTTAGGCAGAGCTATGTGCCAGACTGCACGCATACAAGCTACTCTGGGTGTAGAGGTGAGGAGGGCAAGGTTGGGATCAATTCCAGTTAAATATAAGTCTTTCTCCCTCCTCTCCACTGAACGACAAGAGGAGAAAGTTGTGGCTAGGTGAACAGACCCCAGGACACTTCTGGTTTTGAGCAAGGCAAGCAATTTATTTTCTTCACCTGAGGAGCAAGAATAAAGGAAAGAGGGGGAACTGCTTACAAAAAGCATAGGAGGCAAGAACTTCTGAAGGAAAATAGGAATAAGGTTTTCTAGACCATTCATGTCCCAAGACAGTGCCCCGAGGGCAGCTCCATCCCATGCTGCCAGCAATGTGAGAAGCAGCAGAACTTCCCCATGTGGCATGGACTGGCCCCAGGTTGGTGGCACTGGGACCTGCTCCTCGCTGCTGCCTGCAGCCACCAGCAACAAATCACCCTCAGCACAGCCCAAGCACTGAGTACAGCCCTTGCTGCTTTGCCCAGTTTGTCATGGCTGGAAGGAAATGGGGAGAAGGGGGTTTGTTGCACACTGGTGTCAAGACAATAAAAGGGGGGCAGGGGACAGGGAAGGGTGGAGGCATTTCGTCACAGCAGAGCCATCTTAAAAAAAAAAATAATTGTAAAAGGTTTCCAGTTTTATCTTTTGGCACCAATTTAAAAGGTTAGCTTTAAAACCTAATTAAAAATACTGAATATTGTTATGCTTAAAAACAAGAGATTGTGTTTGTAAGCTTTGCTCCCTGGTCTCAAGGGTCAGAAATATCCCTCTTTTTAAACAAAGGCTGACAGGCATATGTAATCACAGCACTCCACACACAGGTGGGCCTTTTCAAGCAAAAGAAAAAGTATTTTGCTGTGCAATAGAATCCAAGGCAGCTTAAAGAGCTTTTTTTTGTAAGAGACATATAAAAGGTGTTGTACTTATGGAACAAGAAAAACTCTAAACAACAACAACAACAAACAAACAAAAAACCACAACAAACCACACACCACAAAAACCACAAAACACCTACTGACAAAAACTTAAGACTAGATAATTTTCGTAAACGTATCATTTTTAAAGAAGGGTATAAAAATTGTTAAACCTCATTTTCTCTCAAGAAGTAACAGCACAACAAAGGCTGCATTTCTCCTGGATAAATCCCTAAGCTCAGAACATGAGGTTTCAAAAAGTGGCAGATATTGCAAAACTGGTAAGAGCGCAGTATGCAGTAACACCCTAGTTTTCATACAGAGATACTTCAAGATTTTCTAACACTTATAATACCATGCCTAAATTTTACAATTCACTTAAAACCAGTAAGACTGTAATCTGAAGAATACTGGATAGATTTATTAAAATCTGCACCACTGAAGTGGGGGAGACTGGGATGGGGGGGAAAAAAAAATCAGGATTTTATGATAACTGTTAAAAAACAATAACAAAGATAGCTATGTCTTACAGAAGCTAGAGAAGTGTAAATCTCAAGAAATACCAGGTTTCACAAGGCAGCACGAGGAGCTCCGGCTGAAGTGGAGAGTGGGAAGGGACAGTGGAGCTGTGCAGGTCCCACGGTGCTCCCTGGGCCAGGACCTGCCATCTCCCTCTTTGCCCCAGGAGGTGAACCATACCCACCACTGCTCCAAGGAAATAAGCCTTCCAGTCATGTAGGACTAAAGCAAAATTAATGCATGGGGTGTGATGGAAGGTGTAACACCCTCTGTTTAAATACGTAGTAAAGGATTAGGCTGGCACACCAGCTCTATGTCCCTGGCCAGCAAACGTGACTGTAGTCCACAGCAGGATGGTTGTTCTGATGCAAGGAAAAGGAGAGGAGGATTGAGTTTCTTGATCCTAAATCAGCTGAGCAGAGGGGGAAAGTGACAGCATCCCCATGCACTCCAAGCTTTGTTCTCTCTTGAGGCAGGCTGCAGGTGGGTATCCCAGTATATTTGGAAAGTGTCTTTCACAGCACAAAACAGCAGACTGAGCTCTGGAGAACAGCGCTTTACATAGGAAGTGTGAAAAACAGGGTTTGGTTCAACAGGCTCAGCCTCACATTCACCCATCTGGCAGCCAGCCCAGAGGGACCCTGGCAGTGCAAATCCCGAAACCAGCCGTGATAATCTGAGCACTCCCTATGCCATCCCTGCGATCCTCTCAAATTACTCTGTCCTGTGAGAAATTCACTCCTTTTTCATCTGCTGTATTCAAGCATTTGCTATCCACATCACTTCTGCATTGGTGCCACAAGCCCACACATCCCCAGTCTTCACTCCTGCCACATCTGACATAATTCCTGTAAGACAGCCGTGGCCCCAGACCTGAACTAATAGGAAGAACTTCACAGCAAACCTCCTGCAGCTTCCTCTCACTGCCTGCCCTGCTCCTCACCACAGCTCACCAGCACATCAGAACTCATATAGGTACTCTCCATGGGAACTTGCAGCTCCCCAGTATCAGGGATTCACTGGGTCCTCATGAAGTTTGAAGCCCTGACTGTTGCTGCCCACAAAGGCTCACTGCATTACCCCACACACAAGAAAAAAAAAAAAAAATTACAAAGCTCAACCTTCCCCAAAACACAAAGAGAGAGAAAGCTCAGCTCTATACCTATACCATCATCATCTTTTTGACATAGCTCCCAAATACATCCTGTGAGTAGAGTGAATCAGTTGAGTGTCAGGATGCTGAAGGTCAGCAGACAAACCAAATATAAAATGAAGGACAATGAACAAAGATCACTTTAGATTTGAGGGCTCATCTTTCCTCCACAGCATATGTTTTACTGGCACAGCTAGCTCAGAATTTTCAGCAACCATGAAAACTTGAGGAACACAACTCAATCTGAACCTAAGGTGAGTGATACACCATAATGCCATACCTGAAATGCAAGAACAATTCAGTTCTTCTAAAAAAATGAACATGATTTCGAGCCCTTCTATGCAAAGCTGCTATATTGTACTGTTTATTTCTAATGTGAAAGTTATATAGAATTGCATGCAGTTCTTCCTCCCCTTAGGGGGGGTCTATTTCACCTTTTGATGTAATCTTGTTTGATGTTTCCCTCACCATATTAGAAATGTTTTCAAGGCAGACAATCTCCTATTGAATCTTCCTCCTAAAATAAAGGCTTATTATGGTCGATACTTCATGTAGGTCAAGAATAATTTTACAGATCCTCATGTAAATAAGGCTTGATGCAAACAACCCATAGGGATTCCTGTGCCCTCAGGTACTACAATGTTTTAATTCGGTTGGTTACACAAACCCTACCTTTCCAAAAAGAATTTTTGTTTTTCTTTGTTAGAAGCACAAACTTTCTTGTTCCATGGCCTAAGGGCTTCTTTTGTTTGTTTGTTTAGTTAAAAGGCTGTGGGTTTGGCAGTCTGCCTGGTGATGGTGTACAGCGCTGGAGGGATTTCAAGCGCTCTCTTTCATTTGCAGGTATTTTTGTTGTCACAGACTTAGCATTTGATTCCAAACTCCTCATTCAGCTCTCTGCAGTTGCAGAAGTCACCCTGAAACATTAAAGAACACCCCTTGTTCGGGGAGAAGATTTATGCTTCCCTCTCTCACAGTGACTCCCTGCCAAGTAGCCCTGTATAGTGAATTAAGGTTTTATATTGACTTGTACATGATACATGTAATCCTGTTGGCTACAAGGTGACATCTCAAGGTGATTGGCCACTCCTGTTTGGCCTGAGCCTTAAAAAACCAACCAACCAACCAACCAAACAAACAAAAAAACAAAAAAAAAAGGAAAATATGGAGGCCAGGCCAGAGAGAAAGAAAAAGAAGAAACAGACTTGTGAAATCGGTACCTAACTTCTGCTTATACCATATTACACTTCTCGGCTTTTAAAAGATGCTTTCAAACAGAAATAGACTAAAATAACACCATGCAGCTGAACAATCAGAAATACTCGGAGACTCCCTGTACAACACCCTTCAGTGTCCAAATTGGTGGAGGCATCTTTGAAACTCAGAAAGCACCCAATCAAAATAGACGTTAAGTGCTGGGGCAAGATGAAGTAGCGCCGTATGTCAACACTAGCTCAATGGATTGCTGTTGCAATCCTGTTGAATTTTAAGAGGAATGATGAAACAAATAATGGGCATAACAGAACACTAAATCATACCAGAAATAATAATTTAAATTAGCAGACTGAATAACTATTTAACCTAGAGAGTTGATTTTTTTAAAAGACTTGATGATGATGTGGAATTGAGTCACTGTGTTTGAATATTGACCTCACACTGTTACAGAGACAAATTTCCCATCCAGAAAAAAAAAAGAGAATTTTCTTTGAGTAAGAGGAGCAGAGGCAGGGGTGGAAAACTGTGTCCTTTTTTCAGAAGAGAAGGGCTGAGTAGCATCATAAGCTTTTTTCTTAATGGAACAAAGCTTGCAGAACAAAGTCTGGTGCAGGGGGTGGCTTCCTCATGTCTGGACACTTTCACTAGAGAAGTTCAGAGGAAAAAGCTTTTTTGTTTGTTTGTGAGGGTTTTTTGTTTTAATTAGATCATACAGTTGACCTGCAGTCCAAATAGATACAGATGGGACCACAACTGGCAGTTTTTAAGTCCTCTCAGTGATTTTTTAAGTATCGGAAGAAAAAATCTGTAGTTATAAGGAAAACGAGATGAAAGCATCAGGGGAAGACAGGAAGGAAATCCATCCCCCAATGACAGCCAGTGTCTCTTGAGATCCTTCCCCTCAAACATATTCAAAAATATAACAATACTCCAATCAGTCCTTTTCCTTCTACTTAAGAGCTCAAATCTCCACTGTTTTAAAGCACAACAATAACATTTAAAGCATTTAAAGCATTAAAGCAAAGCAGTGAAGCTTTCTTTGAAGAGAGGACGTATTTGCAAGCACCTATGATGCAATTGTATGGCTGACACCACAAACTTCCTCAAATGCCAAATCTGGACAAGCGCCAGATTACTTGGTGAAATTAGGTGGGGTTTTTTTATCACCAGGGGGACCTTCCAACTTGTTCTGCTCTTTAGGATGCCCCCACAAAGCAAACAACCTAGAGGCTGGGTGAAGACCACAAATAAGCATGTGGAGCAGTAACTTTCCATTACACTATAACAACTTCAGGTTAGTAAGAGTCACTCATCGAAAGAATTATTTGGTAGCATATTACAGGCTCCAGAAAAACCATCTCTCTCTTATCCATCCTGTCATTTTCATATGATACTGCCTTTACAAATCATGACGCACACTTAAAACATTAAACTATTTAGATGAATAAAACAGAGCCTATTTTTCCACTGATAAATACATTCAGCTCATCAACATTAACAGGAGCTTCAGACAACATAATTACAGAACATATATAATTTGGATTAGCCAACAGAAGAATTACTGTGAATCAAAAGTACCATTTAGTTTTATCCCATACTCTTCTTCTCTCCATAGCCATCCACATATATCCTTTTGCCACATTTTGAGACTGGAAAGCTTATTATTTTGCCCCTTTTATTTTAAGAAGTATAATAACATCAGCAATTTAGGAATATATTTCATCTTTGTTAAAAGGATATAAACACTTTATTTTTTTCATTTTTTTTTCCAAGTCTGCCAGAATACTCATCAGAAACAAGTGTTACATGCAGGAACATGCCACCAGAGACAGTGCATACTTTTGAAACATTCACATTAAAATATAAGCATGTTTTTTAAAATGCATAGAATTATTTATATCTGTTTTAATACCAAGCAGATGAAGAGTTGAAAGATGGCATTGCATGTAAGCAACAGCACAGAGTTTTGGTAGTGGTAGCCATAGCTGCCATGTCCTGTCTAGCTGGGAGCTGTCCCACCGTGGTTTGCATCTTGGAACAGCAGCAAGTGGCCCACTGGTGTGGTCCATCTCCTCCCTCCTAGCCGCACCATCCTGGTGCTGGGGCCGGACAATCACCAATTAACCTGGTAACCCCCATCAGACCAGACAGCCGACTGGTGGGCATCGGAGCAACTGTTTGCATGAACAGAACTGGTAAGAGGGTCAGTTCTACATTTGCTGCCTAGGTGACAAGTATGTGGGTGCATGTTATGTTTGGTTTGTAGGTCAAAATTTATGGCAGAATCATACATCTGTAGCTACAGTGGAGGACAGAGTTAAGGACCAAAACCAACCCTACTCTCTGGACCCATGCCTGCTAAGGCTGGTGTACCATCACCTCTTTGCCCTCCAGACACTGAGTAGTACCATAGCTTTGAGTTAATGATGGAGCCTTTTTAATTCTAAAGACTACTTTTGGCCATTTCTACTGACAAATAAAGTTTTAATCTTGTTTGCTTTTTAGCTCATTCAGTAGCCTTGAATTCCACAGAGTTCTCCCCTAACTTCAAGGTCTTTTTTCTCCAGAGCAGAGGGGAGAAGTCAAAATAAAGGGAGTGCAAGGAAAGCAGAGAAGAAAAATAGTTATTTTGATAAGGAACAGAGCATACAGCTTTGTAATACAGCTTCATGAGAAGATGTATTACAAAGAATAAAACCTAGTTTTATTAGAAATGTACATGTCCTGAAACTAAAACTTTAAGCATCATAACTGTCAGCTCAATTATAATTGTTTACAACAGCTAACAAGCAAGTATAATTCATCAGTAATAGATAAAATTGCCCAGCCCTTGCATACAGTGCAGAGCCCCTCAAAACTTCCATGCAAGTAAATAAAAAAAGAGGATTAGCCTTTTTTTTTTTTCTGTAGAGAAAACATTCCAGCAAGAAATGGATACAGAAATCTATTCAAAAATATCAATTTCTACTCTTCGTCACAGCATTTGCCTGCATAAGTAATGCATCCAGATATTTTATACTCTGAAAAACAGCTTTCCTCCCTTTATTTACCCATGTTAAAAGTGTTTTGCTTAACTTGGTAAACCGGACATGATCAGATATGTTCAGCAAAGGTGCTCATTTTCCATCTTCTGAATTCTTCTGCCTTTTGAATTAAATAAACTACCCAGCTATGTTAAGATGTATCAGAGTCTACTGTGCTCATAAACTGTTGCTACTGAATTAATCATATTAAACACACATACACATTAACTGCACATGTGATAACTCAGAAGGGGGGTAAATCTTAGTACCAAACAGTGTTTCTGTACAAAGGAAGTTCTAGCTTCTGTAAAGAGTTTATAAACCTCAATAAATGGCACTGGCTTCAGACTTGACAGACCACCAAGTGCAAGTCAAGCATGAATTCTCTCATTGTCAAATTTAATAGAATCTCAGCAATGGGAGAATCCTCATTCTGTGCTGCAAACATTCAAAGTCACAGCCTGCTGCTCATTTCTTAATTATGTAAAAACCTATTTAACGCTTATGCTCAGTATGTCATTTTCATCTAACTAAAACTTTTAGGAAGCGTTCTTAAAATAGAAGGAGATAGTTAGTTGACAGTCAGGAATTAATAACAACTGGAGGCTTTATTTTGCACACACTAAAGAAAAAATTTCTTATTAAATCAAAAGAAAAAGTGTCAGAAATTGTCCAAATGAGTTTTCTTTCTCTCCCTCTCTCTTTTTTTTTTTTAAGGCAGGTTCCATAAATATTTTTGTTTAATGAAATGGGATTATATAGAGCCTTTATTCCAACCCCACTTCTGGTCACGCACTCCTATGTAGTACTCAGTATGGGCGGATTCTGAAAAAAAAGATGTGTCAAAGTAATCAAGGAACAAGAAATCACTGAATCACTGAAAGTTAATTTTTCCCTAGCTCGTTAAAAAAAAAAAAAGCAAACACCAAAGGCAAACAGAAAAAATAAATATAAGCTATCCATAGAAAAAGACAAAAAGTCTTACTCAATTTTTACAGTAGTTCATCAAGTTGAGAAAGTGATAAGGGTTAAAAAAGGAGTCTGACTCTTGCTATGTCGTTTAATCTTTGACTACTACTCACAGCTCTCTCCATTGCCAGCCTGAATATCACACACAGATAACAGCTTAACATTCCATGTTAGTATTCAGTTTAAAAACTATGAAAGGGATTTTTTTTCTAGAATACATTTCTACTAAATCTTCTAACAACAATGCAGGTCACACAGCACTAGAAACATGCTGTGCCTCATTATACATTTTAACTCTCTCTTCTTTTCTCTTTTGATGCATAGAGAAAAAATACCTTGTATAGGCTTATTCTTAGATGCAATACATGAAACTGCAGCATTTTGACAGAGCCATGCTGCCATAAAATATTTATAAGGACAAACAAAAACAGTACAGCTCTTTGTAAAACCATTTCCTACCATCAGCTTACTCCAACTCCTACAGAAGTTGATTGAAAGAATCCTGCAAGTTCAATAGGATCGAGACCAAACTAACAAGGCACATGTGCTGAACATGCTCAAATTTGAATAAGCAACACAACAACACAACCTCATTGTACTTTGTTCTCAAATCTCCTTATAGTCTAAAAAATATGTCTAAACAGCAGGGGCACAGTGAAGAGGGAACAATCTTCCCATACACTAATAAGAGTTTTTCCATAGTATTGGCATTTTCTTTGGTTTAGGCTAGTAGTACCTGAAAACAATAAGGATTTAAGTTTTGTATAGGACACAGTCAGAAACCTCAGACTAAGTGAAGAATGTCAGAATTGAGCAACCCTGCATTGAAGCTGTTAAAATGTAACAGACACCACTACTGTTAAAAGGGCGGGTGGAAGGGAATTCATCCCTCTGACGGCAGGCATTTTAGATTACAGTATTGTCCAGCAACTTTCCCATCTATGAATATTGCTGCCAAAGTCAGGTTTTGAGCTGAGTGTACAGATATGTCAGAAAACCTGGCTGCTCATAAAGCTCAAGATGAAGTATCACTGAATTTAAATGTGCTCTTTTTTTTTACTAGGAAGGGGATGACGACAAAACAACAGGATTCATGTTTCAGAATGAGAAGATGAGAAAAAAAGGAATAAAGATAATAAATCTCTTCAGCAGCTCCTACAAGGAAGACAAAAACATGGACAATGCAGGTTTCTGTCTTTCCTTAGGTCAAGCTAGTACCACTCAATTGCTTCTACCCCTGTATTCAAGAACAGAGGGACTTCAAGATTGAGGCAGGACAACTGATGCCTCCCAAAGTTAGGGATAAGGAATTGAAGCTGGCTGAATTTGCAGACATACCCTTGGCCTAGGCTTCCCATATAACATCTCTATAGTGTTCTCTTCACCACAAGAAATTTCAATGTCCTTCTCTAGTATGGAGATCCATGACCACAGGATCCCTCCTCTCACCCACAGGAATGCAGGACAAATTCCTGCGGTGTGGAGAGCAGAGTAGGTTCTGCTTGGCCTCTGACAGGCAAACCTGACTTTTTGTTATCTTCTTGACCCTCACGAAATAGCCACTGGCATTCTTGGAAAAAATGGTTACTTTCCTCCTGCTTTTGTTTCTGGTCTTCCACAGAAGAGAAAGGTTACCTGGGCATGTCTGACAGGCCAGGCTAATTCACATCCATCTTAGCTAAAAGCAGCATGCCTCTTCAACTTGATCAAGAGACAGCTCACTACAGCAGAAGTGACAGCCCATCCTAGGACATATGAAGATTTGGGGAACAACCTGAACTACTGTATGGCAGTGCATTGGTTTTCAACAGCAAGGAAATTGTGCAGGAGGGACCAGAAGCAACATAACCGTTAAAATCTAGATTCTGATTTTTTTTCCTCCAACTATGAACCTACTCTCTTTTTGAAGATGTCCCGAGAAACTGTGGCATAACAACATCGACAAATAGGGGAATGGAGTGAAAAGGGGAAGAGCAGCAAAGTTGAACAAAAAGAAGACACATTTCTACATCCTGTTGCTTATTGCATATTCTTCTATTTCATTTTCTTCTCCCTGGGTATGCAGGAGTTCCAGTCAGAAGGCTGTTGAGCAATCAGAAGTTTAAACAGAGTTCTGAGAAAATGAAGGCATTTCAACACAAAGGAAGGTAAGAACAGAGCAACCAGGAGTACCTGTAGGTTATGATAGAGAACTTCAATAGGACAACAAAGGAGAGATCCTATATGGAGAATGTAGCAAAGTGATCAAATCAAGGCTTCAAAAGCTGGTATTTAGCAAAATAAATAGAGATGGAAGGAAAGCATCATCATTCATGACCCAGCAGTGAGGTGGAAACTGTCAAGAATTAAACACATAAGCTGACATGACAAAGGCTCTTCCAAACATCCTAGATATAGAATAGAGCTCCTACTGATTGAAAATATGTGAGAGGAAAAAAAGGACACAAGGTCTCTAAGCAACTGATAATAGGATCTTAGAGCTGACTTTTTTGCTAGCCCAGTGTCGTGGTTTAACCTGAGCTAGCAATACAACCACAGCCGCTCACTCATCCCCTCCCCCACCCTCCTCCAATAGGGGAGAGAATCAAAAGGCAAGGGAGAAACTTGGATTGAGATAAACACAGTTTAATAAAATAACAAAATACTAATACACTACTAGTAAATATGTATGTGTGTATATATATATATAAAATAGAAATAAAAGGTACTCAAGGCAATTTCTCACAAACTCCATCCACATCTGAGTAGCCAGTCCCAGCAAGTCACATCTGGTCCAAACAGCCAATCCCAGAGAGAGAAAAGAGAGGAAAAAGGCAGAAAACCCAGAGGCCTCTGCAAAATGGTAAAAAGACAAACTAAACATCCCACACAGACCTCCCCTGGCACCGATAAAAAGACGGAAGAGAAGGAAAAAACAACACATGCAAGAGAAAGCACCCAAGAAGCCAGAGAGATAGTGGAAGAGCCAACCAGAAGATCCCTTTGCTCCCAACTCTCCTTAAATAATTAGCATGATGCTAATGGGATGGAATACTTTTATTGATCATTCTGGATGTCAGTCAAGTTCTGCCCCCATAAGAGCTGACCCAAAGAACAGTATTTGCCTCAACATTGCCATCAGAGGCTTGGAGAATGGACACCCTGGGAGAAAGAACTGTGCAAGGACTTGGAGAGAAGCCTGAGAGAAAGAACTGTGCAGGACTCTCCGACCTGGGACTACAGGTAACAATAGCCACTGTCCGGAAGATGGATTTCACCTGCTGCCTCAGCCAAACTTGCCCCCACCTCCTCCCTGTTACTAAGGCCAACAAAGAGGAGCATGCGCAGAAGCTCACAGAGGATCTTGAGGTCCCCCAGCGGACAAGTAAGAGACCCCCTGAACGCGAGGCAGCACAGACATAGACGAGTTCTGGGAAGCGAAGCAGGGACTTTTTGAGCCTGCGCAATTAAGTCTGGATTGCAAAACAAAGGCAGAGATTGGCCTCGATCCATGGGAGAGAGGACGGGTGAAGAAGCATAAAAGATGGTTCCCGACTGAACATCGTTGAGATCTCCCCACCAAAGGATCACAGATCATGACGGAGGACTGGCATGATGCTGTTTCGAGACCTGGGACCATAGGGACGCCTTTGGACCTGTCGTGGTAGCTAACCCTTTTTCCTCCCTTTTTTTTCCTCTTTCCCTTTTCTCCACTTTCTCTACCACGTGCCTCTTTATGGGCAAAATAATGAAGTTAACACTGTTGGATTGAATTATAACCCCTTGGCATTTTGGTTGCCTTAATTCTGTGCTTTGAGATCAAGGTAAACGAACCATCATGAGTCCATCACCGAATGGACCGTGACACCCCTCTATCTCGATGCCTCACACCTGTTGGTAGAGCATTCAGAATGTCCTTGGCTCTCAGACCAGAGCAATTAAAAATTTTAGCTCTGTGCTGGGGTGTTATCTGCTTGTTCTCAAACTAAGTCCAAATAATGAGCATGCTAGCTATGAAAAGGAAAGGTTTCTACCTGCACAAAGAAAATTAACCCATTTTCAGTCAAACCAGCACACCCAGCAAGTGAAAATGTGCCTGTCCTGCTGTTGAACATAGGCTTCCACTTGCTGCCCTGGCAGTAAAGAGAAGGGATGGCATGAGCATTTCTGTCTGAGTCTTCACAGAAGGTTAGCCAGGGTCCCTGTGAAGAGGCAAACAGCAGAATTTTATGCCCAAATCTACTGCAGAGTAACAACACTAAAACATAATACCAAAGATGTTTTTACTATCTCATTCTCATCTCATCTGCCATCTAAATTCAAGCAGTGTGGGGTTGAGGACGGGAGACATAAGTATTACTCTGTAACCACAATGTTGAAAAAAAAATATCTGGGAATAGTGAATATAGAAAAAAGAACAACCCAAATTCACTTTACTATCTCATGGCAAAACTCCCATACTGTAGCCAGTGGTTTCAGCCTGGAGGTAGATTTCTGTTTCCAGATGCAGAACATGAGGCACCGCTGCCCTGGGCTGAGCTGCAGCCCTTCCACAGACACAGGCACTCAGCTTCACAGCTCAGCCTCGATCAGTGAAGATAGCACCATCCTCTCACTAACATAATGCATACCTCAGCAGCAGCCTACACAGCACCAAGGCAGCCCTTAAAACAACACCTGTAAGGGGAGAAGGGAATGTGGTGGTGTTGTTTCCCACCCTTCCCTTCAGAAAAAAAAAAAAAAAAAAGCAGTGTGCAACTACCAGCCAATTAATTCTGGTTACACAGACATTTGAGGGACAGAGATTTGAGACTTTCCTAATAAGTGTCTCAGAAAACAAATGCAGTTGCCAGTTGTCTGTGGGTCACTCAGCAGTATCATCTTTAATGTCCACAATGACACCAAAATTTCATTTCCTCAACCCTCAAATATGAAATGTTGTATTCTACTTGCCTTCTGGGGAAGCACAGTAAATTTTTTTCCCCTCTCTCAAACCCGCTGCCTGCTATGACTCTTTAAATCTCTATTCAGCCTTTTTATCTCTCCCTTAATTTTACAGGATGCAGCCTAGGCAATCTCTATGTCTATTAAAAAACTAGGCTTTATTAAAAGACGAATGCATTTTCCCCTTCATTCCTCTTCTACCTGCACAAAACCTAAATATCAAGTTGGTTTCAAGGGAAAAGCAAATGTTGACTTGGCTGGGAGATGGAAGGAGAAAAAGCAGCTCTGGCAGTGAATGTATTGTACCTCACCAGCTCTTTAATCAGTCCCACTACCAATGTGTTTTTCAGTAACGTGCATGTCTGGGTGGGAAAAAGAAGGTAAAGAAAGCAAATTCTGAGCATCAGTAATAATTTGCAGGTGGTTTCAAAGGAAGCAGGGTCAAATACTCCCAGGTTTAAGACAGCAACACCCATGTTTTATCATTCCTAGTTTTTAACACATGAGTTTGTTATCCAGCTTAGCAGGAGGGCACCTTTGGAAAAAAAAGGTGACTTTCCCTTGATGGCTACCTGGCAGCTAATTATTGGTGTGCTCCCAAGTGCCTTTTTAAGTTTGCTTATCCTCTAATTTCCAAGCAAGGCAGTACTGAAATTCCTCAGAAACAGAATATGACATCATTAAGAAGGTTTTGCAGAAGCTCTCCCTGTATGTCCATTTATATTAGTCTCATCATCCATAACAAGTGTTTAAAAAGCAGAAAAACAACCATGATGCATAATGCATTGTGTCATGATGCATAATAATTAAAACCCCTCCCCCCAGCTCCCGAGGTTTAAAATCTTTCCAAGTAAGCATTTCAGCATAAAGGCTTTGACAAAAACGCCATTTAGGGACTTTCAAATTTACAGCTATGCAATTTGTCATCATTTATATTAGCAAGAAGGTTTAAAATAAAAACAACAACAATGAAAGGAAGATAATGCAATGCAATTCTGCGCTTGATGAATCTCCTGTTGACTAAAACCCCCTTTGCCTGGCAGTCAGAAAAGTTATTAACCTACCAAATTACAGATGGAATCAGTGTATTTTTCCCCCAGAATTCTTTAAGTGAAAGAATGTAGAGTATCCCATATTCAAGTATTAGCAAAGGTTACTTGCCTTTGGAATATTGATTAGCGCAACCCTTGTGGGAATTATTTCACTTTTCCAAAGCAAATTAAAGATCTGAAAAGCAATTCTCAACTTAACTTCAAATGCAGTTATTTAAAAATGGATGATTAACGCAATTACTGCCTGGCGCAGCAAGCACAGCTATCCAGAGGCAGCCAGCAGAATTCACAGTTAATGCTGAAATCAGATTAACTTGAAAGAGCTCCCTTGATCCAGGGAAGAAAAAACAAAATTGATACCTGGGAGCTTGTTTCTCACCTGAATAACGCATATTACCTTCTAAACCATGAACTGTATTGCAGTTACATGTGCACACACTTTAACTCAGGTCTTCTAGGTTTTTCAGGCTGAAGTACACAGGGGTAATTTATTTACTTGCATCCCTATGACTCGTTTTTCATTCATCTCCAAGGCTTCCAAAGTGTATGCAGAACAATGTTCATACTGCTTAAAATGAGCATTTCTGTGGGGTATTTTCTTCAGTAATGATTCACTCAACAGTAAATTACCTTGTTTTTTCTTTTAGACTTCCATATAGTAACCAGCAGCATGAGCTATACATGTCATGTTCCTGAGAACAATCATACTAACATCTTTTGAGGAAAAAGACTCTCTTTATAAGTTAGTGAGGAACCAGCACCCATACAAACCAAGTCAATTTCCCTGACATTACATCTGAAAGTGCATAGCAAAGCAGGGATTTGAGCTTAGGTCTTCTAAGCTCTAATGCCTAGTCAACCAATGCTGTTGTTCTGCCTGGTTATGGAGCCATTAAATCAAATACGGTTTCAAAATTAGTGCAGAAATATTTCCACTGAAACTTCATGTCAATGGCTACTCAGTTTTAAAACACTAATTCACACTTTTGCTAAAATAAGGATTTGATAATACTAGTAATACACATTTCAGAGGTAATTATTTTAGTCACGTTTTTCCTATCTCAGGTTCTAAAGATGTACCAGTTTTAAATCTTTACCAGATAGCATAACTGATAATGAGCTGTAAATCCACAGAACTAAAATGTTGCTGGGAGCACCACTTATGACTTGTCAATCAGTATGTCTAAAAGTATATCAGTAGTCTATAAAGTAGTGAGGTTTTTTCCTTCAGTCACATAAATTAGACCACAGACTATGAACGCAACATTTCAAAAGCCTACATTCCTTCATTTTTAATAGCTCTATAAAATGGTCATACAGTATCTTTTTTTGTTGACCAAATATGAAGGCTCAATGCTCACTTTTTTTTTCTTTTCTGAATGAAGATAAGGTCAGGCTGGCAAATGCAAGCCGTTATTTAAACTATATAAGTGATGTTTCATATTCCAATCAATTTCTTAATGAATTGGGGAACTGTGTAATTGCAAATGCAATTGTTAGCCAGATCTAAAAGCAAGGAGCTACAGTCAAGAACAAGCAATTCCTTGTTACATATACTAGAAGACTTAGGACTTTTCTGTAAGGTGACAGTGCTCAAAGCCAAATACCTCTATAATTTTTGTCACTTAGGAAGACCTCAAGAGACTATAGTTCTGCCTCAGTCTTATTTCCTAGGTTCTGGAGCACCACAGCTTTCTACGACATAGAACAAATCCTGTATTGCCCATTCCAGGCAGAGGGAATTTTGGCTTATGACAGGTCGGCAGTGAAAACCCACATACAAAGAGGACTTGAAAAGCATTTCTAGCTGCATTTATTACTCGGGGCAGGGGGGAAGTATAATCATAGAGGTCTCTTTTTAGAAGCATGAATGCATACGCTTCAGGTATTAATATTTGCCATAGCATCATCCAGAAAGTAGTCTTGATTTTGTCACAGTACTTAGAGTTCATTAATTGTGGTTATAGCATTCTTATCCTGGAATAAAACCCAAAAGATCATTTACATGCATAAAATCTGTACACTGGATCACCACCAACTGCTCATATCCAAAGCAACTGCGTTATGCCTGAATGGCTACAATGGAGGACAGGCCTAACAGACTCTTTTAGGAGCCAGTTCTTTGTGGGTTTAGGTCAAATTGTGCAGCATTTGAGGGTTAATGCAGACACTTTTAATCAGTTATAATAAACCAGCTACAGTCTCATAACTGAGAAGGTTAAAATGGTTTGGGTACGCAGACAAGGAAAAATAATTCAAGAAAGATGTACATTTTCATTATTTTGCTAACGCATTGCTATTGACATAACTCGTCCCTTGAGAACTTCAGTTGTGAAAGGACATGTTTTCTCAAACATTTACACATTATGAACACTTACCATAGCACAACTAAACACCACTTTGTTAGGACTTTCTCTTTTGCTATAGCCTGTCATGATCAAAAGTCATTCAAGTAAATGGATTTATAGAAGTACGTATGGTCGTTTTGAAATTGCATGCCAGGCTTTGTTTTTGAGGTTTTAAAGTAATATATATATATTTCTATAATATTTACTTAAAGAAGTTCATTTGCTAGAGTTGCTAGTAAAACATAAGTGGTCCCAGATGTAAGATTTCTGGTTGATAAAATTAAATCAGTCCGATTCCCTTTTCTGTGGAAATTTCATTGATCTGATCTGTGATCTCTTTCTTTGCCAGAAAGCATTTTTCTAAATATTCCTTCTAACCATTCTCCTACATGCACACCCCAGGCTGATGAAAGCACAGGCGGAACTTGAAAGAAATATTGACTTTGTAGAAGCACATTTATTTTCATTAAGTCGGTTTTTCCAAGAGGGAATAAAATTAAGTCACTCCAGGTGTTTGAATCCAAGCTTCTTTCTGGCAAAGCTAAAGTAAAATTTTTTAGTCAATTTTAGTCATCTCTGAGGATGGATCATTCCTGAATATTTACATTTCTGATGTGACTGGAGAAGGACAGAAAGGGGAATGAATGGTAGGAGAAAAAAAAGTTAAAGTAGAGATAATTGCTGTCCTGACTTTCCAGCCAATTTGTTGGGACTGACAAGTGCTACGAGATGGCATTGGAGACAGCCCTGGGCAGAAGAGCAGAGAGCAGCAGGAGGAAGTAGACTTTCCTCCTGAGATGCGAGTTAGTACTGCACTAGCTGTTAATGTAAGAGGAAAAGGCAAAAGACAGGAGAATTTAAATTTCTGTGCCCTCCAGCCAAGAAAATCCTCCACACATGTGCATGAGCATACAGTAGCTAAATAGTTTTAATTCACTAATTCCTCTTTGAAAATACAGCATATGGGTTACCCAATGTGTTTTGTTGGTTCTTTTTTTTTCCTCTCTCCCTAGACAATCTTTTTTTCTGCTCTGTTTAGTTGTTGTTTCTAGGCATTATTGTCATTCATAGCAAACGTAGTCAGCTGCTTATGGATCCATATCCAAGAATTTGCTGCGGTCTCTCTCCTAATTTTTTTTTTTTTTAATATCCAGGTGTGTACCAGATGACCTTTTTTCTCATTCTGATACCCTCCTGCCCCTCTCTCTCCCTCCTGAGATATATGGAGAATAGTTGTTGCAGACAGCAGAGAGAAATCCGCAAGGTATGGGAGGGTTTCAGAGAGTATGACTGGACACTACTCAACTGCATGTACTTATAGAATCATAGAATCGTTTAGACTGGAAAAGACCCTTAAGATCATCGAGTCCTGACTACGCATTCACATGAGCTGGGAGCAGCCTGAGCTGCACCTGATACAAGCCCTACTTGCAAGCAAAAACAAGACAAGAAAGAGGTTGATCATGTTTGCCTAAGCATGCCTTGTGCCTCACTGTCCAACACATAAGCAATTTCTGAAGAAAAAAAGACAAAAAATTGAGCAGTCGTTAAGGCAAACTAGATACACAGGCAGGCTGATGAGTGGGACAAGGGTACTAAGAAGAAACCTCATGGTGATGGTTTCCCCAGTGTTGGTACAGATTTAAGTCTCATGAGAGAGAAGTGGCTGCCCCACCTTGCAGACCTGTTCTTTCTCTCCTCCCACTTCCACGTGTGACCATGTGCAGCCCTGACCACGCTGCCACAACTCCAGCAACTACAAAGAACAACCTGATCTGAAGCAACCAAGCTGATACTAGCTTTAAAATCAGCACATTCAACTGCAATCAAACCAGCCAACCCCACATACATTGAGAAAGTGCGAAGGTCGGGGAGAGAAGCAGGGAGAGCAAGAGAGAAAGGTTTACATCCATTAAACCCAGTCAAGGAAGCGTGACTGTTTCACAGAAAGGACAATGCATGTGTCAGGCAGAACACCAACAGTCTGACAAATTTGCTAGCGCTAAGGATTGTTTCAGCATATGCCTGCAACAAATAATATGGAAACCTTCAATGAGCAGTTCAAAAAGGAAAAGAAAGTTCATCAAGCTTCTGTGTGAGACTTAGAAGACTTTAACTGAGTTCAGAATTACATGCCCACCCCATAGCTACAGTCCAAATACTTTTGAAGCAGAGCTCAATGTATTTAAGAGGTTATATGCCTAAAATAGCAACAGATAATCTTGTGGACCTAGGAGGTGCCATCCTGTTCACCGTTACCAGTTTTTATATGAAGACATCATAGGAAAACGTGACTTCAACAGGTGATGCCGTTAGCAAAGAAGGGTGTTGCATTTTTGTATGCAGTAGGTTTGGAGGGGTTGTCCCTTCCTTCTTAGCTTAGCTTTGCTTCTCCAATGCAAATCAGTACTGACCTCTGCTGCTAGATTATCAGCATGTGTACTTACTAGGGAAAAAGCAAGGACTACACAATAACACAGAGATGACATTTTCAAAAGGGTATTCATGCTGCAGAATATGAATTCTTCTACATCTAGAAATTTGAAGCTCTAAGGATATTTATATTCATCCAAAAGTGTGCTTGTCAGGAGGGCATAAAAGGTGTCCTCGTTACACAGACAGGGAGACAAGTTAAAGATTAAAGAGAAATTGTTTGGAGTGCCTCAACCTTCACAGCCATTTTGCTGGTTTCCTACCTGGATATCCCTCCCCTCCTCCAAGATCATCTTTACAAAGCTGTCCTCTGTGTGCTGTGGAAGGTCACACAGAGGACATTTTCCATAAAGAAAGACAGCAGGCATCCAGTCGGTTCATGTGGAATATCTATAATGTGCTTCCCACACACATTTTAGTTTATTTTGGAGTAACATCCTCAGGTCACAATCTTAAGTAGCTTATCCAAGGCTAGGCAGAGTCTGAGGACCCATCCACATTGGGATCCTCAGGAAATGAATCTGAAATTAAACTTCGAAAAAGAACAAGCTAAGCAGCATCCTAAGCTAGCACTTTCATTTAGAATTAGAGCCTTAATTCAGCTTAGCCTAATTCTTTCAGTTCTAAAATGGGGATGTTGACACAAGCCTACTTCCAGGTCTATTTATCTGAATCGGTTGAAGGCATTACTGCCTCCAGCTAGTCGTCACTGCTTCCCATATGGAGGTTTCTACCCTACACAGCTATGACAGAGTGATTCATGTGAGTGGTTCTGCTTACAGACAACTATATCAGCTGCAATTTAAAATGGGAGTTTTGCTTTCATCTGGCCTCTTACTAGAAGGGATCAGGGATCACTCACACAAACCACTACTTATGGGGTAACCTGCAGGAGCATTAACTCCTCTCAGGCAGGTAGCAGGAGACAGCTGTAGGCTGTAACTTCTTAAATCTGTACAGATATTTACAGAACAAAGATCTTCCCAGAATCTGCTTAGAGAGAGTAAGCAAGTGGGACAATTGCATGGGACACCCACTCAACTAACCAAGGCAAAAGTGTAAATTGGTAAGACAAGGGTGAGAGCGAGACTTACAGGGTAGGGTCCCTGGCAAAGGATGAGGCTGAATTCAGTGACAAGGCACAGATTTTCTTAAACTATAAGCTTGATGAGATGTCAATATTCAATCACTGCTACAAAAGTGCACTTTAAAGACCAGCAGTATGAAGGTGCTCTTGGCCTCTACAACCTTAATTACAGAGACTCATTTACCCCATGTTGGTTTATAGCTGGTAATAGATTGTAATATGCTAGTCACCTCACGGTAAAATTGTTTCCTAAACAGTCTGAAAGGAGCGAAATAAGATGTTATAGGAACTCTATGTATCACTGACAGCTTTTAATGTAAACAAAGGGAGGGAGAGGAAAAACATCCTTTACATCCTTATTCCCTTGCTCTACCTTCCCACACCTGGGGTACAGCAAAGCAAAATCCCCCTAGACAAGTCTTGGCAACCCTATGTTCAATCTGTCTTACACTTCCCTCGAGATAAATTCAGGAGAGGGAGAAAGGGAGAGAGGAATGGAGGTTGCTTCATGATTTTTTATGTTTTTTTCACTGTAGAATTGAAGCAAACAAAAGGATTTAAATTTAGCATCCTCTCTCTGAACTCAGGCCACTCCTTACTATCAAATAGTCTCTGACAGAGGAAGCCACTGGTGTTCAGAGATAGCATCCTACCTCCACAAAAACTGAGAAGTCAGTTAACACATCTAGCTGAGTAACACCTATTTATATTTAATATTCAAACCTAAAGTACCTCCTCTTTAAAAGTTTGTTGTTGTTTTTCATTTTCTCCAATCTGTAGAACCTAGTCACATGAAACAAGATATCCTAAAAACGCAGGACCCCAAAGAAAAAACAAGCAATGCTGCAGCTAAGCATTAATCTCTTAGAGGCATCAGGGTTATAAATTCAGTGTATTCTCCACTCTACACCCTTACTGGAGATTATCTCTTACAGATGACATGCAAAAATAAACCTAGATGAAAGGGGAGGGGAGAGCAGGTAGCAGAAGGAAAAATAATCTTCTCTCTCTCTCCCTCTCATGCACACACAGAACAATTTGTTCTGCAAAGGATTCTTCTGGACCAAAATGTATTTCAGCTTGGAAAAGGGGAGAATTATTTGGGGAAAATACCACTCAGGATGGAAACAGACAGAGGATTTAGTTGTGCCACAGTTTTTTGCCTTGGTCAGTTATGAATGGGACATGAAGTGCATGTATATTAACAGGAAAACAAACAAACAAAAAACAAACAAAAATCACCACGCCAAACTTGGACCGTTTTTTTTTTTTTTTTCACCTGGTTGTTTTTGTTAGTTTATTTTTGGTGGGGTTTTTTTATTTTGTTTGTATCCTTAGGAACACTGAGATCATCTAGGGAGAGTCTACGTGTTTCTGGTTCTGTTCAGTAGAGTAGGAAAACAAAAATCCCTTTCCTCTGTTTCCCAACGTCAAAAGGAACTGTAGTGTTTTTAATACAGAAAATCCATTAGGTATGGGAAAAGGCAAGAGCCTCATATCAAACTGCAAACAGGAACGCTTAAGCACAAGGCATTCAGGCGATGGAAATGCATTCAGAGCATTTAGCACATAGGATTAATCGAATTATAATTTAATCATCTGATCAAACACTAATTAGCATAATCACTTGAGGGGAAAAGCTGCTAGAGGAACAGACGAAGAAACACCTTGGGCACTCAACACATTTTAATGACACAACATCATGCACAGACTTTTTTTCTCCTTAATAAAACACAACAGAGATTGAGGATTGTAATGCTGAGGAAGCAGTTTAAATATTCCAGTACTAGATCACATACAGTTCTCCAGTGTGGAAGATGTTGAAGCTGGATCTGCAAACTATAGTTTATTCAGATTTAAGGAAGAGCTGTAAAACCACAGGAACACTACATTACCCTGGTTTGCCAAATGAAGACTTGCGCATGAGCACACACTTTAGCCCACAGTGCTTCTATTATAATCATTCCTTACTGTTTCCCCCGGAGTCTCCCACATGAATGTTTAACTATAGATCACTTAGATGACCTTCAGGGATACAGCAAAGTATTAGCGTCCTTTTACAAACTGCATTTGAAGTAATTAGTCTAAATCAGCTGGGTTTTTTGGCTCAGGGCGGGGGAGAACTGGAAAGGAAAAGATATTAATGGAGCTTTTCTGTGTAATATTGTCTAGCTTTCCTGGTAAAATTATGCTGGTTTTGAAAAGGAAAAATCTGGAGAGACCAGAAAACGACCCCTGATGTTTACCCAGACAATCAAATGACACTTGTATCTAGAGAGTGGGCATGAAGGGATGTACAGACAAAAGGAAGCCTGGAAGATTGTATGGGAAGGAAGATGAGGACAAGGCAGGCATTGAGGGGGAGGATCTTAGGAGGTGTCTTTTGTTTGAATTTTTACACAAAATAATGTAATTGAATTATTCTTAATAAGTGTTTAGCTTTTCAAATGGGCAATTCTTCTGGACACTAAAAACATTTAAATATAATAAACTGCAATGTTTATAGATAAGATTGGACTTAGAAAATTTTCCTACAATATTATGTAAGGAAGCAAAATGAAGATCTGCTTACTTACCTTTTAAAGACACCAGATCATACAGGCCAAAGCACGAGCTAATTTAAATTGAATATATCCCTCTTACAGAGCTATTACTAATAATCCTTTTGGTTTCTCTGAATGACTGTACATTAATAAAATAAGATAACCAGTTACAGCATAGGACCAGTTTACCCCAGGATTTCTCCATACTGGGTACCCTACTATATGCAATCTGCATGTGCAGCCTGGAAGCTCTCATGAGCATAGCATGGAACTGTCCACCAGTGGTGATGATTCAGTAAAAGACCCCAGAACAAACAGTATGTCCTGTTAAAGCACTGTCACACTTTTAATAAGAAAAGTGACTGACAGATAAACTAATAAAAGGCAATAAATTAGTTTCTTACAACCATAAATGTAGATCCACCATACTGCATGCATTCCTGGCTCAAAGAGAGAGATCACATACCAGCATACATGGAGTCCACTTAATGAAAAATAAAAGTAATTTTATTGAAAAGTTTTAAATTATGGGGTTTTTTTAAATCTCTTGAGCACTTTTATTATTTAGCTTTAAATTTTTGCTTGTTTCTTGACAAGCAGAAACTTAAAAGGAAAGCCAGGAGATTTTGCATCACCTTACAAGAACTGCAATGTGGCAAATTGAGAGGGGGGCGACATAGAGCTGGTAACACTACTTGAGACTGCACTACAGTCAGAGATAGGCTGAGACACAAGACAACAACCACCAAACCCACAACCCATCCCTAAATCTCTCTTCTAGCCTCCTGAGAGGACAGCAGTCGTGAGCCAAATGACAGCATCTCTTGCTGGTATCAGAAGTGCAGCTCCCCATATCTTCCACTTTCTAACATCACAAGAGTACCAGCACTGTGCCATGTCATAATGGCTTCATTTTCCACTTGCTAGCTATTTAATACATGCTGCTTATTTTAAATAAAATTGTGTGCACAAGGCCATATGCACATGCCTTAGGAAATGCCAAGGCTAGGGTGCTCAACCGAATTTAATCCCCTACTACAATTACCCCAATGTGGGTCTACACCAGGGACTGCAAGCAGCTGAGGCGATGTGGGGCAGAAGACTGAACTGCATTACATAGTAGTCATACAAGGCTGTTATTTTTGAACATGACCAATACAGAAACACAATGCACAGATCAAAAATGTTCTCTTGAAATTAACTTCTTCTTGAAATTAGGTAGCAGGCAGACTATTATTTAGCTGTGGAAAATGTTTTAGAAAAACTCATTAGCTCCTTTTGTAATTATTAAAAAAAATCAGCATTCTTCTATAAAAATGCATTTTGAGCTGTGGTAGGAATACCGTAATTGCTTTTATCCACTAGGGACTAACTTTTGACCATAATAAATATGCATTGAACTGCTATTGCTACAGTGCCTTCAGACAGGCTTTTCTTTTCCTTGGCATTGCCTTCACGTGTGCCACCAGTTAAGACATTCAAAAATGCCTTTAGCTCTGTCACTAGTGAAATAAATGCAGCTTGAGTGTGTGTAGCACTTTAATAGGACAGTCACATCTCTCTAAAGCTGCACTGCTCCTTCCCGAGCTAGCTAAAGGCAAAAAACAGTGAAGAAAGGAAGGAGTTTGGACAGGATTTTTACTCTAGACCAGGATAGAGAAGCTAAAGGCTAACACTTCCTTTCTTCCTCAGAAAGAAAAATAAAAATTCCACATTCCCTACTCCAGGCTATTTTCCCACCGTATCTGTACAGTCTTCCTCAGGACTTGCTAAGCAAGCAGCTCTCCAATTTGTTGTAGAGCCAAAGAGTTGCACTCTGGTGGGGCAGCGACCTGGTGCATTGGAGATCTCCTCCTCTACCCAGCAGCACTGTCAGGAGACCACATCCAGAGAGGGCCCCAGGAACAAGGCTGGGTGCTCAGGCACATGCGCTGAGCAGACCCCATTGCGCCAAACCTACCAGTTCCAGCTCCCAACAGCTGAACAACAAATCGTGACTGCCAGTGCTTCCCTGAAAACCTGACAGCTCAGCCTCTTTTCCCAAGGATTAATTATCTCCCTCCTGCCCAATAACAGAGCTCAGCTCCTTCCTTCTTCACTCAAACAAGGGACTCGTGCATCCTACCCTACAGCCTCACTGACATTCATAGGATTGCTTTCTGTCTTTGACCCTCTTCAATCCCCCAAATACATTTGTTGCCTCAATGCTTTTGGGGACAGGAGAAATATTTTTGCTACCAAAATAAATATGAATAACTGTAAGAATAAGGTGGAGAGAGGAGGGGTTGCAGGCCTCAAATTAAGCCTATGTCACAGATGAAACAGCGTGAGCAGACACATATGAAAGAAAAATCTGATTCCAGGCAAGTGAAGGACAAGGGCAGTTGGGAGTTTGAGCTCCCCCTCACTAGGCACAGTAGGATGCAGAACAGCAGCCAAAATAGAGCCATGGGGACCAGCACTGGGGACTTCCAAAGCCACATGCTGTTTTGTTCCCTGCCTGTGGCTCCTACTCACAAGAGTACAGACTCAACCTTGCCTTCTCCAATGCAAACTAAAGCCAAGACTTCAGAAACTCCTGTCATAAGCTGCACAGCTCAGCCTTGGCCTTCAGAGACTGCTCTCCTGCTGTCCCACAGGGCTTCGTGCTCTTTGAGTGCCTTTCCTCTTATCATACCTTACAACGCCGTCTAGACACCCATGTAGTTTCAAGCTCACCTTATTTCCTCCCTTACCCTCCCCACTAAAAATCCTGTTCATACCCCCTGCCCTCCCCCTCCCCTAAGCATCCATTTTGTATTTTTTAAATATATATTTACAAAAGGCCGAGAACGAAAAGCTTCAGCAACAGTTGACGTGACAAAAAACATAGCAACATTGCCCATTCCATAGCAAGATGAACCTTTATCCTTTGTGCTTCTCCTCTTCTCCCTTACAATGATAAAAATATGGTTTCTAGAACCCTTACACAACAAGGTTGTGGAAAACGTTGTCATAGTGGAAGAGAAACCTTCAGGTGACACAATAAAACTAGGAACAAATGAAAGCTTCCTAAATATACACAGCTAAAAGCATGACTAGTATAATGGAAATCGTTACTCTAGACATCTGGGAATCACTTTACTATGTCAAAAAAATCTCTACATTAAATGTCTGTGGACATACCTACAGAACTTGCACTTCAGCAACAGTCTCCCAAATTACCTCATTCATATCATGACATAATGAAGTTGCAACCCAAATTATGGTTGACTTGTGTAGAAACAATAAGTGAACTGGCTTTTAAACTGACCCACAGAAAAAACTGCCTAATGGGAAGAAAAGTCTCAACTGGAGAGTGCATGCAGGACCTTCTGGATGGTGAACCACAGGAAGCCTTTTCTGTTTCAACTGAGGTCCACCTAAAGCCTGGTTTTCTTGAATGACACCTTTTCCACTAAGATCCCGCTCCGGGGACATCAGAATCTGCTTTTAATAACAAAACAGACTTGATCAAGGACTTCGTCTGTCCTTAGCTCAAGCCAGAAGTGGTCTAACAGAATGTCACATGCTCACCTCATAATTTTCAGGAGGCTGACTTTATATATTCACATTATTTTCCTGAGTCATGGCCAAAATTCCAAACAACAACGTTCCCACAGAAAAGTCCAAAGACTTCGGAAGGTAATACTTTAAAACATAACAAACAAACAAAAAACCCACAATGATTTCTGATAGAAACAACCATCATGCAAGAGAATTTAGCAAAAGCCAGAGCTTACATTCTATGCATCACCTTTCCATGGTCTGGGAAAAAGCAACCAACTAGCATTTTGGTGCACTCAAATTGTACCACATGATTGTGCAGACCAGTACACACTGTAACAACAACATGAGTTCCTCCAAGTCTCCACATTTCAGTATCCCAGTTAACCTTCTCTGTCAGCTTAAACAAGAGCCACGTGTCAAAGGTTTACATTTGGTATTTGAACTCCATACCAACTGCTAAACCTCTAGGAAACTCTACAGAACAACAACAAATTGTCATGGAGATGCTTCTAAAGAACAGAACTGCAAACAAACACTTCTATCAAGTCCCTTAAATCTGTGGCACCTATAAACTGGGGCCATGGAATGCTGCTACTCAGTCTCATCTGTAGAATCACTCTGAGCAGATTATGCAGATAGGCAACTATTTGCAGCTACAATGCAACATAATTATATTCTAGCTGTACTGAAAGATCCCTGGTCCTTTCAAGAATCATGTTTCTGATATTCTTAAAACACTGGAGGGCTCCCCAAAATTTACTCAAAGAATTACTTTGGATGACAGAAAGCTACTAAGAAAAATTTTTAGCCCAGCACAAACATAAATCTTAAACCATAAATCTTCTGCATGGGATTACCGTGTAAGTAATTGGAAGAAAATATCACTATATTTGGACAGCAAAGCAAGTGCCAGATTTTCCATACACAGTAGATTTTAAGCAATTACAAGCTATAGATACTTACATATATGTGTGTGTGTAACTATATATATTAAAAAAAAAAAAAAAGTCATAAGGAACTGTATCTCTGATGTATTAGCTTAAGAGCCATGTGAGCAGGATGGTTGGTCTTCAGCTCACATGGTGGTGTGCATGCACAGCCTCTGAAAGTTAACCAGGCAAAAAACGTCTCAGGTAGTCCTTGTGTATGCCTTTGTACCTGCCACTTGGACGTGTACCAGGGTGCTATTTCCAGATGTGCTCTCGGGCTGCTCTGTGAACTGTGTTCCTGTGCTCGTGCAGGGTCTGTCCTTCTGGAAGCTTCAGCAGAGGCACATCAGTGATTCAGCTTGGGTCACCAGGCTGCTCTCTCCCTCAATTACTAGGAAGCTCCAGGGAGGCTGGTGTTTAGTATGGAGGTGACTCTCTTTCTCAAAGCCTTTGCGTTTTAAAATGGTCTTCTATAAATAGGACTTCTGGCTCACTCTTAAATCTTACTCCCTGCCTTCTAAGTTAAAAAATAGCTTAAATAAGAATTCTGGGAAGAATAGTTAAATCTCTGTCATCCTGTCTATCCAGCCATTTGCCTTTCTTTCCTCAGTATGTATCGTAACATTTGTTGCCCATTCCACTATGAAAAGTATATACTAATATATCCTAGTTTCACTCTTTCTGATGAGTAATCCAATGCCTTGATGGGGAAAAAAATACTTATGAGATAACAAGAATTTTTCAGTGAATGGAATTATTTAAAAAAAAAAAAAAGCAATGGCAAGAAAAGCCCACAGTGCTAAAAAGTACCTCAGTAATGTGTGGCTTGTTCTTAAGGAGTTTCTCTTCACTGCTCTAAAATATTGTGCTGTGAAAGGGTCTTATGAAATACCTCTCTTGTTTTTTTTATGTAGAAATTACCAATTGCTTGAGGAGATGCTTTTAAGAGACAGGGAAGTGAAGACTGAGAAGATAGGGTTTCTTTAAATAATAACATAATGTGAATTCTTCATTTCATTGATTTCATAACAGGTTAAAGAGAAAGGAAATGCTGATTAAAAAACATTATGAAATATGTCAAACTATATTGTGAAACAAGTAATTTAACTGCATACATCTACACATTCACCTTGAAATAGTTAAGTATGCTGACCTACAGACCTGTATTGCTTAAATGGATTTTTTTAATACTTTTAGAGTTTCAATGACTCAAAAGAAATAACATTTAAAAAAAAAATCAAATAACTGTACCTTAGAACAATTAAGTTGAATATAATATTTTCTGCCTGATATGTTCAAATAGGCCTTGATCCTACGCACAACTTGTTACTGAGAATAAACTTTAAGGGGAAAGGAGAGAGTTTCATCTACTTCGCTCCTCAATCTACTACCCTAACCCACTCTCCCTCCCTCCCATCCCTCCAAAAAAAAAAACCAAAGATGTTTGATATTATTTCTTTTTGCTTTTTTCCTGTCACTTCAATGCTTATTAAATAGGTAAAGGAAATTATTTCCCTACCCCAAACAACCCCAACACCTGAGAGAGCAGCATATTTGTTAAGATATTAATCCAGGCAAAGACACAAAGTTGAGGTCCAACCTGAGCCCAGCTGCTCCTGTAACCACAGCCTTGTACAGCTCCTGAGCTGAAGGAAATTTCTGCATGAGCCACTCAAAGCCCACAAGACTCTCCCAAATAATTCAGTTTATTGGTATATTACATGAAAAGAATCTACTCAAGAGCAAACAAAATTAAAACCAACTTCTAAACTTTTCCAGATGCAGCACCACTAAAGGGATGCCACTGCAATCACAGTCCAGAGCTGCAAGCTACTTAACAGCATTTATGGGTTTGTTTTTACCACCCGTGTAAATCAAGTTCACTTTAAACCGTGACTGAAAATACCTCCAATTGTCACTCCCGTCTGCCATTCAGTGCCATGGAAAGAAGATGCAGCGCCCACCAGTTCAAAAGTTTAGCGGCCATTGATAGAGAAATGCAGACAAAACGCCTCCTTCGGGCGCCGCCGGCTGCCACGACGCTGGGGATTGCTGCCGGACGCGTGTGGTTTGCTGCCCACTAGTGTCGCGTGGCCCCGGCTCCACACAGGCAGCGCCGCGCTGCCCACCCACCCGCAGCCAGAACGCCACAGCCCACCGGCCCCGAAGCCTGGGGTCTGTGCACCCTGAGCTGAGATGAAATGCTTCTTTTGAAATGAAAATGGAGGTTTTCAGAGCACTCTGGCTGCCTAGCTGTTATAATTTTTTTCTGTGTTTGGCATTTGGTGATTAATTATATGATAGCTTGAGTAAGAGCAGATTAAAAACACCATCAGCTGTACGGTGACATCCACAAACATATACCAAGCTAAATGCTTTCTGCTTGTGCATTAAACTTTCTAAGGTGAGGATTTGGTTACAAAATTCCAAATAAGCAATGCACGTATTACAATATGTTTCTAAAAAGGCAGACACTTGCTCTTTTCCTTTAATGTTTCATCTCCAACACTGAGAGTCACCGTTTTCTTTGAGGAGTGTCATTAATACCACTGTTGCTTTCACTACACATTCTCCAGACTAACCCCTGCTCTCAGTTCATTGTGATCCTTCTGAGTCTTCTAACATGCTGCTAAAACCCATATAGAGAGATATAGGGCAGGGAAAGGATTTAAACAGGAAATCATTTTAATGGAAATTTATTTTTAGTGACATCTGTACTGTACTGGGTGCTTCCTGATGCTCCATTGATTTCAGCAGAACATCTATGGACAACAGGCATATAAGAAATGCAGCCAGAGAGAAGCCTACAAATGGGTTTGACATAAATACACCAGAGACTGAATGATACCAAAAGACAATCGGTCCTGAAAACAAGATCCTAATTCTGAACTAACTTTATCACAGTAATTACAATAAACAGCCAGGATTTCGAAGGAGGCCATTCTCCCCTCACAGCCTCCTCTACCTTCTCCCTCCTCCTCTCCCTGTAATTAGTGAAGTGCTCCCTTACTAATTATGACCAGGCTACGTAGACTTTTGCTGTTAATGTCACATGCATGCTTCTGGACTACTTGGGTATAGTAACATGGAAGGTAGTACAGATATAGTAACCCTGAAGGTAACTCAAAAGTATTGCTCAGGATTCTCACTGCATGACTCAGGCTTTGAAAGCAGTGAATTTAGCTGCATAGCTCCCAGTGATGTCTATATCATCCCACACACTTACTAAGGCTGCAATGCATTTATGGTTAATATTTACCTGTATTTTTACAGCAATGAGAGTTTAAAGCATTTACAAAATGTAAAAACTTAGACCAGGTGTTTGGGAAGGTTTTGCTTCAGGCTTCGGAAATACTGATTGGATGTAACAGCACGTCAGTGTTTTATTGTCCCCAAAAGGAAGCTATTTCACAAACACGAAGCCTACTCAGTGACACTGTTCGTATCTAATTTGACAAAATGTATTTGTGCTGAGTGACTGTATGGAAGCATGGGACCCAACCTTGCTATTGTTATTCAGATGGTTTCCATTATGTTCGATAGAAATTTTGCCCAAGATGACAACTACAGGGTTAAACCCATAAAGTGTGAGTTTATTTTTTTTTTCCCTGAAAAAAAAAATCTTACGTATTTTGAAATCAAAATTAGAATGAGATGTAATACATAATTGAAAACCACTCATACATGTGCTTGTGTTTTAACTAAATGTAGTATTGTTCCATAAGGGGTTCAAAAAAGGCAACGGCAGAAGCCAAGCAACCATCAATAGCCTGCCCTCCCTGCCCCAGATACAGTCAGAAAAGACTACTGCCTCTCACACAATGGAGTTCAGATATAGTTATAGATAGCATAATGAAAATAAATGTGTACATGATGTATACATGCAGTCATTGCCTTCAAAGAGATACATATCTGATACGATACTGCATTAAAATCTGAAGTCCTTTAAAAATATTGTCCTCTGACTCTTAATTCTGATGGGAGAGTCCAAATAATTGTTATTAATAAATAAAACCAAGTTGTTCAGTCTTAACAGGAAGGTAGATTCTGTTTTCAAAAATTTATTTTAAAAATATGCTAAACACATATACATTTTGACAAAAGTATGATGTCAAAACCAAACATACTTCTTAAGTTGCATAGAGTCATTGAACCATCCATTACCTATTTCTACAATGCTTTCATCTTAAAATATTATTACACAAAACCATTTAGTAATCTAGACTCACAAACGTTGTGAGGCAGTATAGAATCTACACAGATGCTTCTATCTTTTACACGTTATACTATTAAAATTAGAAAAGTCTTCGGGATACAAATTTATGTTTGACTGTGATCCAAAAACACATGGATACTGAAAGTGAAATTGCTAGCTACTTCATAGATCAAGGAAGAAATGAAAGTGATTTTTCATAGTATTTCAACCTCATTAAGTAAAAATTACTCTGTTCTTCAAAAACCACTGGAAGGAGGACTAACTAGCTTAGACCATAAAATTTATAGCGTCAGTACAGCAGACCAAAATATATGCTGCTTCTTTTTTCAAAATATGTAAGATTTCAGACAGAAACAAAGTTCTTTCCTATACAAATCCAGTTTTAAATGAATAGCACTGGTAAGAGCATATACTTTCAGGCTGATTCAGCCTGTCTTATTAACAGCAAATCCCTCCCAGCAAGGTATCTAGCTGAAGAGGATGGAGAGAAAGGCACAGTGCTGCCAGTAAAAAATAAATAAATAAATCGATAGAAAGATAATTTCTTAATGATAGAACTTGTTGTAGTTGTCTTACTCCTAGAAGAAATGCAAAATTTCAAAGTATACAGTTTGGATTTTTCAATCATTTTGCATTCTGTGACACTCAGAAGATGAAAACATTTTAAGATAGCCCTAAATACACACTTAAGATTCACCTCCTAATCTGTGATCTATCCGTCTATTTGCACTGGACTGGCCATGCCTGTCAATGTATTTTCTCATCCAGCATATACTTAAGTAGATGCGAAGGCACCCTCATCCAGCATTCATTCCTCACCCTTTGCTAGAGGTTCGATTATTTGTATCTTCCAGGAAAATCTTACACTTTGCCCTGTGCTTCTCTCACATTCATTCAAAACAAGAAATATTTTCCTATTCTACCTGCTTTACCTATTTTGAGAATTGTGTGTTTAATCTTTCTGATTTAACTGCGAGGACGTGATGCATTACAGGCAATGCTACATTCTCAAATCTGAGAAAAAGGAGCCAATGTAATAGAATCGCTAGAATCCCAGATTAGAGCACAATTTGTTTCCTGTCCTTAAAACTGCAAAGCTAATAGGCATTTTAATAAAAGTTATGCAATTTAAACATATTTTCACATATGACATGGTTTTCAATAACACATATCTAAATGTTCCAAAATATCCCCATGTACTACCATAAAAAATAATAAACTACAATAAATGTTAGACAGTCAAAGAGTTTGCAGAATGAAGAGAAAAAAAAGAGAACAGGTTTACCCTTATTCTACCTCCACTCTAATTTCCTCTTCCTAACTTTATAATTGACTAAAAAGTCTTCAAAATTTTCAGATGATGTAATGTTTATCCATGCATATTTTTACATAAATGAGTGAGGAAAAAAAAAACCAGAACAGGAATATCTTTAGTGAAACGATGAAAGAGAAATAATTTTAAAATATTACTTCTTAAATACATTTTTAAAAAATTGCTAGATGAAAGCACAGGGTGATTAAAAAAATACCCAAAAGGTAAAAGGAAGCAATATCTCAATGCAAACGCTTAGGGTTACAGCCCTTCAAATGATCCCCGCGTGCTCCGTCGGATTTGTACGGCACTTAGCAAAATTCTGTACTTTTCCAGCTAAGAAGGAAAGGAAAAGCACCTCTGTCCCTGCCTCTGCAAGCACCGTCTTATTCCGAATGAGGCAGACATACAGTAACGTGGCTGGGCTACTGGCTGTCACTTTGCTAGGTAAGCGAGTTCAAATGACTGCAGAGCAACCTTTGCCGTTCTCCTCACGGCTGCGAACAGCCGGCGCGACGCTCCCGACACAAAAGGCACAACCGCGACCCGCTCCCCGTCCTCCCCGAGCGGGGAAAGGGCCGGAGCCCCCAGGCGGGGGCCGGCAGCGCTCACCATGCGAGATGCTGTGGAGCACGGCGACGGCCAACATCCACATGCCCCCGCCGCTCCCCCGCTCCCCGCTCCGGGCTCGCCCTCGCCCGCCGCGCCCACGGCCGGGCCGGAGCTGCCAGGCAGCGCGCAGCGGGTCCGGCCGCCGCCTCCCTCGGCTGCTGGTGGCTGCTCGGAGCCTGCGGGGCCGCTCGTCCGCCCAGCGAGCGAGCGCTCAGCCCCGCCTGCAGCCCCGCGGCTCCGCCGACACTCGCCGCCCGGCTCTCGGGCGGGGGAAGAGGCAGCCGGCGGCGGGGGCGGGGGGCGGCTGCGCGGCGCCCAGGTGTGTCCTTGGCTCGGGGAGGCGCCCGCAGGTTGGTGGCGCAGGCAGGGCCACAGGTGACCAAATCCTCCGGCGCGAGCACAGGAGCATCCCCGGCAGCGGCCAGCCCCGAGCCGCGGCGAGCCGGCTCCTCACACACCTCCCGTCGGCCCGGCGGCAGGCAGGCAGGCGGGCGGGCACATCTTCCCTCTCCTGCAGCTCTAATCACATTGATCCCGCCGCTAACCTCCCCTGCCTCCCAGCACAGCGGAGCGGAGCCTTCACCCCAGCCCTCTGCAGTCTTAAAGCGCCACAAAGTCTCCACAGTGGAAAAAACCAAGACCAATAGAAGAAGGCAGCAGAATATCCAGCCTCTCAATAGTTGGCTGAACTGCGTCCGTTTGGCATCAGCTGAGTTGTATATGACTAATGTGTTGACAAGTCGTGTGCGGGGACTGGAGGAGAGGGCCTTTCTGGAAGGTCATAGCTCAGACAGGCAAGCGCATCAGATAATTGACTAGGAAACTGAAGGAAGAAGAAAAAAAGAAAATATATATATCTACATTTCCCAAGGATTACACAGCTCCAGATACTGTTGGGCCTTTCATGTGTTTCTTTTTCTGTGCTAACTATTTTTTTCCCCCTGTAGCGAAAGAGTAAATTACATTCTCTCTAACTAAAAGCAATTTCTGTATCTATTCTTTCTTCACATCTGTGATGTGAAGGTTGGTCTAAAAAAGAAAAGGAAAAAAAAAGAAAAAAGGGAAAATATTAAATGAAGACAGCTAAAAAAAATCAATATTGTGAAATACATAACAGCATTAGGGCAACTCTGAATATCAACTGGAAGATGAAAAGCAAACACAACAAAGCAAAAAGGAAACTCAACCTGCAAAATCCCCAGTGTATTACCAAACAAGATCACTTCACATTTGGGGTCTTCACACCCCAATACTTTTTTTTAATTGCTTTATAGCACCAGTCATTGCCATGCTGCAAACAGTTAGTCTTCTGTACTGTAGTGAAACCCAAGAAAGGATGTCCCCCAAAAAGACATTGGATTGAACATGTGCAGAAAGCTCAGCAAAACAGCTAGACAGGGAAGAGTATCTGTCTGAAGATGTTCCTAAAGCCATACGGAATGGACCAAAATACATTCCCAAAGCATTGTATAAGGCACTTCATTCTAATTCTGCGAAAACCAAAGTCACAGCTGAAGCACAGTGAAAAACCGTAGTGCAAGTGCTCAGTTTCCTGCAACCCATCTTGGCTGAGATATCAGCCAGAAGAGACAGAAGCCCTGAAGTGAGAGTAGGAGAGATGAGACCAGTATTGAACAGGGACTAGCTGCTCATGGTTGCCCTTAAGAATAACATGTGAGTAACTGGGGAAGTTGTTCAGTGGAAAATAGCATCTGATGCTATTAAAGAAAAATTAAAGAGAGAAGTACAAGTGTCTTGAGGGAGTGAAGTTCTGAAATTCTGTTAAAAATGACAATACTTTAATCTCTTAGTTTAGAAGAGAGATAGCGACTAGCAGAAATGTGTAAGTATTCATTTGAGACCATTTTGGAGAAGTTCATGACAGATTTCTTTAGACAGCTCTTTCAGAATTGCTTTATTTCCCATTTTGAAGCCTAAAACATGTTTGGGGCTTAAGAGATACAATGCTATATCATATAGAATAAATATAACATCTCCTTATACCTTTAACCTCCTTTACTCATCTACGTAACTCTAGCAGCCCTTGACAAATTTCAGTTTCATTTAAAGGATTCTCAAGCAAGTTTCTGTTCATTTCAGTTTATTTAAAACAATAACAGCAACTGCAGATGGAGAGGATAAGTCTTTAATTTGTTCTTCTGTGGCACTGAAAGGCAAGGGACCAACTTTCAGTGGGCATATAACCTTTTTTACATCAGCCAGCCAACTAGGCAGTATAATCATAGTCTTGAGCTAGTTTTAAGGAAGGGGGACAATTCTGCATGAAAGCAGGGTTCACTGGTTCTGCTGCTCAGGGAACTACTTGACTGAAATCTAAATTAAACAATCTGTCAAAGTGGAGAAACAAGACTATATGATAACTTCAACACAGAGTACATGAAATCAGTCAGAATGCTACTTTTCAAATCTGAAAAATCAAGTATGACCAGGCTTCCACTACAACCAAAGCTAGTTAAGGTCATCAACCAAGGAGAATCCTCTTTTATGTTTTTTGTTTGGTTGGTTGGTTTGTTTATTAAAATAGAATGTTTTAGATTAAGTGGACAGAAATTATTTAATTCTTCCTAAAAAATCCAATCATTTTGCAGCAAGACACTGCAGTTAGAATTTGCTGATAATTATGTCTTCTCTGGAAAAAAAAAAAAAAAAATCCTGTGCGGCTATTACTGTAGCTGTGATTAAGGGTCAGAAATCTTAAGATGGACTTAAATTAAGTTCTTAAACTGAGTTTAGATCCTGTACTGGTTGACTGTATCAGGTTGATTATCCTTACTTTTACCCTTCCACAGCTACCACACAGACTCTACAAGGAAGATCTCTTGAAGTTAACAGAGATATGGCAACAGTATGCACTAGCTCAACACTTCACATTTCGCTGGAGAAAGCACAAGCAAAAGAGTTCTCTCTCAGGACTTCACTGACACCCCAATGCATTTGAGCCACCTAATTCCAATGGAGCATCCAGAACATCATAATTTCTGACAGTTCTGGCCACTCAAATTCAAGTTGTCCCCTGAGCCACCTGCATGATGTACCAGTAGCATACCAGTAGCATGATCAGTCTGACAACAACCCTACCAGAAACCAGCTTTCAGTTGAGCACACACAGGGGTTAAATGGCAAGATCTGCTAACCAATTTTGCAATGTGCATACATCATATTCTCATATTAAGTGAGAGGACGCACAAGAAAAGACCACAGCAGAAAATACACCAGACAAAAGGTAGGTGCAAAGTGCCTTTGTGAAAATTAAGTAGGTTGCAATGATCCAACTAGCTGAATATTTTACATTCCCATATTGGAAGATGATGTACCTGGTCTATAACTTCTGTAGGCAGTCTTGCAGAAAAATTCTTCTTTCAAAGAAGAAGATAAAATGGCCTGTCTACAATAAGCCTGCAGTGATTTGGACTTTAAAAAAAACCAAAGGAATCTTCCAAGGAGAGACTGGGCTGGGAGCAGGAGAAGTAATTGGTTCTATTCAGATCATGGACGGTTTCATAGGCTTTGGGCTTTAGAGAACTCCATCACATATCTGCCATTGAAACATTCAGTTATTCAAACAGAGCCCGTCATTGTCATTCAGGTCACAAAAATCTCATTTGCAATTTCAGCTTTGAAAATCGTTTAAAAAGTACCTGAGGGAAGAAAGAATGGGAGAGAAGCAGAGAGGAAGTGAAGAGAAAGCTTGGTGAGAGAGGAAGTTCTCAACAGTCAGAAGACCTGGGGGAGAAGAAATAATAAAAAATGAACGTGCGTGAAACCGGAATCCAAATGACTGATCAGTCCAATTTCTGGAAGAGGTGATACCTTGGCCCAGTCGTCCCCCATTTTCTAAGTCAGTCTGTGTCTCCGCATTATTGACCTCTTTCCCTGACTGTAGTCTTCTTGACTACATTCTTTCAGCGTAGTACTGCTAGGGACTGTCATCCAAGTGAACTAACTTCAGTTGTAAATTTAGTTACGATTTTCATTTTAATAAGATTTCACTATGTTTTCAGTTCTACTGAGAAGGGAGTTGTAGTCTCAGTTAGCTTAAAAGCAAAACCAAAGCAGAAGCAGACCACTCTGAGATATCGACAGTAAAGAAACAAAGCCTGGGACATTTCAGTAAGCAATTATTTTTTTCCCTCTTTTAATGAAAAAGTGCAAAGATGAGTCATGGAAAGGATTTCTGAATATTTGGCTGAAGTAAATATCAGTCCAAAGTATTCCAATCTCAACCTTCTGAATCAAATATTTTCAAACTTCTTTCTGATTCGAATCTATTTTAGAGCTGAAGATGACCAGTTTGAACAACTCTTCAAATTTTCAGGTAAACTAAAGCATTGTCACTGTACCCATAATGAAGGAAGATAAACACAGAGTGATAAAGAGACCGGGGTTAAGAAGGAAGAGGAGCAGAAACAGGAAAGCTTTTCAGTAGCTCCCATCAGTCTGGAAACAGGAGAATCAAAAGCCTTGTGAGAACAGGTTTTCCTCACAAGGCTTCATGCCTGATTTGATACTGGAAAGATCCAGATAAATGTTGAATGCTTGTCAAAACCAATCACTAAACCTTCTGATATTCACTGGCTACCAAGCTTAATGCTTATATCTATAAGCTAACAGTCAGACATTTTTATCAGAGCAAGCTGCAAAAATTAAATGTTTTCTATAAGACACTTGAGAATTTAAAGGCAATTTCTAGCTCTATAACTACCATTGTGAAGATACAAGTTGAAATGCTCAGTTTATTACTATGAAGCTAGGAATACCCAAGATGTGCAAACAAAATCTAAACATCTGCATGCAATTACTTGTAAAAGCATCTATACTACTGACACCTACTTAGTCCACCCCCAAAATAAAAAATAATAAGTACAGTTTGCTTCCTATACTTTATCTGAAGCCATTGACTACTCCAAGCTGATAATGTGCAAGAATATTGTTATCTGGCACAAAATGTGCTCTCTCGCATGACCTGTCCTTACAGCATACACACAATTAACCATTTGGTCTTGGTTTGCTCATGAACTAAAGCAGCAGCTTTCAAAACAGTGTAGATGGCTTAATACACACCAAGCTTGAAAGCATAAAATGGAGATATACTTGTTTTTCCCCTGTCTGAAGTTAGTCTTTTCTTCTGCAGCTCCTTCCTGGGGTTTCAGTAACACCTGGAAGACACGAAGGAGCGAGTTTACTCCATCAGGTGGTTCTGTGAGCACAGAATCAGTGGAAAAAAAGAATTTTCCTTGGGTATTTGGTCAGAAGACTGAAGATCTAGGTGGATTCCCAGATGTCTATTACTTTTGTCAGTGGTTTTAAGAACTTGGAGTGGGATTAGTCTCTCCTCTGCCCAGGTGAATGTTTATACACATGCAGACGCAATGACAACTATATTCTACTTACACCCACCTAATACATTGATTGAAACTGTCCAGCAGGTTCAAAAGTTATTAGAGAGAAGGAGGAGAGGAGCTGACAAAAACATTTCTTAGAAAACCATGCTGGAATAAGGCATGGAAAAATCCAGTCTGTGGGAAGGGTTTTAAAACCCTGTGTATGATTCATGTTTTCTTGAGAGAATACCAGATTTTTCTATTTAAAACAACGTCATAAAAACACAGGGCAGTGATTTTTACTTTTTCTTTTTTTTCAGTGCTTTAGGCTTCTTTTTGCATTGCACCTTGCAAACAAAGAGAAAAGGTGAGATTCATGGCTGTTTAAAGAATTGTCTAAAGTCAATTAAAGGAAAAAATATTCCCTTTCAGAAGAGAGAAGCCAGGATAAATATTTTTTTAATTTTTACATCTTCACATGGACATGTTTGTTCCTATCACAAAAAAAAAGCCTGGGATGGGGGGCATGTAAAATAGTTATAGACAAAGAGTAGGAACACAGCACACAACATAGTAGACAACTGTCTTGGGTGAAAACCTGGGCTTGCAGAAAGGTAGAAAAGCTTCTCTTGGTGATAATTGGTTCCCATAAGAGAAAGTAGCGTAACATGACATACAAGCTTTATGGCACTGAAGATATCCATTTAAAAGTCTCCAGATAAAGATGAACTAAACCCCTTTGTGTGTCTGATGTATATATAAAGACAAGACATTAAAGACCACAGAATTAAATAATTTTAATGCCAAGATATGATGGAATGAATTACATATATTGAAATCATAGGCATAGCTATGCCACCCAGTGCATATCATAACATTGTAGCATGAAAAGGCTGAGACAAGAGTACTATTTCATTTCTAATTCTGATTTTCCATTATTTGGATCAGGAGTCTTTTAACAAGAGATCTAGGAGTACTCTGGGATTGGATAGGGGCATGTGTATATACATATAGCTGCTTCTTATTAAAAAGAAGAGATGGGAAAAAAGGAAATTTGAAGAAATGTTGCAGCTTCAACAAGATTTTTTTTTTCAAATGAATTATGGTTTCAAAGCTCTACAGACCTCTCTTTAATAATTGTTACCTTGCAATCCATTAAGTACTATAATTATGTGGGAAGAAGGTTATCCTTGGTCCTGAGCCAAATTCTGCTCTCTATTCCCTGCCCAGGATGCCAGAGGCTTACAAAGAATAGCAACCACATAAACAAAAGAAGAATTGAACTATTGGGACCAATACTTCCCTGACCAGAGTCAATACTCAGAAGGCACCAGGAAGAGCAGAGCTCGCCAGTGTCCTCCACATTCTCATCTTCCTCACGTGGCTCACACCCGCTTCCAAGAACTGAGGAAGAGCCAATATCTCTGCTTGCAGGTTGCTGGGAGCACACATGAGCATGGCTTTTCCCAACACTGGTGCCGAGGAGCGGGCCAGAGGGAACAGCAGAACTGCAGAGCAGTGGTGGAGCAAGGAGGCAGGGTTGCCAAGCAACAGCTTACCACAGGCAGGAGCGTTAAAATGAAGAAAGGAAACAGATATAAATTGCATTTGATCTTGTGGGGCAACAGTAGCCCTTCCATCTGCTTTTCTTCCTGCTTCCGTTGAGTTACGAGTGTGGATTTTGAGAGAGGATTCAGCCACAAGTGTTTCTTGCATCATGAGCTCCAGTCAGCTTCTCAAGGAGGTTGCAACAGGGACAACCGTAAGGAGTACTTTCTTTGCCAACATGTTGTCATGGATAATACAGCAATAACAGCAGCAGGATGTCAGAGGTTCTCCAAACAGTCTGCCCCAAGTCTCAGGAATACAAGGTAAAACCAGACCTTTCCCAGTCACACATCTGCATCAGTGATGTTCCTTCTGGTACACCATCATTTGCCTTAGAGAGAAACATGGACGGCCTACAGGAGATTTTTTTCCTTCATGTCATATATGCTTTTTATGTGACAAGTGGAGGCTCTGTATGATTTCCATGTAAAGTTCTTGTTTCTATTCTGTGAGGCCGTAAACATTTGATAACATTAGAGGAGGAGACCTCTACAAACACTTTAGGCAAGAGGTATTCTGGTGAAGAGGGACCAATTAGGAGAGGGGAAGGAATATATGAAAATAAAAACTCCTGACAGCTTCTGGGGCCAGACTACATATACTGGAAAGGATTTCATGGAAGCTGTCCTCAGGGATATCAAGCTTCTCTCTACAAGGGCAATCTACCAATCTACTAAGGCAGCTCCTCATGGCCACGCACCACACTACAGTTGCCACCAAATCTGGCAACGGGTTCCAGTTACAAAGTCTTGTAGTGCTCTGCCTCTTCCCTGGTGCAACTGGAGATTTTCAGGTGTAGTCAGAAAAACTGTGATTCCCCTCTTGTGTTAAGCCTTTTTTGCCTGTCCACACCTTATACACATTATCACAGATCACCAAGAAACTGTGTGCTTACACACCACCGTACATTTTTGTCTCCATAATTCATTTTCTACAACCTAGGATCGCTCACATTTACAGATAAGTTACAGAATAAATAAATTACAGATAAAACCAGAAAACTATGAAGGAAACTGCATTTGCATTTACTTTTGAGTACAGAACATAAATTTTACTAATGCAAATTGTTCACAGATAAGATGGATGCACTCTTCATGCCTTTCAAGTCATTAAGTCACACAGAGAAACAAAAAAAGTTTATAAAGCAGACACTTCTTTCTCTTTCAGCCAGGTATCTAGGCCCCCCTAATAGTCAAAACAGAGTAGTAAGCACATTTAAGAGACAATTTCTCCCATCTTAAATTAGTTGTCCAAAGTAGAAGAGAAATGGCACCCTGGAAGTCTCTGCTCCCCTCTCTCCATTTATTATGTAGAGAAGCTACAGTGACTCGCACCATAAAAACTTTACATTAAGAGAGATGAGCAATGTCCATAGCAGCCAACTGCTGCCACGTATTTCAATAGGAGCAAGCCCACAGGCAGGATTTAAAGGCAGCTAATGGACATCTTGTCTTTTGAGGAGGAAGTTCTTATACAAAAGCAGAAAAGTACTTGACTGTAAGTCTAGAAAACAAGTAGAAATTGATATACTGGTTGGAGATGGAAAATGACTCCAGGTACTTCATGGGAAAAGTTTGGTAGGGCAGTGCTATGAAGGACTTCAGCAGCAGAAGAGAGCAACATGGGATGGAGAAGTAATGGTATATCCTGTCCAGTAAAGGGTTTCACAATAAAATGAAAGGCTGAGTAAACATGAATGACAGCAGTACATGGGACTGGAATCAAAGGAGAAAAAAAAAAAAATGCAGTTGTTGTGCGACCACTGGCAACAACACCTCTGGAGTACTGTGTACCAGTTTTGGGCCCCTCTGTTCAAGAAAGAAACAGACAAACTGGAGTGAGTCTAGTGAAGGATGACAAAGATGGTTAAGGGAGTGGAGAATCTGATCCATGAGACTAGGCTGAGGGAGCTGGGACTATTTAGCCTGGAGAAAAGAAGGCTCAGATGGATCTTAACAATGCATAAAAATACCTGATGGGATGGTGTAAGGAAGATATAGCCTGACTCTTCTCAGTGGTATCTAGTGGACAAACAAAAGGCAGTACACACAAACAAAAAACAAGATCCATGTTGATCTAACACCGGCACGGGTTTCCCACAGAGTTTGTGGAGCCTCCATCTTTGGAGGTATTCAAAACCTGACAGGACACAGTCCCGAGCAACCTGCTGTGGTAGTTAACTTTGCTTTGGGCGGTGAGGTTGGTCTAGATCTCCCAAGGTCAGCCTCATGGATTCTGCAGCAAAACCGCTGACCTCAGTCTCCACAGAGAAGCTGGTCTGGATCCAATGCAGACTGGTGCTGTGGTACTACTTCTTTATTTTCCTTGGGGCTTTTTGGGGTTTGGGGTTTGCTCGGTTGGTTTTTAAGTACAGCCACTTGTCAAAAGTGATCTGCTCATGACCAACACTTATTTTTGGATAACAATAGCTCATTTAAGAAGCCTACATTTACTACTAGTTACCACTGTTGGGTTCTCTCTGAGTTTAAGTGCTTATAAAGTGACTTCTACTCCGTAAACACCATAAATATCATCTTTGCAAGAGAAAAAATGGGCAAGTAAAAAGAGCTTACCTGCATTACCTGGAAAAGACTGCAGTTCAGTAGAGTGGGAAGTAGGCTGAAAATGCATTTTCTTCTCTGCTGTGAAATAGTTCTTCCAAAACTACAGACAAAAAAATCCCCACATGCCACCCCACATCTCAAGACACAGAGGTGGCGTGCAGGCCACGGTCGTATGGATGGGAGGACTCTGGTATTTGGCACATGGCAGAAAATGCCAATGTTTGTCTCCAGAGCAAATAGGGATGCCCATTTTATACATCCTGGTTTATACACAGTTATCATATCCTTGCTGATTCATCTCTTCCTTAAGCATACTATTTCCTCTCTCCCCATCTTATGTTCCTCTCATACAGAATTCCTTCCTGCTTCTGTCATTTCTGTCATATATATCTGGATCCTGTCTGCTTCTGCTATCTTTCTTTGAAATATATGACCAGAATACAATGGGCTTTAAGCATTTTTTTAGCTGAACTTTAAGCTAGAAGTCTTAAAAAGATACACCTGTCTTGCATAACATTTCCTGTCCTTCTTACACAGTGATATTGAAAGAATGACTTCTTACTATTTTGGTCTCCCTGCTTTTGCCCAAGACATGGATATAAAAAACAAAGTTATACTTAATTGATTACAAGTCAATAAGTGGATTGAGAAGATTTTCTACCAAAATAGGTTTCTTTGAAAAAATAACTCAAAGAAAATGCTAGATGCTAGGGTAAGAAAATATTCCTCAGGTGCAACATATGCATCGATACTCCATACAATATGATATAAAACAAGTATTTGGTTTCACTTGACTGAATACTGTATTGTTATCCTGATCAGCTAGTTCTCATTTCTGTTACAAAGAGATTTCAAGGCTGATCCACTGAATTCCACTAACTTTCATATTTAGGTGCAAGGCTGATAAAAAAGTTAAGTGCCATAATACTGCCTTTTTGGAAAAAGCTGAATTCAGTATATTTGAAACATACTACTGCATAAATTCAAAATTTCAATTATTTCTTGAATACCATATTCAAATTACAATAACAAAACAATTGTCTGAGAATAAGGAAACCATAGCCACCTGAATTTTTCTTACCTATGAAGTTTGGGTTTACTATCAGTTTAGAAGTGAGGAAAATTATAGCATGTTAGCATTTATCATTAGATTAAATTTCTGTTTTTCAAATAGTGTTAATTCACATGCCAAGATCTTCATCTATCACTGTAAGGACCGGGGTTTTTTTTAAGTTTTCATTTCTGTATTTAGATTTTATTCTGAACACACACAAAAAGAAGTCTGGTGATCTCACTTTAAGTCCTAACAGATAATTATCATATACCATGGGACACACAGATCTCTGCCTTCCAAGTTTTCAAAAGTGATCAGCAGCTGTTTCAGGTCATGACTGATGAGAGTTGGCAAAGCTTTGTGGGAAAATGGCAAAATGCCTACATGTATACATCCAGCTGAAGTGCAATAGACTTTTCACATAAATAATACTCTGATTTCCCCAAACAAGCTTTGCAAGACTTGGGGGGGGGGGGCGGGAACGGGGGCAGGCGAATGATATGTTAAGGGAGATCTCATTTGTCTTCAATAGTTAATAATAAGAGATGAATTCTCAAGAAGTCAGTGCTTCCTAATCATGAAACAGAATTTTCCTCCATGCCTTGGAAGTCTGCCCCAGTCACTTCTTGTACCCAATACACTTCCACGACTGCAATAAGTACTTTAAAATCCTGTTTCTAAATTCAGTTTCTTGGAAGATATATTTATATAAGGATAAATAGAAACCTCTTAGCTAGAACCCATCAGAAATAACACAGCTACCACATCCAACCTTTTAAACACACAGAAGAGCATAAACTAAAACCTTCCAAATACCATAACCATCAGTTTTCTTTCCTATGCAAGGTGACAAATAGAATATAGTTAGCTATTTCTTCTGTTTCGGGAGAACACGCTCTTTTGCCAAATGGGGAAGGAGGGGCTGTCACGAAAGAGGAAGAGAACGTCCTTAGTGCCTCTCCCCCCGCGAAGGTTGTTCCGATGTTTGTCGAAACACTGTTAAGTTATGGGCTGTCACTTTGCTAGGTAAGCGAGTTCAAATGACTGCAGAGCAACCTTTGCCGTTCTCCTCACGGCTGCGAACAGCCGGCGCGACGCTCCCGACACAAAAGGCACAACCGCGACCCGCTCCCCGTCCTCCCCGAGCGGGGAAAGGGCCGGAGCCCCCAGGCGGGGGCCGGCAGCGCTCACCATGCGAGATGCTGTGGAGCACGGCGACGGCCAACATCCACATGCCCCCGCCGCTCCCCCGCTCCCCGCTCCGGGCTCGCCCTCGCCCGCCGCGCCCACGGCCGGGCCGGAGCTGCCAGGCAGCGCGCAGCGGGTCCGGCCGCCGCCTCCCTCGGCTGCTGGTGGCTGCTCGGAGCCTGCGGGGCCGCTCGTCCGCCCAGCGAGCGAGCGCTCAGCCCCGCCTGCAGCCCCGCGGCTCCGCCGACACTCGCCGCCCGGCTCTCGGGCGGGGGAAGAGGCAGCCGGCGGCGGGGGCGGGGGGCGGCTGCGCGGCGCCCAGGTGTGTCCTTGGCTCGGGGAGGCGCCCGCAGGTTGGTGGCGCAGGCAGGGCCACAGGTGACCAAATCCTCCGGCGCGAGCACAGGAGCATCCCCGGCAGCGGCCAGCCCCGAGCCGCGGCGAGCCGGCTCCTCACACACCTCCCGTCGGCCCGGCGGCAGGCAGGCAGGCGGGCGGGCACATCTTCCCTCTCCTGCAGCTCTAATCACATTGATCCCGCCGCTAACCTCCCCTGCCTCCCAGCACAGCGGAGCGGAGCCTTCACCCCAGCCCTCTGCAGTCTTAAAGCGCCACAAAGTCTCCACAGTGGGAGAGAAAGCAAGACCAAAGAAAAAATAATTGCAACCTGGTTTACGGTAATGTGTAACGGTATTGGTAGTGACAACTGCGTGTGCACAGCAAGTGCATACTTCATCTCATGAAAACATTCTAGATGGCACTCTGGAGGGACCAGCAGGAAAAAGTATTAGATTAGATTACATGTAGGACGGTGTTTACTTGTTCTTAAGGATCTTTGATCAGTCATTCGAAATTGTGGTTTTAAAAGAAATATCCTGACTGTTGACCTTTCTTACTTGCAATATCCTTGCTCAGTTGTCAATCTTTCTGTGACTGGAATAGCTTGATTTCCCACTTATACATGAGTCAATGAGAGAGTGTCTTAGAGCCCTCCAGAATGTACCATTTTCTCCTGACAGGTGACAGCACTAGTTCAGCTTGCAATCTAGACCGTAGATCCTAGTCCTGAATCCTGCAGACATTTAGCTCATTCTGCATGGGAAAAGTGAAACCTTTTGTCTTTAGGTGCTCACACTGCTGAGTGGCAGGTTAAGGTAAAAGGATATTAGAAGTGATTTTCTCTAGAAGGGAATTGTAGTCACACTGGCAGCAAAGCAGAAACAGGCCTTTAAGGTGGAGTCAAAGGTAAAATGGGGATAGGTCTTGGAAACATCAAGATATGCAGAAGAGGGTGTATGAAAGAAGATCTGAAGCAGTTATATATGTAGCTGAACAAAAGACTGTGATAAAGGCATAAAATTCAGCAATGAAGCAACAGGGGAAAAAAAAAAAAAGATTATGTAGTACCTGAAACAATGAATAAGACAAGATAGTAGACACAAAGTTCCGAAGCTTTTAAAGTGTGGAATTAGCTATTGTTTTAAGCTTTAGACTGGCAAGGAAAATTAACTTCCAGGATACATTTTGCAAGAAAACATGCCAGTACATGTATACTTGGATGGCCAAAGAGTAAGCTCTGGCAGTGATAGAAATATCTGCAGTGGAGAACAGGATGCATCATGTAGTTATCAGGGGGGGAAAAATGGCAGATCATGCTCATGCTGTCTAAAAAGAGGCAAGGTCTGGATATGTGAGGTGTGAAAGAGAGAGTTGTCAAAAGCAAACTCCAAAGTATGGCTCAGAGTAGCTGTAAGGATGGAAATGTTTTTGGCAGTGACAAAGAAAGGGGAGGGAAATTAGAGACAACTAAAAAGATGGATATGGTCTTGGTGTCAACATGATCAGCTTCTCAACAAGGTATTTAGAGACATGAAAGATTTATATGTACTCTCTACACGTCATGGACATATCTGGCAGGACTTCAGTAGTAGGGGACTGTATGGTGCCCTGTTGTGGGAGGAGACCAGGGGGTGTCCATGCTGGTGACATCTGGGTCCAGCCAGCTCAGAAGCAGACAGCACTGACCCATTTTGCACACATACTGCAGCCAGCCAGAGCAGCTTACAGTTTCGTCTCTTCAGGCAGGTTTGAGGAAGGGTGGTAACAGCTGGGGCAGGACATGCAAAAAAAGGAGATGCAGGATGAACAAGAGGAAACATAAGAGGAGACGTGCCTCTGAGGAGGCTGTGGTGAGTGGATAGGTCACACCACAGCAGGAACACACCTGAGGGGACTGCAGCCCATGGAGGAATTAATGTTGGAGCAGAAGAAATGAGGAAGAAGGAAGGAGCCATGAAAGAAGAGGGTAAGAAACAAGGAGTGGCAAAAAACCCTGCTACACACTGACCCCAGTCTCCTGCACTGCCCATCACGTTGCTGAAGGGACTAAGTGTAACCTGCAGCAAAACAACAGGAGGGGAGACTAGGAAGGGGGAAGAGAGGCATCTGGACTGAAGTTGAGCCTTGGGAAGGCGAGGAAAGGTGT